>NC_082711.1:115134324-115451699 GCF_030144855.1 Hypanus sabinus | reverse complement strand
CCCTGTGTACACAGCGTTGCTGATAATTGTCCCGATGGACGGGTGGGATTATTTACAATACTAAGGTCCTGTGTACACAGCGCTCCTGATAAAATGTCCCGATGGACGGGTGGGAATATTAACAATACTAAGGGCCCTGTGTACACAGCGCTACTGATAAATGTCCCGATGGACGGGTGGATTATTAACAATACCAAGGGCCCTGTCTACCGAGCGCTACTGATAAATGTCCCGATGGACGGGTGGGATTATTAACAATACTAAGGGCCCTGTGTACACAGCGCTACTGATAAATGTCCCGATGGACGGGTGGATTATTTACAATACTAAGGGCCCTGTGTACTCAGCGCTCCTGATAAATGTCCCGATGGACGGGTGGGATTATTAACAGATACCAAGGGCCCTGTCTACCGAGCGCTACTGATAAATGTCCCCGATGGACGGGTGGGATTATTAACAATACTAAGGGCCCTGTGTACACAGCGCTACTGATAAATGTCCCGATGGACGGGTGGGATTATTTACAATACTAAGGCCCTGTGTACACAGCGCTCCTGTTAAATGTCCCGATGGATGGGTGGGATTATTAACAATACTAAGGGCCCTGTGTACACAGCGCTCCTGATAATGTCCGATGGACGTGAGGATTATTTACATTACTAAGGGCCCTGTGTACACAGCGCTCCTGATAATGTCCCGATGGACGGGTGGGATTATTTACAATACTAAGGGCCCTGTGTACACAGCGCTACTGATAATGTCCCGATGGACGTGTGGGATTATTAACAATACTAAGGGCCCTGTGTACACAGCGCTATTGATAAATGTCCCGATGGACGGGTGGGATTATTACAATACTAAGGGCCCTGTGTACACAGCGCTGAGGATAAATGTCCCGATGGACGTGTGGGATTATTAACAATACTAAGGGCCCTGTGTACACAGCGCTGCTGATAAATGTCCCGATGGAAGGGTGGGATTGTTAACAATACTAAGGGCCCCTGTGTACACAGCGCTCCTGATAAATGTCCCGATGGACGGGTGGGATTATTAACAATACTAAGGGCCCTGTGTACACAGCGATGCTGATAAATGTCCCGATGAACGGGTGTGATTGTTAACATACTAAGGGCCCTGTGTACTCTGCGCTACTGATAATGTCCGATGAAAGGGTGGGATTATAAACAATACTAAGGGCCCTGTGTACACAACGCTCCTGATAAATGTCCTGATGGATGGGTGGGATTATTAACAATACTAAGGGCCCTGTGTACACAGCGCTCCTGATAAATGTCCCGATGGACGGGTGGGATTATTAACAATACTAAGGGCCCTGTGTACACAGCGCTCCTGATAAATGTCCCGATGGACGGGTGGAATATTAACAATACTAAGGGCCCAGTGTACACAGCGCTGCTGATAAATGTCCCGATGGATTGGTGGGATTATTAACAATACCAAGGGCGCTGTGTACACAGCGCTCCTGATAAATTTCCCGATGGACGGGTGGGAATATTAATAATACTAAGGGCCCTGTGTACACAGCGCTCCTAATAAATGTCCCGGTGGACGGGTGGGATTATTAACAATACTAAGGGCCCTGTGTACACAGCGCTCCTGATAAATGTCCCGATGAACGGGTGGGATTATTAACAATACTAAGGGCCCTGTGTACACAGCGCATCCTGATAAATGTCCCGATGGACGGGTGCGATTATTAACAATACTAAGGGCCTGTGTACACAGCGCTGCTGATAAATGTCCCGATGGACGGGTGGGATTATTAACAATACTAATGGCCCTGTGTACACAGCGCTGCTGATAAATGTCCCGATGGACGGGTGGGATTATTAACAATACTAAGGGCCCTGTGTACACAGCGCTCCCGATAAACGTCCCGATGGATGGGTGGGAATATTAACAACACTAATGCCCTGAGTCAGCAGCGCTCCTGATAAATGTCCTGATGGACGGGTGGGATTATTAACAATACTAATGCCCTGAGTCAGCAGCGCTCCTGATAAATGTCCCGATGGACGGGTGGGATTATTAACAATACTAAGGGCCCTGGGTACACAGCGCTGCTGATAAATGTCCCGATGGACGGGTGGGATTATTAACAATACTAAGGGCCCTGTGTACACAGCGCTCCTAATAAATGTCCCGGTGGACGGGTGGGATTATTAACAATACTAAGGGCCCTGTGTACACAGCGCTCCTGATAAATGTCCCGATGAACGGGTGGGATTATTAACAATACTAAGGGCCCTGTGTACACAGCGCATCCTGATAAATGTCCCGATGGACGGGTGCGATTATTAACAATACTAAGGGCCCTGTGTACACAGCGCTGCTGATACATGTCTCGATGGACGGGTGGGATTATTAACAATACTAAGGGCCCTGTGTACACAGCGCTGCTGATAAATGTCCCGATGGACATGTGGGATTATTAACAATACTGAGGGCCCTGTGTACACAGCACTGCTGATAAATGTCCCAATGGACGGGTGGGATTATTAACAATACTAAGGGCCCTGTGTACACAGCGCTGCTGATAAATGTCCCGATGGACGGGTGGGATTATTAACAGTACTAAGGGCCCTGTGTACACAGCGCTGCTGATAAATGTCCCAATGGACGGGTGGGATTATTAACAATACTAAGGGCCCTGTGTACACAGCGCTGCTGATAAATGTCCCGATGGACGGGAGGGATTATTAACAATACTAAGGGCCCTGTGTACACAGCGCTCCCGATAAACGTCCCGATGGATGGGTGGGAATATTAACAACACTAATGCCCTGAGTCAGCAGCGCTCCTGATAAATGTCCTGATGGACGGGTGGGATTATTAACAATACTAATGCCCTGAGTCAGCAGCGCACCTGATAAATGTCCCGATGGACGGGTGGGATTATTAACAATACTAAGGGCCCTGGGTACACAGCGCTGCTGATAAATGTCCCGATGGACGGGTGGGATTATTAACAATACTAAGGGCCCTGTGTACACAGCGCTCCTAATAAATGTCCCGGTGGACGGGTGGGATTATTAACAATACTAAGGGCCCTGTGTACACAGCGCTCCTGATAAATGTCCCGATGAACTGGTGGGATTATTAACAATACTAAGGGCCCTGTGTACACAGCGCTGCTGATACATGTCTCGATGGACGGGTGGGATTATTAACAATACTAAGGGCCCTGTGTACACAGCGCTGCTGATAAATGTCCCGATGGACGGGTGGGATTATTAACAATACTAAGGGCCCAGTGTACACAGCGCTCCTGATAAATGTCCCGATGGACATGTCGGATTATTAACAATACTAAGGGCCCTGTGTACACAGTGCTCCCGAGAAATGTCCCGATGAACGGGTGGGATTATTAACAATACTAAGGGCCCTGTGTACACAGCGCTCCTGATAAATGTCCCGATGAACGGGTCGGATTATTAACAATACTAAGGGCCCTGTGTACATAGAGCTACTGATAAATGTCCTGATGATCCGGTAGGATAATTAACAATACTAAGGGCCCTGTGTACACAGCGCTCCTGATAAATTTCCCGATAGATGGGTGGGAATATTAACAATACTAATGGCCCTGTGTACACAGCGCTCCTGATAAATTTCCCGATAGATGGGTGGGAATATTAACAATACTAAGGGCCCAGTGTACACAGCGCTCCTGATAAATTTCCCGATAGATGGGTGGGATTATTAACAATACTAAGGGCCCTGTGTACACAGCGCTCCTGATAAATGTCCCGATGGACGGGTGGGAATATTAATAATACTAAGGGCCCTGTGTACACAGCGCTCCTAATAAATGTCCCGGTGGATGGGTGGGATTATTAACAATACTAAGGGCCCTGTGTACACAGCGCTCCTGATAAATGTCCCGATGAACGGGTGGGATTATTAACAATACTAAGGGCCCTGTGTACACAGCGCATCCTGATAAATGTCCCGATGGACGGGTGCGATTATTAACAATACTAAGGGCCCTGTGTACACAGCGCTGCTGATACATGTCTCGATGGACGGGTGGGATTATTAACAATACTAAGGGCCTGTGTACACAGCGCTGCTGATAAATGTCCCGATGGAAGGGTGGGATTATTAACAATACTAATGGCCCTGTGTACACAGCGCTGCTGATAAATGTCCCGATGGACGGGTGGGATTATTAACAATACTAAGGGCCCTGTGTACACAGCGCTGCTGATAAATGTCCCGATAGACGGGTGGGATTATTAACAATACTAAGGGCCCTGTGTACACAGCGCTGCTGATAAATGTCCCGATGGACGGGTGGGATTATTAACAATACTAAGGGCCCTGTGTACACAGCGCTCCCGATAAACGTCCCGATGGACGGGTGGGATTATTAACAATACTAATGCCCTGAGTCAGCAGCGCTCCTGATAAATGTCCCGATGGACGGGTGGGATTATTAACAATACTAATGCCCTGAGTCAGCAGCGCTCCTGATAAATGTCCCGATGGACGGGTGGGATTATTAACAATACTAAGGGCCCTGTGGACACAGCGTTGCTGATAAATGTCCTGATGGACGGGTGGGATTATTAACAATACCAAAGGCCCTGTGTACACAGCGCTCCCAAGAAATGTCCCGATGGACGGGTGGGATTATTAACAATACTAAGGGCCCTGTGTACACAGCGTTGCTGATAAATGTCCTGATGGACGGGTGGGATTATTAACAATACCAAAGGCCCTGTGTACACAGCGCTCCCAAGAAATGTCCCGATGGACGGGTGGGATTATTAACAATACTAAGGGCCCTGTGTACACAGCGCTGCTGATAAATGACCCGATGGACGGATGGGATTATTAACAGTACTAAGGGCCCTGGGTACACAGCGCTGCTGATAAATGTCCCGATGGACGGGTGGGATTATTAACAATACTAAGGGCCCTGTGTACACAGCGCTGTTGATAAATGTCCCGATGGACGGGTGGGATTATTAACAATACTAAGGGCCCTGTGTACACAGTGAACCTGATAAATGTCCCGATGGACGGGTGGGATTATTAACAATACTAAGGGCTCTGTGTACACAGCGCTACTGATAAATGTCCCGAAGGACGGGTGGGATTATTAACAATACTAAGGGCCCTGTGTACACAGTGAACCTGATAAATGTCCCGATGGACGGGTGGGATTATTAACAATACCAAGGGCCCTGTGTACACAGCGCTCCTGATAAATGTCCCGATGGACGGGTGGGATTATTACCAATACTAAGAGCCCTCTGTACACAGCGCTGCTGATAAATGACCCGATGGACGGGTGGGATTATTATCAATACTAAGGTCCCTTTGTACACAGGGCTCCAGATAAATGTCCCGATGGACGGGTGTGATTATTAACAATACTAAGAGCCCTGTGTACACAGCGCTCCTGATAAATGTCCCGATGAACGGGTGGGATTATTAACAATACTAAGAGCCCTGTGTACACAGCTCTGCTGATAAATGTCCCGATGGACGGGTGGGATTATTAACAATACTAAGTGCCCTGCGTACACAGCGCTGCTGATAAATGTCCCGATGGACGGGGGGGATTATTATCAATACTAAGGTCCCTTTGTACACAGCGCTGCTGATAAATGTCCCGATGGACGGGTGGGATTATTTACAATACTAAGGGCCCTGTGTACACAGCGCTCCAGATAAATGTCCCGATGGACGGGTGGGAATATTAACAACACTAATGTCCTGAGTCAGCAGAGCTCCTGATAAATGTCCCGATGACGGGTGGGATTATAAACAATAATAAGGGCCCTGTGTACACTGCGCTCCTGATAAATGTCCCGATGGACCTGTGGGATTATTTACAATACTAAGCGCCCTGTGTACACAGCGCTCCCGAGAAGTGTCCCGATGAACAGGTGGGATAATTAACAATACTAAGGGCCCTGTGTACACAGAGCTCCCGAGAAATGTCCCGATGAACGGGTGGGATTATTAACAATACTAAAGGCCCTATGTACACATTCCTCCTGATAAATGTCCCGAGGGACGGGTGTAATTATAAACAATACCTAGGGCCGTGTGTACACAGCGCTGCTGATAAATGTCCCGATGGACGGGTGGGTTTATAAAAAATACTAATGGCCCTGTGTACACAGTGAACCTGATAAATGTCCCGATGGACGGGTGGGATTATTAACAATACTAAGGGCTCTGTGTACACAGCGCTCCTGATAAATGTCCCGATGGACGGGTGGGATTATTAACAATATTAAGGGCCCTGTGTACACAGTGAACCTGATAAATGTCCCGATGGACGGGTGGGATTATTAACAATACCAAGGGCCCTGTGTACACAGCGCTGCTGATAAATGTCCCGATGGACGGGTGGGATTATTAACAATACTAAGGGCCCTGTGGACACAGCGTTGCTGATAAATGTCCTGATGGACGGGTGGGATTATTAACAATACCAAAGGCCCTGTGTACACAGCGCTCCCAAGAAATGTCCCGATGGACGGGTGGGATTATTAACAATACTAAGGGCCCTGTGTACACAGCGTTGCTGATAAATGTCCTGATGGACGGGTGGGATTATTAACAATACCAAAGGCCCTGTGTACACAGCGCTCCCAAGAAATGTCCCGATGGACGGGTGGGATTATTAACAATACTAAGGGCCCTGTGTACACAGCGCTGCTGATAAATGACCCGATGGACGGGTGGGATTATTAACAGTACTAAGGGCCCTGGGTACACAGCGCTGCTGATAAATGTCCCGATGGACGGGTGGGATTATTAACAATACTAAGGGCCCTGTGTACACAGCGCTGTTGATAAATGTCCCGATGGACGGGTGGGATTATTAACAATACTAAGGGCCCTGTGTACACAGTGAACCTGATAAATGTCCCGATGGACGGGTGGGATTATTAACAATACTAAGGGCTCTGTGTACACAGCGCTACTGATAAATGTCCCGAAGGACGGGTGGGATTATTAACAATACTAAGGGCCCTGTGTACACAGTGAACCTGATAAATGTCCCGATGGACGGGTGGGATTATTAACAATACCAAGGGCCCTGTGTACACAGCGCTCCTGATAAATGTCCCGATGGACGGGTGGGATTATTACCAATACTAAGAGCCCTCTGTACACAGCGCTGCTGATAAATGACCCGATGGACGGGTGGGATTATTATCAATACTAAGGTCCCTTTGTACACAGGGCTCCAGATAAATGTCCCGATGGACGGGTGTGATTATTAACAATACTAAGAGCCCTGTGTACACAGCGCTCCTGATAAATGTCCCGATGAACGGGTGGGATTATTAACAATACTAAGAGCCCTGTGTACACAGCTCTGCTGATAAATGTCCCGATGGACGGGTGGGATTATTAACAATACTAAGTGCCCTGCGTACACAGCGCTGCTGATAAATGTCCCGATGGACGGGGGGGATTATTATCAATACTAAGGTCCCTTTGTACACAGCGCTGCTGATAAATGTCCCGATGGACGGGTGGGATTATTTACAATACTAAGGGCCCTGTGTACACAGCGCTCCAGATAAATGTCCCGATGGACGGGTGGGAATATTAACAACACTAATGTCCTGAGTCAGCAGAGCTCCTGATAAATGTCCCGATGACGGGTGGGATTATAAACAATAATAAGGGCCCTGTGTACACTGCGCTCCTGATAAATGTCCCGATGGACCTGTGGGATTATTTACAATACTAAGCGCCCTGTGTACACAGCGCTCCCGAGAAGTGTCCCGATGAACAGGTGGGATAATTAACAATACTAAGGGCCCTGTGTACACAGAGCTCCCGAGAAATGTCCCGATGAACGGGTGGGATTATTAACAATACTAAAGGCCCTATGTACACATTCCTCCTGATAAATGTCCCGAGGGACGGGTGTAATTATAAACAATACCTAGGGCCGTGTGTACACAGCGCTGCTGATAAATGTCCCGATGGACGGGTGGGTTTATAAAAAATACTAATGGCCCTGTGTACACAGTGAACCTGATAAATGTCCCGATGGACGGGTGGGATTATTAACAATACTAAGGGCTCTGTGTACACAGCGCTCCTGATAAATGTCCCGATGGACGGGTGGGATTATTAACAATATTAAGGGCCCTGTGTACACAGTGAACCTGATAAATGTCCCGATGGACGGGTGGGATTATTAACAATACCAAGGGCCCTGTGTACACAGCGCTGCTGATAAATGTCCCGATGGACGGGTGGGATTATTAACAATACTAAGGGCCCTGCGTACACAGCGCTGCTGATAAATGTCCCGATGGACGGGTGGGATTATTAACAATACTAAGGGCCCTGTGTACACAGCCCTCCTGATAAATGTCCCGATGGACGGGTGGGATTATTAACAATACTAAGGGCCCTGTGTACATAGAGCTACTGATAAATGTCCTGATGATCCGGTGGGATTATTAACAATTCTAAGGGCCCTGTGTACACAGCTCTGCTGATAAATGTCCCGATCGACGTGTGGGATTATTAACAATACTAAGGGCTCTGTGTACACAGCGCTCCAGATAAATGTCCCGATGGAGGGGTGGGAATATTAACAACACTAATGCCCTGAGTCAGCAGAGCTCCTGATAAATGTCCCGATGACGGGTGGGATTATAAACAATAATAAGGGCACTGTGTACACTGCGCTCCTGATAAATGTCCCGATGGACCTGTGGGATTATTTACAATACTAAGCGCCCTGTGTACACAGCGCTCCCGAGAAGTGTCCCGATGAACAGGTGGGATAATTAACAATACTAAGGGCCCTGTGTACATAGAGCTACTGATAAATGTCCCGATGGACGGGTGGGATTATTAACAATACTAAGGGCCATGTGTACACAGCGCTGCCTATAAATGTCCTGATGGATGGGTGGGATTATTAATAATACTAAGGGCCCTGTGTACACAGCGCTCCTGATAAATGTCCCGATGAACGGGTGGGATTATTAACAATACTAAGGGCCCAGTGTACACAGCGCTCCCGAGAAATGTCCCGATGTACGGTTGGGATTATTAACAATACTAAGGGCCCGGTGTACACAGCACTGCTGATAAATGTCCCGATGGACGGGTGGGATCATTAACAATACTAAGGGCCCTGTGTACACAGCGCTGCTGATAAATGTCCCGATGGACGGGTGGGATTATTAACAATACTAAGGGCCCTGTGTACACAGCGCTGCAGATAAATGTCCCGATGGACTGGTGGGATTATTAACAATACTAAGGGCCCTGTGTACACAGCGCTCCTGATAAATGTCCCGATGGACGGGTGGGATTATTAACAATACTAAGGGCCCTGTGTACACAGCGCTCCTGATAAATGTCCTGATGTACGGGTGGGATTATTAACAATACTAAGGGCCCTGTGTACACAGCGCTCCTGATAAATGTCCTGATGGACGGGTGGGATTATTAACAATACTAAGGGCCCTGTGTACACAGCGCTCCTGATAAATGTCCTGATGGACGGGTGGGATTATTAACAATACTAAGGGCCCTGTGTACACAGCTCTGCTAATAAATGTCCCGATGGACGGGTGGGATTATTAACAATAATAAGGGCCCTGTGTACACAGCGCTGCAGATAAATGTCCCGATGGACGGGTGGGATTATTAACAATACTAAGGGCCCTGTGTACACAGCGCTGCAGATAAATGTCCCAATGGACGGGTGGGATTATTAACAATACTAAGCGCCCTGTGTACACAGCGCTGCTGATAAATGTCCCGATGGACGGGTGGGATTATTAACAATACCAAGGGCCCTGTGTACACAGCGCTGCAGATAAATGTCCCGATGGACGGGTGGGATTATTAACAATACTAAGGGCCCAGTGTACACAGCGCTGCTGATAAATGTCCCGATGGACGGGTGGGATTATTAACAATACTAAGGGCTCTGTGTACACAGCGCTGCTGATAAATGTCACGATGGAGGGGTGGGATTATTAACAATACTAAGGGCCCTGTGTACACAGCGCTGCTGATAAATGTCCCGATGGACGGGTGGGATCATTAATAATACTAAGGGCCCTGTGTACACAGCGCTGCTGATAAATGTCCCGATGCATTGGTGGGATTATTAACAATACCAAGGGCCCAGTGTACACAGCGCTGCTGATAAATGTCACGATGGACGGGTGGGATTATTAACAATACTAAGGGCCCTGTGTACACAGCGCTGCTGATAAATGTCCCGATGGACGGGTGGGATTATTAACAATACTAAGGGCCCTGTGTACACAGCGCTCCTGATAAATGTCCCGATGGACGGGTGGGATTATTAACAATACTAAGGGCCCTGTGTACACAGCGCTGCAGATAAATGTCCCGATGGACGGGTGGGTTTATTAACAATACTAAGGGCCCTGTGTACACAGCGCTCCTGATAAATGTCCCAATGGACGGGTGGGATTATTAACAATACTAAGCGCCCTGTGTACACAGCGCTGCTGATAAATGTCCCGATGGACGGGTGGGATTATTAACAATACTAATGGAGCTGTGTACACAGCGCTTCTGATAAATTTCCCGATGGACGGGTGGGATTATTAACAATACTAAGGGCCCTGTGTACACAGCGCTACTGAGAAATGTCCCGATGGATGGGTGGGATTATTAATAATACTAAGGGCCCTGTGTACACAGCGCTCCTGATAAATGTCCCGATGGACGGGTGGGATTTTAAACAATGTTAAGGGCCCTGTGTACACAGCGCTACTGATAAATGTCCTGATGGACGGGTGGGATTATTAACAATACTAAGGGCCCTGTGTGCACAGCGCTACTGATAAATGTCCTGATGGACGGGTGGGATTATTAACAATACTAAGGGCCCTGTGTACACAGCGCTCCTGATAAATGTCCTGATGGACGGGTGGGATTATTAACAATACTAAGGGCCCTGTGTACACAGCGCTGCTAATATATGTCCCGATGGACGGGTGGGATTATTAACAATACTAAGGGCCCTGTGTACACAGCGCTGCTGATAAATGTCCCGATGGACGGGTGGAATTATTAACAATACTAAGGGCCCTGTGTACACAGCGCTGCTGATAAATGTCCCGATGGATTGGTGGGATTATTAACAATACCAAGGGCCCAGTGTACACAGCGCTCCTGATAAATGTCCCGATGGACGTGTGGGATTATTAACAATACTAAGGGCCCTGTGTACACAGCGCTCCTGATAAATGTCCCGATGGACGGGTGGGATTATTAACAATACTAAGGGCCCTGTGTACACAGCGCTGCAGATAAATGTCCCGATGGACGGGTGGGTTTATTAACAATACTAAGGGCCCTGTGTACACAGCGCTCCTGATAAATGTCCCAATGGACGGGTGGGATTATTAACAATACTAAGCGCCCTGTGTACACAGCGCTGCTGATAAATGTCCCGATGGACGGGTGGGATTATTAACAATACTAACGGAGCTGTGTACACAGCGCTTCTGATAAATTTCCCGATGGACGGGTGGGATTATTAACAATACTAAGGGCCCTGTCTACACAGCGCTACTGAGAAATGTCCCGATGGACGGGTGGGATTATTAATAATACTAAGGGCCCTGTGTACACAGCGCTCCTGATAAATGTCCCGATGGACGGGTGGGATTTTAAACAATGTTAAGGGCCCTGTGTACACAGCGCTACTGATAAATGTCCTGATGGACGGGTGGGATTATTAACAATACTAAGGGCCCTGTGTGCACAGCGCTACTGATAAATGTCCTGATGGACGGGTGGGATTATTAACAATACTAAGGGCCCTGTGTACACAGCGCTCCTGATAAATGTCCTGATGGACGGGTGGGATTATTAACAATACTAAGGGCCCTGTGTACACAGCGCTGCTAATATATGTCCCGATGGACGGGTGGGATTATTAACAATACTAAGGGCCCTGTGTACACAGCGCTCCAGATAAATGTCCCGATGGACGGGTGGGATTATTAACAATACTAAGGGCCCTGTGTACACAGCACTGCTGATAAATGTCCCGATGGACGTGTGGGATTATTAACAATACTAAGGGCCCTGTGTACACAGCGCTGCTGATAAATGTCCCGATGGACGGGTGGAATTATTAACAATACTAAGGGCCCTGTGTACACAGCGCTGCTGATAAATGTCCCGATGGATTGGTGGGATTATTAACAATACCAAGGGCCCAGTGTACACAGCGCTCCTGATAAATGTCCCGATGGACGGGTGGGATTATTAACAATACTAAGGGCCCTGTGTACACAGCGCTCCTGATAAATGTCCCGATGGACGGGTGGGATTATTAACAATACTAAGGGCCCTGTGTACACAGCGCTGCTGATAAATGTCCCGATCGACGGGTGGGATTATTAACAATACTAAGGGCCCTGTGTACACAGCGCTCCTGATAAATGTCCCGATGGACGGGTGGGATTATTAACAATACTAAGGGCCCTGTGTACACAGCGCTGCAGATAAATGTCCTGATGGACGGGTGGGTTTATTAACAATACTAAGGGCCCTGTGTACACAGCGCTCCTCATAAATGTCCCTATGGACGGGTGGGATTATTAACAATACTAAGCGCCCTGTGTACACAGCGCTGCTGATAAATGTCCCGATGGACGGGTGGGATTATTAACAATACTAACGGCCCTGTGTACACAGCGCTTCTGATAAATGTCCCGATGGACGGGTGGGATTATTAACAATACTAAGAGCCCTGTGTACACAGCGCTACTGAGAAATGTCCCGATGGACGGGTGGGATTATTAACAATACTAAGGGCCCTGTGTACACAGCGCTGCTGATAAATGTCCCGATGGACGGGTGGGATTATTAACAATACTAAGGGCCCTGTGTACACAGCGCTACTGATAAATGTCCCGATGGACGGGTGGGATTATTAACAATACCAAGGGCCCTGTCTACAGAGCGCTACTGATAAATGTCCCGATGGACGGGTGGGATTATTATCAATACTAAGGGCCCTGTGTACACAGCGCTACTGATAAATGTCCCGATGGACGGGTGGGATTATTAACAATACTAAGGGCCCTGTGTACACAGCGCTCCTGATAAATGTCCCGATGTACGGGTGGGATTATTAACAATACTAAGGGCCCTGTGTACACAGCGCTCCTGATAAATGTCCCGATGGACGGCTGGGATTATTAACAATACTAAGGGTCCTGTGTACACAGCGCTCCTGATAAATGTCCCGATGGACGGGTGGGATTATTAACAATACTAAGGGCCCTGTGTACACAGCGCTCCAGATAAATGTCCCGATGGACGGGTGGGATTATTAACAATACTAAGGGCCCTGTGTACACAGCACTGCTGATAAATGTCCCGATGGACGTGTGGGATTATTAACAATACTAAGGGCCCTGTGTACACAGCTCTGCTGATAAATGTCCCGATGGACGGGTGGCATTATTAACAATACTAAGGGCCCTGTGTACACAGCTCTGCTGATAAATGACCCGATGGACGGGTGGGATTATTAACAATACTAAGGGCCCTGTGTACACAGCTCTGCTGATAAATGTCCCGATGGACAGGTGGGATTATTAACAATACTAGGGGCCCTGTGTACACAGCGCTGCAGATAAATGTCCCGATGGACAGGTGGGATTATTTTCAATACTAAGGGCCCTGTGTACACAGCGCTCCTGATAAATGTCCCGATGGACGGGTGGGATTATTAACAATACTAAGGGCCCTGTGTACACAGCGCTCCTGATAAATGTCCCGATGCACGGGTGGGAATATTAACAATACGAAGGGCTCTGTGTACACAGCGCTGCTGATAAATGTCCCGATGGACGTGAGGGATTATTAACAATACTAAGGGCCTGTGTACACAGCGCTCCTGATAAATGTCCCGATGGACGTGAGGGATTATTAACAATACTAAGGGCCTGTGTACACAGCGCTCCTGATAAATGTCCCGATGGACGTGAGGGATTATTAACAATACTAAGGGCCTGTGTACACAGCGCTGCTGATAAATGTCCCGATGGACGTGTGGGATTATTAACAATACTAAGGGCCCTGTGTACACAGCGCTGTTGATAAATGTCCCGATGGACGGGTGGGATTATTAACAATACTAAGGGCCCTGTGTACACAGCGCTCCTGATAAATGTCCCGATGGACGTGTGGGATTATTAACAATACTAAGGGCCCTGTGTACACAGCGCTGTTGATAAATGTCCCGATGGACGTGAGGGATTATTAACAATACTAAGGGCCTGTGTACACAGCGCTCCTGATAAATGTCCCGATGGACGTGTGGGATTATTAACAATACTAAGGGCCCTGTGTACACAGCGCTGTTGATAAATGTCCCGATGGACGTGTGGGATTATTAACAATACTAAGGGCCCTGTGTACACAGCGCTCCTGATAAATGTCCCGATGGACGGGTGGGATTATTTACAATACTAAGGGCCCTGTGTACACAGCGCTCCTGATAAATGTCCCGATGGACGGGTGGGATTATTTACAATACTAAGGGCCCTGTGTACACAGCGCTACTGATAAATGTCCCGATGGACGTGTGGGATTATTAACAATACTAAGGGCCCTGTGTACACAGCGCTATTGATAAATGTCCCGATGGACGGGTGGGATTATTTACAATACTAAGGGCCCTGTGTACACAGCGCTCCTGATAAATGTCCCGATGGACGTGTGGGATTATTAACAATACTAAGGGCCCTGTGTACACAGCGCTCCTGATAAATGTCCCGATGGACGGGTGGGATTATTAACAATACCAAGGGCCCTGTGTACACAGCGCTGCTGATAAATGTCCCGATGGACGGGTGGGATTATTAATAATACTAAGGGCACAGTGTACACAGCTCTGCAGATAAATGTCCCGATGGACGGGTGGGATTATTAACAATACTAAGGGCCCAGTGTACACAGCGCTGCTGATAAATGTCACGATGGAGGGGTGGGATTATTAACAATACTAAGGTCCCTGTGTACACAGCGCTGCTGATAAATGTCCCGATGGACGGGTGGGATCATTAATAATACTAAGGGCCCTGTGTACACAGCGCTGCTGATAAATGTCCCGATGGATTGGTGGGATTATTAACAATACCAAGGGCCCAGTGTACACAGCGCTGCTGATAAATGTCACGATGGACGGGTGGGATTATAAACAATACTAAGGGCCCTGTGTACACAGCGCTGCTGATAAATGTCCCGATGGACGGGTGGGATTATTAACAATACTAAGGGCCCTGTGTACACAGCGCTCCTGATAAATGTCCCAATGGACGGGTGGGATTATTAACAATACTAAGCGCCCTGTGTACACAGCGCTGCTGATAAATGTCCCGATGGACGGGTGGGATTATTAACAATACTAAGGGCCCTGTGTACACAGCGCTACTGAGAAATGTCCCGATGGACGGGTGGGATTATTAATAATACTAAGGGCCCTGTGTACACAGCGCTCCTGATAAATGTCCCGATGGACGGGTGGGATTTTAAACAATGTTAAGGGCCCTGTGTACACAGCACTACTGATAAATGTCCTGATGGACGGGTGGGATTATTAACAATACTAAGGGCCCTGTGTGCACAGCGCTACTGATAAATGTCCTGATGGACGGGTGGGATTATTAACAATACTAAGGGCCCTGTGTACACAGCGCTCCTGATAAATGTCCTGATGGACGGGTGGGATTATTAACAATACTAAGGGCCCTGTGTACACAGCGCTGCTAATATATGTCCCGATGGACGGGTGGGATTATTAACAATACTAAGGGCCCTGTGTACACAGCGCTGCTGATAAATGTCCCGATGGACGGGTGGAATTATTAACAATACTAAGGGCCCTGTGTACACAGCGCTGCTGATAAATGTCCCGATGGATTGGTGGGATTATTAACAATACCAAGGGCCCAGTGTACACAGCGCTCCTGATAAATGTCCCGATGGACGGGTGGGATTATTAACAATACTAAGGGCCCTGTGTACACAGCGCTCCTGATAAATGTCCCGATGGACGGGTGGGATTATTAACAATACTAAGGGCCCTGTGTACACAGCGCTGCAGATAAATGTCCCGATGGACGGGTGGGTTTATTAACAATACTAAGGGCCCTGTGTACACAGCGCTCCTGATAAATGTCCCAATGGACGGGTGGGATTATTAACAATACTAAGCGCCCTGTGTACACAGCGCTGCTGATAAATGTCCCGATGGACGGGTGGGATTATTAACAATACTAACGGAGCTGTGTACACAGCGCTACTGAGAAATGTCCCGATGGACGGGTGGGATTATTAATAATACTAAGGGCCCTGTGTACACAGCGCTCCTGATAAATGTCCCGATGGACGGGTGGGATTTTAAACAATGTTAAGGGCCCTGTGTACACAGCGCTACTGATAAATGTCCTGATGGACGGGTGGGATTATTAACAATACTAAGGGCCCTGTGTGCACAGCGCTACTGATAAATGTCCTGATGGACGGGTGGGATTATTAACAATACTAAGGGCCCTGTGTACACAGCGCTCCTGATAAATGTCCTGATGGACGGGTGGGATTATTAACAATACTAAGGGCCCTGTGTACACAGCGCTGCTAATATATGTCCCGATGGACGGGTGGGATTATTAACAATACTAAGGGCCCTGTGTACACAGCGCTCCAGATAAATGTCCCGATGGACGGGTGGGATTATTAACAATACTAAGGGCCCTGTGTACACAGCACTGCTGATAAATGTCCCGATGGACGTGTGGGATTATTAACAATACTAAGGGCCCTGTGTACACAGCGCTGCTGATAAATGTCGCGATGGACGGGTGGAATTATTAACAATACTAAGGGCCCTGTGTACACAGCGCTGCTGATAAATGTCCCGATGGATTGGTGGGATTATTAACAATACCAAGGGCCCAGTGTACACAGCGCTCCTGATAAATGTCCCGATGGACGGGTGGGATTATTAACAATACTAAGGGCCCTGTGTACACAGCGCTCCTGATAAATGTCCCGATGGACGGGTGGGATTATTAACAATACTAAGGGCCCTGTGTACACAGCGCTGCTGATAAATGTCCCGATCGACGGGTGGGATTATTAACAATACTAAGGGCCCTGTGTACACAGTGCTGCTGATGAATGTCCCGATGGACGGGTGGGATTATTAACAATACTAAGGGCCCTGTGTACACAGCGCTACTGATAAATGTCCCGATGGACGGGTGGGATTATTAACAATACCAAGGGCCCTGTCTACAGAGCGCTACTGATAAATGTCCCGATGGACGGGTGGGATTATTATCAATACTAAGGGCCCTGTGTACACAGCGCTACTGATAAATGTCCCGATGGACGGGTGGGATTATTAACAATACTAAGGGCCCTGTGTACACAGCGCTCCTGATAAATGTCCCGATGTACGGGTGGGATTATTAACAATACTAAGGGCCCTGTGTACACAGCGCTGCTGATAAATGTCCCGATGGACGGGTGGGATTATTAACAATACTAAGGGCCCTGTGTACACAGCGCTACTGATAAATGTCCCGATGGACGGGTGGGATTATTAACAATACCAAGGGCCCTGTCTACAGAGCGCTACTGATAAATGTCCCGATGGACGGGTGGGATTATTATCAATACTAAGGGCCCTGTGTACACAGCGCTACTGATAAATGTCCCGATGGACGGGTGGGATTATTAACAATACTAAGGGCCCTGTGTACACAGCGCTCCTGATAAATGTCCCGATGTACGGGTGGGATTATTAACAATACTAAGGGCCCTGTGTACACAGCGCTCCTGATAAATGTCCCGATGGACGGGTGGGATTATTAACAATACTAAGGGTCCTGTGTACACAGCGCTCCTGATAAATGTCCCGATGGACGGGTGGGATTATTAACAATACTAAGGGTCCTGTGTACACAGCGCTCCTGATAAATGTCCCGATGGACGGGTGGGATTATTAAGAATACTAAGGGCCCTGTGTACACAGCGCTCCAGATAAATGTCCCGATGGACGGGTGGGATTATTAACAATACTAAGGGCCCTGTGTACACAGCACTGCTGATAAATGTCCCGATGGACGTGTGGGATTATTAACAATACTAAGGGCCCTGTGTACACAGCGCTACTGATAAATGTCCCGATGGACGGGTGGGATTATTTACAATACTAAGGGCCCTGTGTACACAGCGCTCCTGATAAATGTCCCGATGGACGGGTGGGATTATTAACAATACTAAGGGCCCTGTGTACACAGCGCTGCTGATAAATGTCCCGATGGACGTGTGGGATTATTAACAATACTAAGGGCCCTGTGTACACAGCGCTACTGATAAATGTCCCGATGGACGGGTGGGAATATTAACAATACTAAGGGCCCTGTGTACACAGCGTTGCTGATAATTGTCCCGATGGACGGGTGGGATTATTTACAATACTAAGGTCCCTGTGTACACAGCGCTCCTGATAAATGTCCCGATGCACGGGTGGGAATATTAACAATACGAAGGGCTCTGTGTACACAGCGCTCCTGATAAATGTCCCGATGGACGTGAGGGATTATTAACAATACTAAGGGCCTGTGTACACAGCGCTCCTGATAAATGTCCCGATGGACGTGTGGGATTATTAACAATACTAAGGGCCCTGTGTACACAGCGCTGAGGATAAATGTCCCGATGGACGTGTGGGATTATTAACAATACTAAGGGCCCTGTGTACACAGCGCTACTGATAAATGTCCCGATGGACGGGTGGGATTATTTACAATACTAAGGGCCCTGTGTACACAGCGCTCCTGATAAATGTCCCGATGGACGGGTGGGATTATTTACAATACTAAGGGCCCTGTGTACACAGCGCTACTGATAAATGTCCCGATGGACGGGTGGGATTATTAACAATACTAAGGGCCCTGTGTACACAGCGCTATTGATAAATGTCCCGATGGACGGGTGGGATTATTTACAATACTAAGGGCCCTGTGTACACAGCGCTCCTGATAAATGTCCCGATGGACGTGTGGGATTATTAACAATACTAAGGGCCCTGTGTACACAGCGCTCCTGATAAATGTCCCGATGGACGGGTGGGATTGTTAACAATACTAAGGGCCCTGTGTACACAGCGCTCCTGATAAATGTCCCGATGAACGGGTGGGATTATTAACAATACTAAGGGCCCTGTGTACACAGCGCTCCTGATAAATGTCCCGATGGACGGGTGGGATTGTTAACAATACTAAGGGCCCTGTGTACACAGCGCTCCTGATAAATGTCCTGATGGACGGGTGGGATTATTAACAATACTAAGGGCCCTGTGTACACAGCGCTCCTGATAAATGTCCCGATGGACGGGTGGGCTTGTTAACAATACTAAGGGCCCTGTGTACACAGCGCTCCTGATAAATGTCCCGATGGACGGGTGGGATTGTTAACTATACTATGGGCCCTGTGTACACAGCGATGCTGATAAATGTCCCGATGAAAGGGTGGGATTGTTAACAATACTAAGGGCCCTGTGTACTCTGCGCTACTGATAAATGTCCCGATGCAAGGGTGGGATTATAAACAATACTAAGTGCCCTGTGTACACAGCGCTCCTGATAAATGTCCTGATGGACGGGTGGGATTATTAACAACACTAAGGGCCCTGTGTACACAGCGCTCCTGATAAATGTCCCGATGGACGTGTGGGATTATTAACAATACTAAGGGCCCTGTGTACACAGCGCTCCTGATAAATGTCCCGATGGACGGGTGGGATTATTAACAATACTAAGGGCCCTGTGTACACAGCGCTGCTGATAAATGTCCCGATGGACGGGTGGGATTATTTACAATACTAAGGGCCCTGTGTACACAGCGCTACTGATAAATGTCCCGATGGACGGGTGGGATTATTTACAATACTAAGGGCCCTGTGTACACAGCGCTGCTGATAAATGTCCCGATGGACGGGTGGGATTATTAACAATACTAAGGGCCCTGTGTACACAGCGCTACTGATAAATGTCCCGATGGACGGGTGGGATTATTTACAATACTAAGGGCCCTGTGTACACAGCGCTCGTGATAAATGTCCCGATGGACGGGTGGGATTATTAACAATACTAAGGGCCCTGTGTACACAGCGCTACTGATAAATGTCCCGATGGACAGGTGGGATTATTTACAATACTAAGGGCCCTATGTACACAGCGCTACTGATAAATGTCCCGATGGACGGGTGGGATTATTTACAATACTAAGGGCCCTGTGTACACAGCAGTGCTGATAAATGTCCCGATGGACGGGTGGGATTATTAACAATACTAAGAGCCCTGTGTACACAGCGCTCCTGATAAATGTCCCGAATGACGTGTGGGATTATTAACAATACTAAGGGCCCTGTGTACACAGCGCTACTGATAAATGTCCCGATGGACGGGTGGGAATATTTACAATACTAACGGCCCTGTGTACACAGCGTTCCTGATAAATGTCCCGATGGACGTGTGGGATTATTAACAATACTAAGGGCCCTGTGTACACAGCGCTGCTGATAAATGTCCCGATTAACGTGTGTGATTATTAACAATACTAGGGTCCCTGTGTACACAGCGCTACTGATAAATGTCCCGATGGACGTGTGGGATTATTAACAATACTAAGGGCCCTGTGTACACAGCGCTACTGATAAATGTCCCGATGGACGTGTGGGATTATTAACAATACTAAGGGCCCTGTGTACACAGCGCTACTGATAAATGTCCCGATGGACGGGTGGGATTATTAACAATACTAAGGGCCCTGTGTACACAGCGTTGCTGATAATTGTCCCGATGGACGGGTGGGATTATTTACAATACTAAGGTCCCTGTGTACACAGCGCTCCTGATAAATGTCCCGATGGACGGGTGGGAATATTAACAATACTAAGGGCCCTGTGTACACAGCGCTACTGATAAATGTCCCGATGGACGGGTGGGATTATTAACAATACCAAGGGCCCTGTCTACCGAGCGCTACTGATAAATGTCCCGATGGACGGGTGGGATTATTAACAATACTAAGGGCCCTGTGTACACAGCGCTACTGATAAATGTCCCGATGGACGGGTGGGATTATTTACAATACTAAGGGCCCTGTGTACACAGCGCTCCTGATAAATGTCCCGATGGACGGGTGGGATTATTAACAATACCAAGGGCCCTGTCTACCGAGCGCTACTGATAAATGTCCCGATGGACGGGTGGGATTATTAACAATACTAAGGGCCCTGTGTACACAGCGCTACTGATAAATGTCCCGATGGACGGGTGGGATTATTTACAATACTAAGGGCCCTGTGTACACAGCGCTCCTGATAAATGTCCCGATGGATGGGTGGGATTATTAACAATACTAAGGGCCCTGTGTACACAGCGCTCCTGATAAATGTCCCGATGGACGTGAGGGATTATTTACAATACTAAGGGCCCTGTGTACACAGCGCTCCTGATAAATGTCCCGATGGACGGGTGGGATTATTTACAATACTAAGGGCCCTGTGTACACAGCGCTACTGATAAATGTCCCGATGGACGTGTGGGATTATTAACAATACTAAGGGCCCTGTGTACACAGCGCTATTGATAAATGTCCCGATGGACGGGTGGGATTATTTACAATACTAAGGGCCCTGTGTACACAGCGCTGAGGATAAATGTCCCGATGGACGTGTGGGATTATTAACAATACTAAGGGCCCTGTGTACACAGCGCTGCTGATAAATGTCCCGATGGAAGGGTGGGATTGTTAACAATACTAAGGGCCCTGTGTACACAGCGCTCCTGATAAATGTCCCGATGGACGGGTGGGATTATTAACAATACTAAGGGCCCTGTGTACACAGCGATGCTGATAAATGTCCCGATGAACGGGTGTGATTGTTAACAATACTAAGGGCCCTGTGTACTCTGCGCTACTGATAAATGTCCCGATGAAAGGGTGGGATTATAAACAATACTAAGGGCCCTGTGTACACAACGCTCCTGATAAATGTCCTGATGGATGGGTGGGATTATTAACAATACTAAGGGCCCTGTGTACACAGCGCTCCTGATAAATGTCCCGATGGACGGGTGGGATTATTAACAATACTAAGGGCCCTGTGTACACAGCGCTCCTGATAAATGTCCCGATGGACGGGTGGGATTATTAACAATACTAAGGGCCCTGTGTACACAGCGCTCCTGATAAATGTCCCGATGGACGTGTGGGATTATTAACAATACTAAGGGCCCTGTGTACACAGCGCTCCTGTTAAATGTCCCGATGAACGGGTGGGATTATTAACAATACTAAGGGCCCTGTGTACACAGCGCTACTGATAAATGTCCCGATGGACGGGTGGGATTATTAACAATACTAAGGGCCCTGTGTACACAGCGCTACTGATAAATGTCCCGATGGACGGGTGGGATTATTAACAATAGTAAGGGCCCTGTGTACACAGCGCTCCTGATAAATGTCCCGATGGACGGGTGGGATTATTAACAATACTAAGGGCCCTGTGTACACAGCGCTCCTGATAAATGTCCCGATGGACGGGTGGGATTATTAACAATACTAAGGGCCCTGTGTACACAGCGCTCCTGATAAATGTCCCGATGGACGGGTGGGATTATTAACAATACTAAGGGCCCTGTGTACACAGCGCTCCAGATAAATGTCCCGATGGACTGGTGTGATTATTAACAATACTAATGGCCCTGTGTACACAGCGCTCCAGATAAATGTCCCGATCGACGGGTGGGATTATTAACAATACTAAGGGCCCTGTGTGCACAGCTCTGCTGATAAATGTCCCGATGGACGTGTGGGATTATTAACAATACTAAGGGCCCTGTGTACACAGCGCTGCTGATAAATGTCCCGATGGACGTGTGGGATTATTAACAATACTAAGGGCCCTGTGTACACAGCGCTCCTGATAAATGTCCCGATGGACGTGTGGGATTATTAACAATACTAAGGGCCCTGTGTGCACAGCTCTGCTGATAAATGTCCCGATGGACGGGTGGGATTATTAACAATACTAAGGGCCCTGTGTACACAGCGCTCCTGATAAATGTCCCGATGGACGGGTGGGATTATTAACAATACTAAGGGCCCTGTGTGCACAGCTCTGCTGATAAATGTCCCGATGGACGTGTGGGATTATTAACAATACTAAGGGCCCTGTGTACACAGCGCTGCTGATAAATGTCCCGATGGACGGGTGGGATTATTAACAATACTAAGGGCCCTGTGTACACAGCGCTCCTGATAAATGTCCCGATGGACGGGTGGGATTATTTACAATACTAAGGGCCCTGTGTACACAGCGCTACTGATAAATGTCCCGATGGACGGGTGGGATTATTAACAATACTAAGGGCCCTGTGTACACAGCGCTACTGATAAATGTCCCGATGGACGTGTGGGATTATTAACAATACTAAGGGCCCTGTGTACACAGCACTACTGATAAATGTCCCGATGGATGGGTGGGATTATTAACAATACTAAGGGCCCTGTGTACACAGCGTTGCTGATAATTGTCCCGATGGACGGGTGGGATTATTTACAATACTAAGGTCCCTGTGTACACAGCGCTCCTGATAAATGTCCCGATGGACGGGTGGGAATATTAACAATACTAAGGGCCCTGTGTACACAGCGCTACTGATAAATGTCCCGATGGACGGGTGGGAATATTAACAATACTAAGGGCCCTGTGTACACAGCGCTCCTGATAAATGTCCCGATGGACGGGTGGGATTATTAACAATACTAAGGGCCCTGTGTACACAGCGCTACTGATAAATGTCCCGATGGATGGGTGGGAATATTAACAATACTAAGGGCCCTGTGTACACAGCGCGGCTGATAAATGTCCCGATGGACGGGTGGGATTATTAACAATACTAAGGGACCTGTGTACACAGCGCTGCTGATAAATGTCCCGATGGACGTGTGGGATTATTAACAATACTAAGGGCACTGTGTACACAGCGCTGCTGATAAATGTCCCGATGGATGGGTGGGATTATTTACAATACTAAGGGCCCTGTGTACACAGCGCTCCTGATAAATGTCCCGATGGACGGGTGGGATTATTTACAATACTAAGGGCCCTGTGTACACAGCGCTCCTGATAAATGTCCCGATGGATTGGGAGGATTATTAACAATACTAAGGGCCCTGTGTACACAGCGCTCCTGATAAATTTCCCGATGGACGTGTGGGATTATTAACAATACTAAGGGCCCTGTGTACACAGCGCTACTGATAAATGTCCCGATGGACGGGTGGGATTATTTACAATACTAAGGGCCCTGTGTACACAGCGCTCCTGATAAATGTCCCGATGGACGTGTGGGATTATTAACAATACTAAGGGCCCTGTGTACACAGCGCTACTGATAAATGTCCCGATGGACGTGTGGGATTATTAACAGTACTAAGGGCCCTGTGTACACAGCGCTCCCGATAAATGTCCCGATGAACGGGTGGGATTATTAACAATACTAAGGGCCCTGTGTACACAGCGCTCCTGATAAATGTCCCGATGGACGGGTGGGATTGTTAACAATACTAAGGGCCCTGTGTACACAGCGCTCCTGATAAATGTCCCGATGGACGGGTGGGATTGTTAACAATACCAAGGGCCCTGTGTACACAGCGCAACTGATAAATGTCCCGATGGACGGGTGGGATTGTTAACAATACTAAGGGTCCTGTATACACAGCGCTCCTGATAAATGTCCCGATGGACGGGTGGGATTGTTAACAATACTAAGGGCCCTGTGTACACAGCGCTCCTGATAAATGTCCCGATGGACGGGTGGGATTGTTAACTATACTATGGGCCCTGTGTACACAGCGCTCCTGATAAATGTCCCGATGGAAGGGTGGGATTGTTAACTATACTAAGGGCCCTGTGTACACAGCGCTCCTGATAAATGTCCCGATGGACGGGTGGGATTATTAACAATACTAAGGGCCCTGTGTACTCTGCGCTACTGATAAATGTCCCGATGAAAGGGTGGGATTATTAACAATACTAAGGGCCCTGCGTACACAGCGCTGCTGATAAATGTCCCGATGGACGGGTGGTATTATTAACAATACTAAGGGCCCTGTGAACACAGCGCTACTGATAAATGTCCCGATGGACGGGTGGGATTATTAACAATACCAAGGGCCCTGTCTACCGAGCGCTACTGATAAATGTCCCGTTGGACGGGTGGGATTATTAACAATACTAAGGGCCCTGTGTACACAGCGCTACTGATAAATGTCCCGATGGACGGGTGGGATTATTTACAATACTAAGGGCCCTGTGTACACAGCGCTCCTGATAAATGTCCCGATGGATGGGTGGGAATATTAACAATACTAAGGGCCCTGTGTACACAGCGCGGCTGATAAATGTCCCGATGGACGTGTGGGATTATTAACAATACTAAGGGCCCTGTGTACACAGCGCTACTGATAAATGTCCCGATCGACGGGTGGGATTATTAACAATACTAAGGGCCCTGTGTACACAGCGCTATTGATAAATGTCCCGATGGACGGGTGGGATTATTTACAATATTAAGGGCCCTGTGTACACAGCGCTCCTGATAAATGTCCTGATGGACGGGTGGGATTATTAACAATACTAAGGGCCCTGTGTACACAGCGCTGCTGATAAATGTCCCGATGGACGGGTGGGATTATTTACAATACTAAGGGCCCTGTGTACACAGCGCTACTGATAAATGTCCCGATGGACGTGTGGGATTATTAACAATACTAAGGGCCCTGTGTACACAGCGCTATTGATAAATGTCCCGATGGACGGGTGGGATTATTTACAATACTAAGGGCCCTGTGTACACAGCGCTCCTGATAAATGTCCCGATGGACGTGTGGGATTATTAACAATACTAAGGGCCCTGTGTACACAGCGCTCCCGATAAATGTCCCGATGAACGTGAGGGATTATTAACAATACTAAGGGCCCTGTGTACACAGCGCTCCTGATAAATGTCCCGATGGACGGGTGGGATTATTAACAATACTAAGGGCCCTGTGTACACAGCGCTCCTGATAAATGTCCCGATGGACGGGTGGGATTGTTAACAATACTAAGAGCCCTGTGTACACAGCGCAACTGATAAATGTCCCGATGGAGGAGTGGGATTGTTAACAATACTAAGGGTCCTGTGTACACAGCGCTCCTGATAAATGTCCCGATGGACGGGTGGGATTGTTAACAATACTAAGAGCCCTGTGTACACAGCGCTCCTGATAAATGTCCCGATGGACGGGTGGGATTGTTAACAATACTAAGGGCCCTGTGTACACAGCGCTCCTGATAAATGTCCCGATGGACGGGTGGGATTATTAACAATACTAAGGGCCCTGTGTACACAGCGCTCCTGATAAATGTCCCGATGGACGGGTGGGATTATTAACAATACTAAGGGCCCTGTGTACACAGCGCTCCTGATAAATGTCCCGATGTACGGGTGGGATTATTAACAATACTAAGGGCCCTGTGTACACAGCGCTCCTGATAAATGTCCCGATGGACGTGTGGGATTATTAACGATACTAAGGGCCCTGTGTACACAGCGCTCCTGCTAAATGTCCCGATGAACGGGTGGGATTATTAACAATACTAAGGGCCCTGTGTACACAGCGCTACTGATAAATGTCCCGATGGACGGGTGGGATTATTAACAATAATAAGGGCCCTGTGTACACAGCGCTTCTGATAAATGTCCCGATGGACGGGTGGGATTATTAACAATACTAAGGGCCCTGTGTACACAGCGCTACTGTGAAATGTCCCGATGGACGGGTGGGATTATTAACAATACTAAGGGCCCTGTGTACACAGCGCTGCTGATAAATGTCCCGATGGACGGGTGGGATTATTAACAATACTAAGGGCCCTGTGTACACAGCGCTACTGATAAATGTCCCGATGGACAGGTGGGATTATTAACAATACCAAGGGCCCTGTCTACAGAGCGCTACTGATAAATGTCCCGATGGACGGGTGGGATTATTATCAATACTAAGGGCCCTGTGTACACATCGCTACTGATAAATGTCCCGATGGACGGGTAGGATTATTAACAATAGTAAGGGCCCTGTGTACACAGCGCTCCTGATAAATGTCCCGATGGACGGGTGGGATTATTAACAATACTAAGGGCCCTGTGTACACAGCGCTCCTGATAAATGTCCCGATGGACGGGTGGGATTATTAACAATACTAAGGGCCCTGTGTACACAGCGCTCCTGATAAATGTCCTGATGGACGGGTGGGATTATTAACAATACTAAGGGCCCTGTGTACACAGCGCTACTGATAAATGTCCCGATGGACTGGTGGGATTATTAACAATACTAAGGGCCCTGTGTACACAGCGCTCCTGATAAATGTCCCGATGGACCGGTGGGATTATTAACAATACTAAGGGCCCTGTGTACACAGCGCTGCTGATAAATGTCCCGATGGACTGGTGGGATTATTAACAATACTAAGGGCCCTGTGTACACAGCGCTCCTGATAAATGTCCCGATGGACGGGTGGGATTATTAACAATACTAAGGGCCCTGTGTACACAGCGCTCCAGATAAATGTCCCGATGGACGGGTGGGATTATTAACAATACTAAGGGCCCAGTGTACACAGCGCTGCTGATAAATGTCCCGGTGGACGGGTGGAATTATTAACAATACTAAGGGCCCTGTGTACACAGCGCTGCTGATTAATGTCCCGATGGACGGGTGGGATTATTAACAATACTAAGGGCCTGTGTACACAGCGCTGCTGATTAATGTCCCGATGGACGGGTGCTATTATTTACAATACTAAGGGCCCTGTATACACAGCGCTACTGATAAATGTCCCGATGGACGTGTGGGATTATTAACAATACTAAGGGCCCTGTGTACACATCGCTACTGATAAATGTCCCGATGGACGGGTGGGATTATTAACAATACTAAGGGCCCTGTGTACACAGCGTTGCTGATGATTGTCCCGATGGACGGGTGGGATTATTTACAATACTAAGGTCCCTGTGTACACAGCGCTCCTGATAAATTTCCCGATGGACGGGTGGGAATATTAACAATACTAAGGGCCCTGTGTACACAGCGCTGCTGATAAATGTCCCGATGGACGTGTGGGATTATTAACAATACTAAGGGCCCTGTGTACACAGCGCTGCTGATAAATGTCCCAATGGACGGGTGGGATTATTTACAATACTAAGGGCCCTGTGTACACAGCGCTACTGATAAATGTCCCGATGGACGGGTGGGATTATTTACAATACTAAGGGCCCTGTGTACACAGCGCTACTGATAAATGTCCCGATGGACGTGTGGGATTATTAACAATACTAAGGGCCCTGTGTACACAGCGCTATTGTTAAATGTCCCGATGGACGGGTGGGATTATTTACAATACTAAGGGCCCTGTGTACACAGCGCTCCTGATAAATGTCCCGATGGACGTGTGGGATTATTAACAGTACTAAGGGCCCTGTGTACACAGCGCTCCTGATAAATGTCCCGATGAACGGGTGGGATTATTAACAATACTAAGGGCCCTGTGTACACAGCGCTCCTGATAAATGTCCCGATGGACGTGTGGGATTGTTAACAATACTAAGGGCCCTGTGTACACAGCGCTCCTGATAAATGTCCTGATGGACGGGTGGGATTATTAACAATACTAAGGGCCCTGTGTACACAGCGCTCCTGATAAATGTCCCGTTGGGCGTGTGGGATTATTAACAATACTAAGCGCCCTGTGTACCCAGCGGTCCTGTTAAATGTCCCGATGAACGGGTGGGATCATTAACAATACTAAGGGCCCTGTGTACACAGCGCTGCTGATAAATGTCCCGATGGACGGGTGGGATTATTAACAATACTAAGGGCCCTGTGTACACAGCGCTACTGATAAATGTCCCGATGGACGTGTGGGATTATTAACATTACTAAGGGCCCTGTGTACACAGCGCTGCTGATAAATGTCCCGATGGACGGGTGGGATTATTAACAATACTAAGGGCCCTGTGTACACAGCGCTGCTGATAAATGTCCCGATGGACGGGTGGGATTATTAACATTACTAAGGGCCCTGTGTACACAGCGCTCCTGATAAATGTCCCGATGGACGGGTGGGATTATTTACAATACTAAGGGCCCTGTGTACACAGCGCTCCTGATAAATGTCCCGATGGATGGGTGGGAATATTAACAATACTAAGGGCCCTGTGTACACAGCGCGGCTGATAAATGTCCCAATGGACGGGTGGGATTATTAACAATACTAAGGGACCTGTGTACACAGCGCTGCTGATAAATGTCCCAATGGACGGGTGGGATTATTAACAATACTAAGGGACCTGTGTACACAGCGCTGCTGATAAATGTCCCAATGGACGGGTGGGATTATTAACAATACTAAGGGACCTGTGTACACAGCGCTGCTGATAAATGTCCCGATGGACGGGTGGGATTATTAACAATACTAAGGGCCCTGTGTACACAGCGCTCCTGATAAATGTCCCGATGGACGGGTGGGATTATTTACAATACTAAGGGCCCTGTGTACACAGCGCTACTGATAAATGTCCCGATGGACGTGTGGGATTATTAACAATACTAAGGGCCCTGTGTACACAGCGCTATTGATAAATGTCCCGATGGACGGGTGGGATTATTTACAATACTAAGGGCCCTGTGTACACAGCGCTCCTGATAAATGTCCCGAAGGACGGGTGGGATTATTAACAATACTAAGGGCCCTGTGTACACAGCGCTCCCGATAAATGTCCCGATGAACGGGTGGGATTATTAACAATACTAAGGGCCCTGTGTACACAGCGCTCCTGATAAATGTCCCGATGGACGGGTGGGATTGTTAACAATACTAAGGGCCCTGTGTACACAGCGCTCCTGATAAATGTCCCGATGGACGGGTGGGATTGTTAACAATACTAAGGGCCCTGTGTACACAGCGCTACTGATAAATGTCCCGATGAAAGGGTGGGATTATAAACAATACTAAGGGCCCTGTGTACACAACGCTCCTGATAAATGTCCTGATGGATGGGTGGGATTATTAACAATACTAAGGGCCCTGTGTACACAGCGCTCCTGATAAATGTCCCGATGGACGGGTGGGATTATTAACAATACTAAGGGCCCTGTGTACACAGCGCTCCTGATAAATGTCCCGATGGACGGGTGGGATTATTAACAATACTAAGGGCCCTGTGTACACAGCGCTCCTGATAAATGTCCCGATGGACGGGTGGGATTATTAACAATACTAAGGGCCCTGTGTACACAGCGCTACTGATAAATGTCCCGATGGACGGGTGGGATTATTAACAATACTAAGGGCCCTGTGTACACAGCTCTCCAGATAAATGTCCCGATGGACGGGTGGGATTATTAACAATACTAAGGGCCCTGTGTACACAGCGCTGCTGATAAATGTCCCGATGGACGTGTGGGATTATTAACAATACTAAGGGCCCTGTGTACACAGCGCTACTGAGAAATGTCCCGATGGACGTGTGGGATTATTAACAATACTAGGGGCCCTGTGTACACAGCGCTACTGAGAAATGTCCCGATCGACGGGTGGGATTATTTACAATACTAAGGGCCCTGTGTACACAGCGCTACTGATAAATGTCCCGATCGACGGGTGGGATTATTTACAATACTAAGGGCCCTGTGTACACAGCGCTGCTGATAAATGTCCCGATGGACGGGTGGGATTATTAACAATACTAAGGGCCCTGTGTACACAGCGATGCTGATAAATGTCCCGATGGACGGGTGGGATTATTAACAATACTAAGGGCCCTGTGTACACAGCGCTACTGATAAATGTCCCGATGGACGTGTGGGATTATTAACAATACTAAGGGCCCTGTGTACACAGCGCTACTGATAAATGTCCCGATGGACGGGTGGGATTATTAACAATACTAAGGGCCCTGTGTACACAGCGTTGCTGATAATTGTCCCGATGGACGTGTGGGATTATTAACAATACTAAGGGCCCTGTGTACACAGCGCTACTGATAAATGTCCCGATGGACGGGTGGGATTATTTACAATACTAAGGGCCCTGTGTACACAGCGCTCCTGATAAATGTCCCGATGGACGTGTGGGATTGTTAACAATACTAAGGGCCCTGTGTACACAGCGCTCCTGATAAATGTCCTGATGGACGGGTGGGATTATTAACAATACTAAGGGCCCTGTGTACACAGCGCTCCTGATAAATGTCCCGTTGGGCGTGTGGGATTATTAACAATACTAAGCGCCCTGTGTACCCAGCGGTCCTCTTAAATGTCCCGATGAACGGGTGGGATCATTAACAATACTAAGGGCCCTGTGTACACAGCGCTACTGATAAATGTCCCGATGGACGGGTGGGATTATTAACAATACTAGGGGCCCTGTGTACACAGCGCTGCTGATAAATGTCCCGATGGACGGGTGGGATTATTAACAATACTAAGGGCCCTGTGTACACAGCGCTACTGATAAATGTCCCGATGGACGGGTGGGATTATTAACAATACTAAGGGCCCTGTGTACACAGCGCTGCTGATAAATGTCCCGATGGACGGGTGGGATTATTAACAATACTAAGGGCCCTGTGTACACAGCGCTACTGATAAATGTCCCGATGGACGGGTGGGATTATTAACAACACTAAGGGCCCTGTGTACTCAGCGCTACTGATAAATGTCCCGATGGACGGGTGGGATTATTTACAATACTAAGGGCCCTGTGTACACAGCGCTCCTGATAAATGTCCCGATGGATGGGTGGGAATATTAACAATACTAAGGGCCCTGTGTACACAGCGCGGCTGATAAATGTCCCAATGGACGGGTGGGATTATTAACAATACTAAGGGTCCTGTGTACACAGCGCTGCTGATAAATGTCCCGATGGACGTGTGGGATTATTTACAATACTAAGGGCCCTGTGTACACAGCGCTACTGATAAATGTCCCGATGGACGGGTGGGATTATTAACAATACTAAGAGCCCTGTGTACACAGCGCTCCTGATAAATGTCCCGATGGACGGGTGGGATTATTAACAATACTAAGAGCCCTGTGTACACAGCGCTCCTGATAAATGTCCCGATGGACGGGTGGGATTATTTACAATACTAAGGGCCCTGTGTACACAGCGCTACTGATAAATGTCCCGATGGACGTGTGGGATTATTAACAATACTAAGGGCCCTGTGTACACAGCGCTATTGATAAATGTCCCGATGGACGGGTGGGATTATTTACAATACTAAGGGCCCTGTGTACACAGCGCTCCTGATAAATGTCCCGAAGGACGGGTGGGATTATTAACAATACTAAGGGCCCTGTGTACACAGCGCTCCTGATAAATGTCCCGATGGACGGGTGGGATTGTTAACAATACTAAGGGCCCTGTGTACACAGCGCTCCTGATAAATGTCCCGATGGACGGGTGGGATTATTAACAATACTAAGGGCCCTGTGTACACAGCGATGCTGATAAATGTCCCGATGAAAGGGTGGGATTGTTAACAATACTAAGGGCCCTGTGTACTCTGCGCTACTGATAAATGTCCCGATGAAAGGGTGGGATTATTTACAATACTAAGGGCCCTGTGTACACAGCGCTACTGATAAATGTCCCGATGGACGGGTGGGATTATTAACAATACTAAGGGCCCTGTGTACACAGCGCTCCTGATAAATGTCCCGATGTACGGGTGGGATTATTAACAATACTAAGGGCCCTGTGTAAACAGCGCTGCTGATAAATGTCCCGATGGACGGGTGGGATTATTAACAATACTAAGGGCCCTGTGTACACAGCGCTGCTGATAAATGTCCCGATGGACGGGTGGGATTATTAACAATACTAAGGGCCCTGTGTACACAGCGCTCCAGATAAATGTCCCGATGGACGGGTGGGAATATTAACAATACTAAGGGCCCTGTGTACACAGCGCTGCTGATAAATGTCCCGATGGACGGGTGGGATTATTAACAATACTAAGGGCCCTGTGTACACAGCGCTCCTGATAAATGTCCCGATGGACGTGTGGGATTATTAACAATACTAAGGGCCCTGTGTACACAGCGCTACTGATAAATGTCCCGATGGACGGGTGGGATTATTTACAATACTAAGGGCCCTGTGTACACAGCGCTACTGATAAATGTCCCGATGGACGTGTGGGATTATGAACAATACTAAGGGCCCTGTGTACACAGCGCTACTGATAAATGTCCCGATGGACGGGTGGGATTATTTACAATACTAAGGGCCCTGTGTACACAGCGCTACTGATAAATGTCCCGATGGACGTGTGGGATTATGAACAATACTAAGGGCCCTGTGTACACAGCGCTCCTGATAAATGTCCCGATGAACGGTTGGGATTATTAACAATACTAAGGGCCCTGTGTACACAGCGCTCCTGATAAATGTCCCGATGGACGGGTGGGATTGTTAACAATACTAAGGGCCCTGTGTACACAGCGCTCCTGATAAATGTCCGGATGGACGGGTGGGATTATTAACAATACTAAGGGCCCTGTGTACACAGCGCAACTGATAAATGTCCCGATGGACGGGTGGGATTGTTAACAATACTAAGGGCCCTGTGTACACAGCGCTCCTGATAAATGTCCCGATGGACGGGTGGGATTGTTAACAATACTAAGGGCCCTGTGTACACAGCGCTCCTGATAAATGTCCCGATGGACGGGTGGGATTATTAACAATACTAAGGGCCCTGTGTACACAGCGCTCCTGATAAATGTCCCGTTGGGCGTGTGGGATTATTAACAATACTAAGCGCCCTGTGTACACAGCTCTCCTGTTAAATGTCCCGATGAACAGGTGGGATTATTAACAATACTAAGGGCCCTGTGTACACAGCGCTACTGATAAATGTCCCGATGGACGGGTGGGATTATTAACAATACTAAGGGCCCTGTGTACACAGCGCTGCTGATAAATGTCCCGATGGACGGGTGGGATTATTAACAATACTAAGGGCCCTGTGTACACAGCGCTACTGATAAATGTCCCGATGGACGGGTGGGATTATTAACAATACTAAGGGCCCTGTGTACACAGCGCTGCTGATAAATGTCCCGATGGACGGGTGGGATTATTAACAATACCAAGGGCCCTGTGTACACAGCGCTACTGATAAATGTCCCGATGGACGGGTGGGATTATTAACAATACCAAGGGCCCTGTCTACCGAGCGCTACTGATAAATGTCCCGATGGACGGGTGGGATTATTAACAATACTAAGGGCCCTGTGTACACAGCGCTACTGATAAATGTCCCGATGGACGGGTGGGATTATTTACAATACTAAGGGCCCTGTGTATACAGCGCTCCTGATAAATGTCCCGATGGATGGGTGGGATTATAAACAATACTAAGGGCCCTGTGTACACAGCGCGGCTGATAAATGTCCCGATGGACGTGTGGGATTATTAACAATACTAAGGGCCCTGTGTACACAGCGTTGCTGATAAATGTCCCGATGGACGTGTGGGATTATTAACAATACTAAGGGCCCTGTGTACACAGCGCTACTGATAAATGTCCCGATGGACGGGTGGGATTATTTACAATACTAAGGGCCCTGTGTACACAGCGCTCCTGATAAATGTCCCGATGGACGGGTGGGATTATTTACAATACTAAGGGCCCTGTGTACACAGCTCTACTGATAAATGTCCCGATGGACGTGTGGGATTATTAACAATACTAAGGGCCCTGTGTACACAGCGCTATAAATAAATGTCCCGATGGACGGGTGGGATTATTTACAATACTAAGGGCCCTGTGTACACAGCACTCCTGATAAATGTCCCGATGGACGTGTGGGATTATTAACAATACTAAGGGCCCTGTGTACACAGCGCTCCCGATAAATGTCCCGATGAACGGATGGGATTATTAACAATACTAAGGGCCCTGTGTACACAGTGCTCCTGATAAATGTCCTGATGGACGGGTGGGATTATTAACAATACTAAGGGCCCTGTGTACACAGCGCAACTGATAATTGTCCCGATGGACGGGTGGGATTGTTAACAATACTAAGGGTCCTGTGTACACAGCGCTCCTGATAAATGTCCCGATGGACGGGTGGGATTGTTAACAATACTAAGGGCCCTGTGTACACAGCGCTCCTGATAAATGTCCCGATGGACGGGTGGGATTGTTAACAATACTAAGGGCCCTGTGTACACAGCGCTCCTGATAAATGTCCCGATGGACGGGTGGGATTATTAACAATACTAAGGGCCCTGTGTACTCTGCGCTACTGATAAATGTCCCGATGAAAGGGTGGGATTATAAACAATACTAAGGGCCCTGTGTACACAACGCTCCTGATAAATGTCCTGATGGACGGGTGGGATTATTAACAATACTAAGGGCCCTGTGTACACAGCGCTCCTGATAAATGTCCCGATGGACGGGTGGGATTATTAACAATACTAAGGGCCCTGTGTACACAGCGCTCCTGATAAATGTCCCGATGGACGGGTGGGATTATTAACAATACTAAGGGCCCTGTGTACACAGCGCTCCTGATAAATGTCCCGATGGACGTGTGGGATTATTAACAATACTAAGGGCCCTGTGTACACAGCGCTCCTGTTAAATGTCCCGATGAACGGGTGGGATTATTAACAATACTAAGGGCCCTGTGTACACAGCGCTACTGATAAATGTCCCGATGGACGGGTGGGATTATTAACAATACTAAGGGCCCTGTGTACACAGCGCTACTGATAAATGTCCCGATGGACGGGTGGGGTTATTAACAATACCAAGGGCCCTGTCTACAGAGCGCTACTGATAAATGTCCCGATGGACGGGTGGGATTATTATCAATACTAAGGGCCCTGTGTACACAGCGCTACTGATAAATGTCCCGATGGACGGGTGGGATTATTAACAATACTAAGGGCCCTGTGTACACAGCGCTCCTGATAAATGTCCCGATGGACGGGTGGGATTATTAACAATACTAAGGGCCCTGTGTACACAGCGCTCCTGATAAATGTCCCGATGGACGGGTGGGATTATTAACAATACTAAGGGCCCTGTGTACACAGCGCTGCTGATGGATGTCCCGATGGACGTGTGGGATTATTAATAATACTAAGGGCCCTGTGTACACAGCGCTGCTGATAAATGTCCCGATGGACGGGTGGGATTATTAACAATACTAAGGGCCCTGTGTACACAGCGCTGCTGATAAATTTCCCGATGGACGGGTGGGATTATTAACAATACTAAGGGCCCTGTGTACACAGCGCTCCAGATAAATGTCCCAATGGACGTGTGGGATTATAAACAATACTAAGGTCCCTGTGTACACAGCGATGCTGATAAATGTCCCGATGAAAGGGTGGGATTATTAACAATAGTAAGGGCCGTGTGTACACAGCGCTCCTGATAATTGTCCCGATGGACGGGTGGGATTATTAACAATACCAAGGGCCCTGTGTACACAGCGCTACTGATAAATGTCCCGATGGACGGGTGGGATTATTAACAATACCAAGGGCCCTGTCTACCGAGCGCTACTGATAAATGTCCCGATCGACGGGTGGGATTATTAACAATACTAAGGGCCCTGTGTACACAGCGCTACTGATAAATGTCCCGATGGACGGGTGGGATTATTTACAATACTAAGGGCCCTGTGTACACAGCGCTCCTGATAAATGTCCCGATGGATGGGTGGGAATATTAACAATACTAAGGGCCCTGTGTACACAGCGCGGCTGATAAATGTCCCGATGGACGTGTGGGATTATTAACAATACTAAGGGCCCTGTGTACACAGCGTTGCTGATAAATGTCCCGATGGACGTGTGGGATTATTAACAATACTAAGGGCCCTGTGTACACAGCGCTACTGATAAATGTCCCGATGGACGGGTGGGATTATTTACAATACTAAGGGCCCTGTGTACACAGCGCTCCTGATAAATGTCCCGATGGACGGGTGGGATTATTTACAATACTAAGGGCCCTGTGTACACAGCTCTACTGATAAATGTCCCGATGGACGTGTGGGATTATTAACAATACTAAGGGCCCTGTGTACACAGCGCTATTAATAAATGTCCCGATGGACGGGTGGGATTATTTACAATACTAAGGGCCCTGTGTACACAGCGCTCCTGATAAATGTCCCGATGGACGTGTGGGATTATTAACAATACTAAGGGCCCTGTGTACACAGCGCTCCCGATAAATGTCCCGATGAACGGGTGGGATTATTAACAATACTAAGGGCCCTGTGTACACAGCGCTCCTGATAAATGTCCCGATGGACGGGTGGGATTGTTAACAATACTAAGGGCCCTGTGTACACAGCGCTCCTGATAAATGTCCCGATGGACGGGTGGGATTGTTAACAATACTAAGAGCCCTGTGTACACAGCGCAACTGATAAATGTCCCGATGGAGGAGTGGGATTGTTAACAATACTAAGGGTCCTGTGTACACAGCGCTCCTGATAAATGTCCCGATGGACGGGTGGGATTGTTAACAATACTAAGAGCCCTGTGTACACAGCGCTCCTGATAAATGTCCCGATGGACGGGTGGGATTGTTAACAATACTAAGGGCCCTGTGTACACAGCGCTCCTGATAAATGTCCCGATGGACGGGTGGGATTATTAACAATACTAAGGGCCCTGTGTACACAGCGATGCTGATAAATGTCCCGATGAAAGGGTGTGATTGTTAACAATACTAAGGGCCCTGTGTACTCTGCGCTACTGATAAATGTCCCGATGAAAGGGTGCGATTATAAACAATACTAAGGGCCCTGTGTACACAACGCTACTGATAAATGTCCTGATGGATGGGTGGGATTATTAACAATACTAAGGGCCCTGTGTACACAGCGCTCCTGATAAATGTCCCGATGGACGGGTGGGATTATTAACAATACTAAGGGCCCTGTGTACACAGCGCTCCTGATAAATGTCCCGATGTACGGGTGGGATTATTAACAATACTAAGGGCCCTGTGTACACAGCGCTCCTGATAAATGTCCCGATGGACGTGTGGGATTATTAACAATACTAAGGGCCCTGTGTACACAGCGCTCCTGTTAAATGTCCCGATGAACGGGTGGGATTATTAACAATACTAAGGGCCCTGTGTACACAGCGCTACTGATAAATGTCCCGATGGACGGGTGGGATTATTAACAATAATAAGGGCCCTGTGTACACAGCGCTTCTGATAAATGTCCCGATGGACGGGTGGGATTATTAACAATACTAAGGGCCCTGTGTACACAGCGCTGCTGTGAAATGTCCCGATGGACGGGTGGGATTATTAACAATACTAAGGGCCCTGTGTACACAGCGCTGCTGATAAATGTCCCGATGGACGAGTGGGATTATTAACAATACTAAGGGCCCTGTGTACACAGCGCTACTGATAAATGTCCCGATGGACAGGTGGGATTATTAACAATACCAAGGGCCCTGTCTACAGAGCGCTACTGATAAATGTCCCGATGGACGGGTGGGATTATTATCAATACTAAGGGCCCTGTGTACACAGCGCTACTGATAAATGTCCCGATGGACGGGTGGGATTATTAACAATAGTAAGGGCCCTGTGTACACAGCGCTCCTGATAAATGTCCCGATGGACGGGTGGGATTATTAACAATACTAAGGGCCCTGTGTACACAGCGCTCCTGATAAATGTCCCGATGGACGGGTGGGATTATTAACAATACTAAGGGCCCTGTGTACACAGCGCTCCTGATAAATGTCCTGATGGACGGGTGGGATTATTAACAATACTAAGGGCCCTGTGTACACAGCGCTCCAGATAAATGTCCCGATGGACGGGTGGGATTATTAACAATACTAAGGGCCCTGTGTACACAGCGCTGCTGATAAATGTCCCGATGGACGGGTGGGATTATTAACAATACTAAGGGCCCTGTGTACACAGCGCTGCTGATAAATGTCCCGATGGACGGGTGGGATTATTAACAATACTAAGGGCCCTGTGTACACAGCGCTGCTGATAAATGTCCCGATGGACGGGTGGGATTATTAACAATACTAAGGGCCCTGTGTACACAGCGCTGCTGATAAATGTCCCGATGGACGGGTGGGATTATTAACAATACTAAGGGCCCTGTGTACACAGCGCTCCTGATAAATGTCCCGATCGACGGGTGGGATTATTTACAATACTAAGGGCCCTGTGTACACAGCGCTCCTGATAAGTGTCCCGATGGACGGGTGGGATTATTAACAATACTAAGGGCCCTGTGTACACAGCGCTCCAGATAAATGTCCCGATGGACGGGTGGGATTATTAACAATACTAAGGGCCCTGTGTACACAGCGCTCCTGATAAATGTCCCGATGGACGGGTGGGATTATTAACAATACTAAGGGCTCTGTGTACACAGCGCTGCTGATAAATGTCCCGATGGACGGGTGGGATTATTAACAATACTAAGGGCCCTGTGTACACAGCGCTACTGATGAATGTCCCGATGGACGGGTGGTATTATTTACAATACTAAGGGCCCTGTGTACACAGCGCTCCAGATAAATGTCCCGATGGACGTGTGGGATTATTAACAATACTAAGAGCCCTGTGTACACAGCGCTGCTGATAAATGTCCCGATGGACGGGTGGGATTATTAACAATACTAAGGGCCCTGGGTACACAGCGCTACTGATAAATGTCCCGATGGACGGGTGGGATTATTAACAATACTAAGGGCCCTGTGTACACAGCGTTGCTGATGATTGTCCCGATGGACGGGTGGGATTATTTACAATACTAAGGTCCCTGTGTACACAGCGCTCCTGATAAATGTCCCGATGGACGTGTGGGATTATTAACAATACTAAGGGCCCTGTGTACACAGCGCTATTGTTAAATGTCCCGATGGACGGGTGGGATTATTAACAATACTAAGGGCCCTGTGTACACAGCGCTCCTGATAAATGTCCCGATGGACGTGTGGGATTATTAACAGTACTAAGGGCCCTGTGTACACAGCGCTCCTGATAAATGTCCCGATGAACGGGTGGGATTATTAACAATACTAAGGGCCCTGTGTACACAGCGCTCCTGATAAATGTCCCGATGGACGTGTGGGATTGTTAACAATACTAAGGGCCCTGTGTACACAGCGCTCCTGATAAATGTCCTGATGGACGGGTGGGATTATTAACAATACTAAGGGCCCTGTGTACACAGCGCTCCTGATAAATGTCCCGTTGGGCGTGTGGGATTATTAACAATACTAAGCGCCTTGTGTACCCAGCGGTCCTGTTAAATGTCCCGATGAACGGGTGGGATCATTAACAATACTAAGGGCCCTGTGTACACAGCGCTACTGATAAATGTCCCGATGGACGGGTGGGATTATTAACAATACTAGGGGCCCTGTGTACACAGCGCTGCTGATAAATGTCCCGATGGACGGGTGGGATTATTAACAATACTAAGGGCCCTGTGTACACAGCGCTACTGATAAATGTCCCGATGGACAGGTGGGATTATTAACAATACTAAGGGCCCTGTGTACACAGCGCTGCTGATAAATGTCCCGATGGACGGGTGGGATTATTAACAATACTAAGGGCCCTGTGTACACAGCGCTACTGATAAATGTCCCGATGGACGGGTGGGATTATTAACAATACCAACGGCCCTGTCTACCGAGCGCTACTGATAAATGTCCCGATGGACGGGTGGGATTATTAACAATACTAAGGGCCCTGTGTACACAGCGCTACTGATAAATGTCCCGATGGACGGGTGGGATTATTTACAATACTAAGGGCCCTGTGTACACAGCGCTCCTGATAAATGTCCCGATGGATGGGTGGGAATATTAACAATACTAAGGGCCCTGTGTACACAGCGCGGCTGATAAATGTCCCAATGGACGGGTGGGATTATTAACAATACTAAGGGACCTGTGTACACAGCGCTCCTGATAAATGTCCCGATGGACGGGTGGGATTATTTACAGTACTAAGGGCCCTGTGTACACAGCGCTACTGATAAATGTCCCGATGGACGTGTGGGATTATTAACAATACTAAGGGCCCTGTGTACACAGCGCTATTGATAAATGTCCCGATGGACGGGTGGGATTATTTACAATACTAAGGGCCCTGTGTACACAGCGCTCCTGATAAATGTCCCGAAGGACGGGTGGGATTATTAACAATACTAAGGGCCCTGTGTACACAGCGCTCCCGATAAATGTCCCGATGAACGGGTGGGATTATTAACAATACTAAGGGCCCTGTGTACACAGCGCTCCTGATAAATGTCCCGATGGACGGGTGGGATTGTTAACAATACTAAGGGCCCTGTGTACACAGCGCTCCTGATAAATGTCCCGATGGACGGGTGGGATTATTAACAATACTAAGGGCCCTGTGTACACAGCGATGCTGATAAATGTCCCGATGAAAGGGTGGGATTGTTAACAATACTAAGGGCCCTGTGTACTCTGCGCTACTGATAAATGTCCCGATGAAAGGGTGGGATTATAAACAATAGTAAGGGCCCTGTGTACACAACGCTCCTGATAAATGTCCTGATGGATGGGTGGGATTATTAACAATACTAAGGGCCCTGTGTACACAGCGCTCCTGATAAATGTCCCGATGGACGGGTGGGATTATTAACAATACTAAGGGCCCTGTGTACACAGCGCTCCTGATAAATGTCCCGATGGACGGGTGGGATTATTAACAATACTAAGGGCCCTGTGTACACAGCGCTCCTGATAAATGTCCCGATGGACGGGTGGGATTATTAACAATACCAAGGGCCCTGTGTACACAGCGCTGCTGATAAATGTCCCGATGGACGGGTGGGATTATTAACAATACTAAGGGCACTGTGTACACAGCGCTGCTGATAAATGTCCCGATGAAAGGGTGGGATTGTTAACAATACTAAGGGCCCTGTGTACTCTGCGCTACTGATAAATGTCCCGATGGACGGGTGGATTATTAACAATACTAAGCGCCCTGTGTACACAGCTCTCCTGTTAAATGTCCCGATGAACAGGTGGGATTATTAACAATACTAAGGGCCCTGTGTACACAGCGCTACTGATAAATGTCCCGATGAAAGGGTGGGATTGTTAACAATACTAAGGGCCCTGTGTACACAGCGCTGCTGATGGATGTCCCGATGGACGTGTGGGATTATTAACAATACCAAGGGCCCTGTCTACCGAGCGCTACTGATAAATGTCCCGATGGACGGGTGGGATTATTAACAATACTAAGGGCCCTGTGTACACAGCGCTACTGATAAATGTCCCGATGGACGGGTGGGATTATTTACAATACTAAGGGCCCTGTATACACAGCGCTCCTGATAAATGTCCCGATGGATGGGTGGGAATATTAACAATACTAAGGGCCCTGTGTACACAGCGCGGCTGATAAATGTCCCGATGGACGTGTGGGATTATTAACAATACTAAGGGCCCTGTGTACACAGCGTTGCTGATAAATGTCCCGATGGACGTGTGGGATTATTAACAATACTAAGGGCCCTGTGTACACAGCGTTGCTGATAAATGTCCCGATGGACGTGTGGGATTATTAACAATACTAAGGGCCCTGTGTACACAGCGCTCCTGATAAATGTCCCGATGGACGGGTGGGATTATTAACAATACTAAGGGCCCTGTGTACACAGCGCTACTGATAAATGTCCCGATGGACGGGTGGGATTATTTACAATACTAAGGGCCCTGTGTACACAGCGCTCCTGATAAATGTCCCGATGGACGGGTGGGATTATTAACAATACTAAGGGCCCTGTGTACACAGCGCTACTGATAAATGTCCCGATGGACGGGTGGGATTATTTACAATACTAAGGGCCCTGTGTACACAGCGCTCCTGATAAATGTCCCGATGGACGGGTGGGATTATTTACAATACTAAGGGCCCTGTGTACACAGCTCTACTGATAAATGTCCCGATGGACGTGTGGGATTATTAACAATACTAAGGGCCCTGTGTACACAGCGCTCCTGATAAATGTCCCGATGGACGTGTGGGATTATTAACAATACTAAGGGCCCTGTGTACACAGCGCTCCCGATAAATGTCCCGATGAACGGGTGGGATTATTAACAATACTAAGGGCCCTGTGTACACAGCGCTCCTGATAAATGTCCCGATGGACGGGTGGGATTGTTAACAATACTAAGGGCCCTGTGTACACAGCGCTCCTGATAAATGTCCCGATGGACGGGTGGGATTGTTAACAATACTAAGAGCCCTGTGTACACAGCGCAACTGATAAATGTCCCGATGGAGGAGTGGGATTGTTAACAATACTAAGGGTCCTGTGTACACAGCGCTCCTGATAAATGTCCCGATGGACGGGTGGGATTGTTAACAATACTAAGAGCCCTGTGTACACAGCGCTCCTGATAAATGTCCCGATGGACGGGTGGGATTGTTAACAATACTAAGGGCCCTGTGTACACAGCGCTCCTGATAAATGTCCCGATGGACGGGTGGGATTATTAACAATACTAAGGGCCCTGTGTACACAGCGATGCTGATAAATGTCCCGATGAAAGGGTGTGATTGTTAACAATACTAAGGGCCCTGTGTACTCTGCGCTACTGATAAATGTCCCGATGAAAGGGTGCGATTATAAACAATACTAAGGGCCCTGTGTACACAACGCTCCTGATAAATGTCCTGATGGATGGGTGGGATTATTAACAATACTAAGGGCCCTGTGTACACAGCGCTCCTGATAAATGTCCCGATGGACGGGTGGGATTATTAACAATACTAAGGGCCCTGTGTACACAGCGCTCCTGATAAATGTCCCGATGTACGGGTGGGATTATTAACAATACTAAGGGCCCTGTGTACACAGCGCTCCTGATAAATGTCCCGATGGACGTGTGGGATTATTAACAATACTAAGGGCCCTGTGTACACAGCGCTCCTGTTAAATGTCCCGATGAACGGGTGGGATTATTAACAATACTAAGGGCCCTGTGTACACAGCGCTACTGATAAATGTCCCGATGGACGGGTGGGATTATTAACAATAATAAGGGCCCTGTGTACACAGCGCTTCTGATAAATGTCCCGATGGACGGGTGGGATTATTAACAATACTAAGGGCCCTGTGTACACAGCGCTACTGTGAAATGTCCCGATGGACGGGTGGGATTATTAACAATACTAAGGGCCCTGTGTACACAGCGCTGCTGATAAATGTCCCGATGGACGGGTGGGATTATTAACAATACTAAGGGCCCTGTGTACACAGCGCTACTGATAAATGTCCCGATGGACAGGTGGGATTATTAACAATACCAAGGGCCCTGTCTACAGAGCGCTACTGATAAATGTCCCGATGGACGGGTGGGATTATTATCAATACTAAGGGCCCTGTGTACACAGCGCTACTGATAAATGTCCCGATGGACGGGTGGGATTATTAACAATAGTAAGGGCCCTGTGTACACTGCGCTCCTGATAAATGTCCCGATGGACGGGTGGGATTATTAACAATACTAAGGGCCCTGTGTACACAGCGCTCCTGATAAATGTCCCGATGGACGGGTGGGATTATTAACAATACTAAGGGCCCTGTGTACACAGCGCTCCTGATAAATGTCCTGATGGACGGGTGGGATTATTAACAATACTAAGGGCCCTGTGTACACAGCGCTCCAGATAAATGTCCCGATGGACGGGTGGGATTATTAACAATACTAAGGGCCCTGTGTACACAGCGCTGCTGATAAATGTCCCGATGGACGGGTGGGATTATTAACAATACTAAGGGCCCTGTGTACACAGCGCTGCTGATTAATGTCCCGATGGACAGGTGGGATTATTAACAATACCAAGGGCCCTGTCTACAGAGCGCTACTGATAAATGTCCCGATGGACGGGTGGGATTATTATCAATACTAAGGGCCCTGTGTACACAGCGCTACTGATAAATGTCCCGATGGACGGGTGGGATTATTAACAATAGTAAGGGCCCTGTGTACACAGCGCTACTGATAAATGTCCCGATGGACGGGTGGGATTATTAACAATACTAAGGGCCCTGTGTACACAGCGCTCCTGATAAATGTCCCGATGGACGGGTGGGATTATTAACAATACTAAGGGCCCTGTGTACACAGCGCTCCTGATAAATGTCCTGATGGACGGGTGGGATTATTAACAATACTAAGGGCCCTGTGTACACAGCGCTCCAGATAAATGTCCCGATGGACGGGTGGGATTATTAACAATACTAAGGGCCCTGTGTACACAGCACTCCTGATAAATGTCCCGATGGACGGGTGGGATTATTAATAATACTAAGGGCCCTGTGTACACAGCGCTGCTGATAAATGTCCCGATGGACGGGTGGGATTATTAACAATACTAAGGGCCCAGTGTACACAGCGCTGCTGATTAATGTCCCGATGGACGGGTGGGATTATTAACAATACTAAGGGCCCTGTGTACACAGCGCTACTGATGAATGTCCCGATGGACGGGTGGTATTATTTACAATACTAAGGGCCCTGTGTACACAGCGCTCATGATAAATGTCCCGATGGACGGGTGGGATTATTAACAATACTAAGGGCCCTGTGTACACAGCGCTACTGATAAATGTCCCGATGGACGGCTGGGATTATTAACAATACTAAGGGCCCTGTGTACACAGCGCTACTGATAAATGTCCCGATGGACGTGTGGGATTATTAACAATACTAAGGGCCCTGTGTACACAGCGCTATTGTTAAATGTCCCGATGGACGGGTGGGATTATTTACAATACTAAGGGCCCTGTGTACACAGCGCTCCTGATAAATGTCCCGATGGACGTGTGGGATTATTAACAGTACTAAGGGCCCTGTGTACACAGCGCTCCTGATAAATGTCCCGATGAACGGGTGGGATTATTAACAATACTAAGGGCCCTGTGTACACAGCGCTCCTGATAAATGTCCCGATGGACGTGTGGGATTGTTAACAATACTAAGGGCCCTGTGTACACAGCGCTCCTGATAAATGTCCTGATGGACGGGTGGGATTATTAACAATACTAAGGGCCCTGTGTACACAGCGCTCCTGATAAATGTCCCGTTGGGCGTGTGGGATTATTAACAATACTAAGCGCCCTGTGTACCCAGCGGTCCTGTTAAATGTCCCGATGAACGGGTGGGATCATTAACAATACTAAGGGCCCTGTGTACACAGCGCTACTGATAAATGTCCCGATGGACGGGTGGGATTATTAACAATACTAGGGGCCCTGTGTACACAGCGCTGCTGATAAATGTCCCGATGGACGGGTGGGATTATTAACAATACTAAGGGCCCTGTGTACACAGCGCTACTGATAAATGTCCCGATGGACGGGTGGGATTATTAACAATACTAAGGGCCCTGTGTACACAGCGCTGCTGATAAATGTCCCGATGGACGGGTGGGATTATTAACAATACTAAGGGCACTGTGTACACAGCGCTACTGATAAATGTCCCGATGGACGGGTGGGATTATTAACAATACCAACGGCCCTGTCTACCGAGCGCTACTGATAAATGTCCCGATGGACGGGTGGGATTATTAGCAATACTAAGGGCCCTGTGTACACAGCACTACTGATAAATGTCCCGATGGACGGGTGGGATTATTTACAATACTAAGGGCCCTGTGTACACAGCGCTCCTGATAAATGTCCCGATGGATGGGTGGGAATATTAACAATACTAAGGGCCCTGTGTACACAGCGCGGCTGATAAATGTCCCAATGGACGGGTGGGATTATTAACAATACTAAGGGCACTGTGTACACAGCGCTACTGATAAATGTCCCGATGGACGTGTGGGATTATTTACAATACTAAGGGCCCTGTGTACACAGCGCTCCTGATAAATGTCCCGATGGACGGGTGGGATTATTTACAATACTAAGGGCCCTGTGTACACAGCGCTACTGATAAATGTCCTGATGGACGGGTGGGATTATTAACAATACTAAGGGCCCTGTGTACACAGCGCTACTGATAAATGTCCCGATGGACGGGTGGGATTATTAACAATACCAACGGCCCTGTCTACCGAGCGCTACTGATAAATGTCCCGATGGACGGGTGGGATTATTAACAATACTAAGGGCCCTGTGTACACAGCGCTGCTGATAAATGTCCCGATGGACGGGTGGGATTATTAACAATACTAAGGGCCCTGTGTACACAGCGCTACTGATAAATGTCCCGATGGACGGGTGGGATTATTAACAATACCAACGGCCCTGTGTACACAGCGCTGCTGATAAATGTCCCGATGGACGGGTGGGATTATTAACAATACTAAGGGCCCTGTGTACACAGCGCTACTGATAAATGTCCCGATGGACGGGTGGGATTATTAACAATACCAACGGCCCTGTCTACCGAGCGCTACTGATAAATGTCCCGATGGACGGGTGGGATTATTAACAATACTAAGGGCCCTGTGTACACAGCGCTACTGATAAATGTCCCGATGGACGGGTGGGATTATTTACAATACTAAGGGCCCTGTGTACACAGCGCTGCTGATAAATGTCCCGATGGACGGGTGGGATTATTAACAATACTAAGGGCACTGTGTACACAGCGCTACTGATAAATGTCCCGATGGACGTGTGGGATTATTTACAATACTAAGGGCACTGTGTACACAGCGCTACTGATAAATGACCCAATGGACGGGTGGGATTATTAACAATACTAAGGGCCCTGTGTACACAGCGCTACTGATAAATGTCCCGATGGACGGGTGGGATTATTTACAATACTAAGGGCCCTGTGTACACAGCGCTACTGATAAATGTCCCGATGGACGTGTGGGATTATTAACAATACTAAGGGCCCTGTGTACACAGCGCTATTGATAAATGTCCCGATGGACGGGTGGGATTATTTACAATACTAAGGGCCCTGTGTACACAGCGCTCCTGATAAATGTCCCGAAGGACGGGTGGGATTATTAACAATACTAAGGGCCCTGTGTACACAGCGCTCCCGATAAATGTCCCGATGAACGGGTGGGATTATTAACAATACTAAGGGCCCTGTGTACACAGCGCTCCTGATAAATGTCCCGATGGACGGGTGGGATTGTTAACAATACTAAGGGCCCTGTGTACACAGCGCTCCTGATAAATGTCCTGATGGATGGGTGGGATTATTAACAATACTAAGGGCCCTGTGTACACAGCGCTCCTGATAAATGTCCCGATGGACGGGTGGGATTATTAACAATACTAAGGGCCCTGTGTACACAGCGCTCCTGATAAATGTCCCGATGGACGGGTGGGATTATTAACAATACTAAGGGCCCTGTGTACACAGCGCTCCTGATAAATGTCCCGATGGACGGGTGGGATTATTAACAATACTAAGGGCCCTGTGTACACAGCGCTACTGATAAATGTCCCGATGGACGGGTGGGATTATTAACAATACTAAGGGCCCTGTGTACACAGCGCTCCAGATAAATGTCCCGATGGACGGGTGGGATTATTAACAATACTAAGGGCCCTGTGTACACAGCGCTGCTGATAAATGTCCCGATGGACGGGTGGGATTATTAACAATACTATGGGCCCTGTGTACACAGCGCTCCAGATAAATGTCCCGATGGACGGGTGGGATTATTAACAATACTAAGGGCCCTGTGTACACAGCGCTACTGATAAATGTCCCGATGGACGGGTGGGATTATTAACAATACTAAGGGCCCTGTGTACACAGCGTTGCTGATAATTGTCCCGATGGACGTGTGGGATTATTAACAATACTAAGGGCCCTGTGTACACAGCGCTACTGATAAATGTCCCGATGGACGGGTGTGATTATTTACAATACTAACGGCCCTGTGTACACAGCGCTCCTGATAAATGTCCCGATGGACGGGTGGGATTATTTACAATACTAAGGGCCCTGTGTACACAGCGCTACTGATAAATGTCCCGATGGACGTGTGGGATTATGAACAATACTAAGGGCCCTGTGTACACAGCGCTCCTGATAAATGTCCCGATGAACGGTTGGGATTATTAACAATACTAAGGGCCCTGTGTACACAGCGCTCCTGATAAATGTCCCGATGGACGGGTGGGATTGTTAACAATACTAAGGGCCCTGTGTACACAGCGCTCCTGATAAATGTCCGGATGGACGGGTGGGATTATTAACAATACTAAGGGCCCTGTGTACACAGCGCAACTGATAAATGTCCCGATGGACGGGTGGGATTGTTAACAATACTAAGGGCCCTGTGTACACAGCGCTCCTGATAAATGTCCCAATGGACGGGTGGGATTGTTAACAATACTAAGGGCCCTGTGTACACAGCACTCCTGATAAATGTCCCGATGGACGGGTGGGATTATTAACAATACTAAGGGCCCTGTGTACACAGCGATGCTGATAAATGTCCCGATGAAAGGGTGGGATTGTTAACAATACTAAGGGCCCTGTGTACTCTGCGCTACTGATAAATGTCCCGATGGACGGGTGGGATTATTAACAATACTAAGGGCCCTGTGTACACAGCGCTCCTGATAAATGTCCCGTTGGGCGTGTGGGATTATTAACAATACTAAGCGCCCTGTGTACACAGCTCTCCTGTTAAATGTCCCGATGAACAGGTGGGATTATTAACAATACTAAGGGCCCTGTGTACACAGCGCTACTGATAAATGTCCCGATGGACGGGTGGGATTATTAACAATACTAAGGGCCCTGTGTACACAGCGCTGCTGATAAATGTCCCGATGGACGGGTGGGATTATTAACAATACTAAGGGCCCTGTGTACACAGCGCTACTGATAAATGTCCCGATGGACGGGTGGGATTATTAACAATACTAAGGGCCCTGTGTACACAGCGCTGCTGATAAATGTCCCGATGGACGGGTGGGATTATTAACAATACCAAGGGCCCTGTGTACACAGCGCTACTGATAAATGTCCCGATGGACGGGTGGGATTATTAACAATACCAAGGGCCCTGTCTACCGAGCGCTACTGATAAATGTCCCGATGGACGGGTGGGATTATTAACAATACTAAGGGCCCTGTGTACACAGCGCTACTGATAAATGTCCCGATGGACGGGTGGGATTATTTACAATACTAAGGGCCCTGTGTATACAGCGCTCCTGATAAATGTCCCGATGGATGGGTGGGAATATTAACAATACTAAGGGCCCTGTGTACACAGCGCGGCTGATAAATGTCCCGATGGACGTGTGGGATTATTAACAATACTAAGGGCCCTGTGTACACAGCGTTGCTGATAAATGTCCCGATGGACGTGTGGGATTATTAACAATACTAAGGGCCCTGTGTACACAGCGCTACTGATAAATGTCCCGATGGACGGGTGGGATTATTTACAATACTAAGGGCCCTGTGTACACAGCGCTCCTGATAAATGTCCCGATGGACGGGTGGGATTATTTACAATACTAAGGGCCCTGTGTACACAGCTCTACTGATAAATGTCCCGATGGACGTGTGGGATTATTAACAATACTAAGGGCCCTGTGTACACAGCGCTATTAATAAATGTCCCGATGGACGGGTGGGATTATTTACAATACTAAGGGCCCTGTGTACACAGCGCTCCCGATAAATGTCCCGATGAACGGGTGGGATTATTAACAATACTAAGGGCCCTGTGTACACAGCGCTCCTGATAAATGTCCCGATGGACGGGTGGGATTGTTAACAATACTAAGGGCCCTGTGTACACAGTGCTCCTGATAAATGTCCTGATGGACGGGTGGGATTATTAACAATACTAAGGGCCCTGTGTACACAGCGCAACTGATAATTGTCCCGATGGACGGGTGGGATTGTTAACAATACTAAGGGTCCTGTGTACACAGCGCTCCTGATAAATGTCCCGATGGACGGGTGGGATTGTTAACAATACTAAGGGCCCTGTGTACACAGCGCTCCTGATAAATGTCCCGATGGACGGGTGGGATTGTTAACAATACTAAGGGCCCTGTGTACACAGCGCTCCTGATAAATGTCCCGATGGACGGGTGGGATTATTAACAATACTAAGGGCCCTGTGTACACAGTGATGCTGATAAATATCCCGATGAAAGGGTGGGATTGTTAACAATACTAAGGGCCCTGTGTACACTGCGCTCCTGATAAATGTCCCGATGGACGGGTGGGATTATTAACAATACTAAGGGCCCTGTGTACACAGCGCTCCTGATAAATGTCCCGATGGACGGGTGGGATTATTAACAATACTAAGGGCCCTGTGTACACAGCGCTCCTGATAAATGTCCCGATGGACGGGTGGGATTATTAACAATACTAAGGGCCCTGTGTACACAGCGCTCCTGATAAATGTCCCGATGGACGTGTGGGATTATTAACAATACTAAGGGCCCTGTGTACACAGCGCTCCTGTTAAATGTCCCGATGAACGGGTGGGATTATTAACAATACTAAGGGCCCTGTGTACACAGCGCTACTGATAAATGTCCCGATGGACGGGTGGGATTATTAACAATACTAAGTGCCCTGTGTACACAGCGCTTCTGATAAATGTCCCGATGGACGGGTGGGATTATTAACAATACTAAGGGCCCTGTGTACACAGCGCTACTGAGAAATGTCCCGATGGACGGATGGGATTATTAACAATACTAAGGGCCCTGTGTACACAGCGCTGCTGATAAATGTCCCGATGGACGGGTGGGATTATTAACAATACTAAGGGCCCTGTGTACACAGCGCTACTGATAAATGTCCCGATGGACGGGTGGGGTTATTAACAATACCAAGGGCCCTGTCTACAGAGCGCTACTGATAAATGTCCCGATGGACGGGTGGGATTATTATCAATACTAAGGGCCCTGTGTACACAGCGCTACTGATAAATGTCCCGATGGACGGGTGGGATTATTAACAATACTAAGGGCCCTGTGTACACAGCGCTCCTGATAAATGTCCCGATGGACGGGTGGGATTATTAACAATACTAAGGGCCCTGTGTACACAGCGCTCCTGATAAATGTCCCGATGGACGGGTGGGATTATTAACAATACTAAGGGCCCTGTGTACACAGCGCTCCTGATAAATGTCCCGATGGACTGGTGGGATTATTAACAATACTAAGGTCCCTGTGTACACAGCGCTCCAGATAAATGTCCCGATGGACGGGTGGGATTATTAACAATACTAAGGGCCCTGTGTACACAGCGCTGCTGATGGATGTCCCGATGGACGTGTGGGATTATTAATAATACTAAGGGCCCTGTGTACACAGCGCTGCTGATAAATGTCCCGATGGACGGGTGGGATTATTAACAATACTAAGGGCCCTGTGTACACAGCGCTGCTGATAAATTTCCCGATGGACGGGTGGGATTATTAACAATACTAAGGGCCCTGTGTACACAGCGCTCCAGATAAATGTCCCAATGGACGTGTGGGATTATAAACAATACTAAGGGCCCTGTGTACACAGCGCTGCTGATAAATGTCCCGATGAAAGGGTGGGATTGTTAACAATACTAAGGGCCCTGTGTACACAGCGATGCTGATAAATGTCCCGATGAAAGGGTGGGATTATTAACAATACTAAGGGCCGTGTGTACACAGCGCTCCTGATAATTGTCCCGATGGACGGGTGGGATTATTAACAATACCAAGGGCCCTGTGTACACAGCGCTACTGATAAATGTCCCGATGGACGGGTGGGATTATTAACAATACCAAGGGCCCTGTCTACCGAGCGCTACTGATAAATGTCCCGATGGACGGGTGGGATTATTAACAATACTAAGGGCCCTGTGTACACAGCGCTACTGATAAATGTCCCGATGGACGGGTGGGATTGTTAACAATACTAAGGGCCCTGTGTACACAGCGATGCTGATAAATGTCCCGATGAAAGGGTGGGATTATTAACAATAGTAAGGGCCGTGTGTACACAGCGCTCCTGATAATTGTCCCGATGGACGGGTGGGATTATTAACAATACCAAGGGCCCTGTGTACACAGCGCTACTGATAAATGTCCCGATGGACGGGTGGGATTATTAACAATAGCAAGGGCCCTGTCTACCGAGCGCTACTGATAAATGTCCCGATGGACGGGTGGGATTATTAACAATACTAAGGGCCCTGTGTACACAGCGCTCCTGATAAATGTCCCGATGGATGGGTGGGAATATTAACAATACTAAGGGCCCTGTGTACACAGCGCGGCTGATAAATGTCCCGATGGACGGGTGGGATTATTAACAATACCAAGGGCCCTGTCTACCGAGCGCTACTGATAAATGTCCCGATGGACGGGTGGGATTATTAACAATACTAAGGGCCCTGTGTACACAGCGCTCCTGATAAATGTCCCGATGGATGGGTGGGAATATTAACAATACTAAGGGCCCTGTGTACACAGCGCGGCTGATAAATGTCCCGATGGACGGGTGGGATTATTAACAATACTAAGGGCCCTGTGTACACAGCGTTGCTGATAAATGTCCCGATGGACGTGTGGGATTATTAACAATACTAAGGGCCCTGTGTACACAGCGCTACTGATAAATGTCCCGATGGACGGGTGGGATTATTTACAATACTAAGGGCCCTGTGTACACAGCGCTCCTGATAAATGTCCCGATGGACGGGTGGGATTATTTACAATACTAAGGGCCCTGTGTACACAGCTCTACTGATAAATGTCCCGATGGACGTGTGGGATTATTAACAATACTAAGGGCCCTGTGTACACAGCGCTATTAATAAATGTCCCGATGGACGGGTGGGATTATTTACAATACTAAGGGCCCTGTGTACACAGCGCTCCTGATAAATGTCCCGATGGACGTGTGGGATTATTAACAATACTAAGGGCCCTGTGTACACAGCGCTCCCGATAAATGTCCCGATGAACGGGTGGGATTATTAACAATACTAAGGGCCCTGTGTACACAGCGCTCCTGATAAATGTCCCGATGGACGGGTGGGATTGTTAACAATACTAAGGGCCCTGTGTACACAGTGCTCCTGATAAATGTCCTGATGGACGGGTGGGATTATTAACAATACTAAGGGCCCTGTGTACACAGCGCAACTGATAAATGTCCCGATGGACGGGTGGGATTGTTAACAATACTAAGGGTCCTGTGTACACAGCGCTCCTGATAAATGTCCCGATTGACGGGTGGGATTGTTAACAATACTAAGGGCCCTGTGTACACAGCGCTCCTGATAAATGTCCCGATGGACGGGTGGGATTGTTAACAATACTAAGGGCCCTGTGTACACAGCGCTCCTGATAAATGTCCCGATGGACGGGTGGGATTATTAACAATACTAAGGGCCCTGTGTACACAGCGATGCTGATAAATGTCCCGATGAAAGGGTGGGATTGTTAACAATACTAAGGGCCCTGTGTACACAACGCTCCTGATAAATGTCCTGATGGACGGGTGGGATTATTAACAATACTAAGGGCCCTGTGTACACAGCGCTCCTGATAAATGTCCCGATGGACGGGTGGGATTATTAACAATACTAAGGGCCCTGTGTACACAGCGCTCCTGATAAATGTCCCGATGGACGGGTGGGATTATTAACAATACTAAGGGCCCTGTGTACACAGCGCTCCTGATAAATGTCCCGATGGACGTGTGGGATTATTAACAATACTAAGGGCCCTGTGTACACAGCGCTCCTGTTAAATGTCCCGATGAACGGGTGGGATTATTAACAATACTAAGGGCCCTGTGTACACAGCGCTACTGATAAATGTCCCGATGGACGGGTGGGATTATTAACAATACTAAGTGCCCTGTGTACACAGCGCTTCTGATAAATGTCCCGATGGACGGGTGGGATTATTAACAATACTAAGGGCCCTGTGTACACAGCGCTACTGAGAAATGTCCCGATGGACGGATGGGATTATTAACAATACTAAGGGCCCTGTGTACACAGCGCTGCTGATAAATGTCCCGATGGACGGGTGGGATTATTAACAATACTAAGGGCCCTGTGTACACAGCGCTACTGATAAATGTCCCGATGGACGGGTGGGGTTATTAACAATACCAAGGGCCCTGTCTACAGAGCGCTACTGATAAATGTCCCGATGGACGGGTGGGATTATTATCAATACTAAGGGCCCTGTGTACACAGCGCTCCTGATAAATGTCCCGATGGACGGGTGGGATTATTAACAATACTAAGGGCCCTGTGTACACAGCGCTCCTGATAAATGTCCCGATGGACGGGTGGGATTATTAACAATACTAAGGGCCCTGTGTACACAGCGCTCCTGATAAATGTCCCGATGGACGGGTGGGATTATTAACAATACTAAGGTCCCTGTGTACACAGCGCTCCAGATAAATGTCCCGATGGACGGGTGGGATTATTAACAATACTAAGGGCCCTGTGTACACAGCGCTACTGATAAATGTCCCGATGGACGTGTGGGATTATTAACAATACTAAGGGCCCTGTGTACACAGCGCTGCTGATGGATGTCCCGATGGACGTGTGGGATTATTAATAATACTAAGGGCCCTGTGTACACAGCGCTGCTGATAAATGTCCCGATGGACGGGTGGGATTATTAACAATACTAAGGGCCCTGTGTACACAGCGCTGCTGATAAATTTCCCGATGGACGTGTGGGATTATTAACAATACTAAGGGCCCTGTGTACACAGCGCTCCAGATAAATGTCCCAATGGACGTGTGGGATTATAAACAATACTAAGGGCCCTGTGTACACAGCGCTGCTGATAAATGTCCCGATGAAAGGGTGGGATTGTTAACAATAACAAGGGCCCTGTGTACACAGCGATGCTGATAAATGTCCCGATGAAAGGGTGGGATTATTAACAATAGTAAGGGCCGTGTGTACACAGCGCTCCTGATAATTGTCCCGATGGACGGGTGGTATTATTGACAATACTAAGGGCCCTGTGTACACAGCGCTGCTGATAAATGTCGCAATGGACGGGTGGGATTATTAATAATACTAAGGGCCCTGTGTACACAGCGCTGCTGATAAATGTCCCGATGGACAGGTGGGATTATTAACAATACTAAGGGCCCTGTGTACACAGCGCTCCTGATAAATGTCCCGATGGACAGGTGGTATTATTGACAATACTCAGGGCCCTGTGTACACAGCACTACTGATAAATGTCCCGATGGACGGGTGGGATTATTAACAATTCTAAGGGCCCTGTGTACACAGCGCTGCTGATAAATGTCCCGATGGACGGGTGGGATTATTAACAATACTCAGGGCCCTGTGTACACAGCGCTGCTGATAAATGTCCCGATGGACGGGTGGGATTATTAACAATACTAAGGGCCCTGTGTACACAGCGCTCCTGATAAATGTCCTGATGGACGGGTGGGATTATTAACAATGCTAAGGGCCCTGTGTACACAGCGCTGCTGATAAATGTCCCGATGGACGGGTGGGATTATTAACAATACTAAGGGCCCTGTGTACACAGCGCTGCTGATAAATGTCCCGATGGACGGGTGGTATTATTAATAATACTAAGGGCCCTGTGTACACAGCGCTGCTGATAAATGTCCCGATGGACGGGTGGGATTATTAACAATACTAAGGGCCCTGTGTACACAGCGCTGCTGATAAATGTCGCAATGGACGGGTGGGATTATTAACAATACTAAGGGCCCTGTGTACACAGCGCTGCTGATAAATGTCGCAATGGACGGGTGGGATTATTAACAATACTAAGGGCCCTGTGTACACAGCACTACTGATAAACGTCCTGATGAGCGGGTGGGATTATTTACAATACCAAGGGCACTGTGTACACAGCGCTCCTGAGAACTGTCCCGATGGATGGTAGGGAGAGCCCTACGATCCTCTCACAGTCCTTTGTAGGGACTTCCGGTCCAGTGTTCAGCTGTTCCCATACCAGATGGGGATGCAGCTTCTCAGGACACTGCCAATTGTGCTCTTATGAAATTCAGTTAAGATGGGGGTGGGATCCCTTGCGTGCCGCAATCTCTTTTGGAAGCTGAGGCACTGCTGTGCCTTTGTTTCATGGAGGTGATCTTTTTAGGGTGTACATTACTTACAATTTGTCAGTCCATGCTAGAATGTTGTCCAGTCCTGCTGTGTGTGGACACAATCTGCTTCGTCCTGAGGAACAGTGTGACTCTGTTCATTGAAAACATGATGCTACATCTGTAAGACAACAAGGTCAGAAAGTAATAGCCAACATCACTTCCTGCACCTGTCCTTCCACCATCTCACCTGTGGATTACTCAGCCAGCCTCCATGTCGTGAAGCTGCAAGACCCTGCACACTCCTCCAACAAGCGGTTAAAGATCGCATGCCCAACCGTGTGGCAATGGTAGCTTGTTTCCTGCTACGTCTTCACCCCTCAGAGCAGGCTTGGCTGAACGCCAGGGAAACTGAGCCAAGTGTCCTTGCTCCAAAGTAGCCACTCTTTCACTGAAACAGAAGCAGAGTGGGACTGGGCAAAAAGAATTAATTATCTTATCAAAGATGCAGGTGAGCTGGATGTTGAGAGGAGGATAAAACTGACAGCTCACAACAGCCGAAGATTTCCATGCTTAAACCCTTGAGATGATCTGGATGTTGACTCCTTAAACCCTTCAGAATCTCCATGGCCATTCTGACGTCTGATTTACACTAAACAAGAGCTTTCAGCAAATATAACTTCAATGAATTATGTAAATCTTGAATGAAGTCTAAAATAATGCTGACCTTGAAATTTTGATTGTCATAAAAGGACACAGTTCATTTATGTTGTGAGGGAAAGACATCTTACCCAACAGACCAAAGTCAATGTGGTTACCCTCTGACGCAGTATCTAGTACTCACTTTACTCAATGCTGGCTATGACAGTCGTGCCAACTACTAATGAAAAGCAAAGCCACCCGCTCTGCTTCTCAAAGATCAAAGTAAATTTATTACCCAAGTACAGATATGTCACCATACACAACCCTGAGATTCATTGTCTTGTGAGTGTAACACCCTGACTGATATTTTACTGCTAGCGTGTAGGGTAGTTCATTTAATGGCTTTCTGTATGAGTAGTGTGTCCTGCTGGTAGTTTTTGGGTTACTGTTAAAGATAAGGGGTTGTAACGTTCAGCTTAAGAGTGTGAAGTCAGCCAGTTAGGATGAATAAATTGGGAGAAGGTTCAAGAGGAAGCTGGGTGGAGAGGTTTTGGGGACACAGGGAGGGGGGAGCGGAGCGAGGTCTTTTCGGCGGGAGGTGGAGAGAGAAGCTTGAAAGAACCCACCATAGGATTCGATTGAATTGGAATGCACTATTTGATAGAGTCCAAGATGGAGAATTCTACTGCGATCGGTGAATAGGAGTTGGCACCATGAGTAAAAGGACATATCCAGCTTTTGGAAGATCTGAGCTTCAACCTTGTGCACATTTGACTGTTTTAATTATAATGGGCTCTTTTGTTTGTTTTTCTTTCTTTAATAACAGTTTGTTTAAGCTGACATTCTTAAGTATACTTTCTTTATAATTGTATGGAGTGTATGATCTGTTACTTCTTGCTGACTCCTAACTGCAGGGGGGCAGTATTTACATAGCATTCGCACAGATCCGGGTTCGGTTGTCGAAACATCCCAACTTCCCGGTTTTGGTGGGATCCAAGTCATACTGACCCTAGACAGACGGAGCCTGAGAAAGGTGGTTTTCTTGCCGCTGAGTCCAGTGGCTGTTAGTGAGCGGCTAATGAGCCACATCTGTAGAGATGCTGGTAAAAAGCAGTTTCACGGGCGAATTCAATAAACCCATAGAATAATAACCATAACAGAATCAGTAAAAAACCTCACCAACTTGGATGTTCAACCAATGTGCAAAAGACAATAAACTGTTCAAATACAAAAATAAGTAAATAATAACAATAAATCAAAAAGCAATAAATATCGAGAACATGAGATGAAGAGTCCTTGAAAGTGAGTCCATAGGTTGTGGGAACAGTTCAGTGATGGGGAAAGTGAAGTTGAGTGAAATTATTCTGTTTGGTTCAAGAGGTTGATGGCTGAGGGGTAGTAACTGTTCTTGAATTTGGCGGTGTGAGTCCTGAGGCTCCCAATCCACCTTCCTGGTGATGTTTCTTCTAGATGTGCTCAATGTTGGGAAGGGCTTTACCTATGATGAACAGGTAACTAGGCCATGAATTAGGCCATATCCACTACCTTTTGTTGGATTTTCCTTTGTGTTTCTGTAGCAGGCTATGATGCATCCAGTCAATATACTCTCCACTACACAGCTATAGAAGTTTGTCAAAGTTTTAGATGCCATGTCAAATCTTCACAAACTCCTAAGGAAGTAGAGGCACTGTCATGCTTTCTCCATAAGGATAGGTCCTCCAAAATAGTAACACTGAGGACTTTAATGTTGCTGACCCTCTTCTCTTCTGATCTTCCAATGAGGATTAGCTCATGGATCTTTAGTTTCTTCTTCTGAAGTCAATTATCAGCTCCTTGGTCTTGGTGATGTTGAGTAAGAGGTTGTTGTTGTGACACCACTCAGCCAGATTTTCAGTCTCCTTCCTATATGCTGCTTCATCACAACCTTTGCTTCTGCCTGCAATAGTGGTGTTGCCAGCATTCCTGAACAAACATCGGAGCTCTGCTCAGCCACACAGTCATAAGTGTAAAGTGAGTAGAGCAGGGGGCCAAGCACACAGCCTTGTGGTGCTCCTGTGCTGATGAAGATTGTGGAAGAGATGTTGTTGCCAATCCAAAATGACTGAGGTCTGCAAATAAGGAAATCAAGGATCCATTTGCACAAGGAGGTATTGAGACCATGGTCTTGAAGGTCTTGGAGCTTATTGATTAGATTTGAGGGGATGATGGTATTGAGTGCTGAGCTGTAGTCAATAAAGAGCAACCTGATGTTTGCATCTTTGCTGACCAGATGTTCCAGGGTTGAGTAAAGAGCCAATGAGATGGCATCGGCTGTGGACCTGTTGCTCCAGTTGGCAAACTGAAGTGGATCCCAGTTGCTTCTCAGGCAGGAGTCTACATGTTTCATCAACAACCTCTCAAACACTTCATCTCTGTGGATGTAAGTGCTACTGGACAGTAGTCACTGAGGCAGGTCACCACTTTCTTCTTAGGCACTGGTATAAGGGAAGCCTGAAGACCTAAGGACTTACTCAGCATAGCCCCCATGTTTGGTCAGATTGTTACAAATTTGTAAAAGGTTATCTTACACTTCGCGCTCTCACGTAATCTGAAACTCCATCTGTTTCAAAAGTTTCTGCAGCAAATGTACACAACCAATTCTGCTACCTATCAATCAAAACAAACGTCCCAAATCAATGAAATTTGAAATAGCACTGGTTCTAAACAGGGGTGTTCTCATGGGTTTTTAACAGAAAACATTAGCTGGTTTGCCAGGCCCAGATTAGCTATGATGATGTCAAAGCAGTAATGCACAAAGACTGATATCAAGAACTGTCTGCTCTGCACATTACTATCGTGTCTGAGTGACTTTAACATAGTCAACTATGTAGACTTGTTGGCAGACAAGCAAAATACGCGTCATCTGTGCTTCACAGACCACAAATAAAATTGGAAGCAAACCAACACCAAGGCAATCAGAAAACAGCAATATGAAGTCCGGTTCAGATTTAGAAACTGATAGGAGAATCAGATCATAGAGTAGAATGCACACCAACTCATAATCAGCAGAAGAGAAAAAATAAGTTTGTTGGCAGTTTAAGAAAGCTGAGGAGTTCTTACAGATCTTTGTGTCCTGATGTAGACTGTCACAGTAAAAATGAAAAGGGCAAAGAGGTAGATGAATTCATGGAATATTTCCAAAAGAGAGTGTGTTTCCAGGGGCAGTAACAGCGTGTCTACTTCTGAGAAATGTTGTGGGGCAGATTTCAGTGGCATTGTATTGGCAGAAATGCAGTCATGATGTTACTGAGCTTGGAAGAACTACAAGCCATCAGGGCCAGCAGCAATGTTCTCTTTAAAACTGTCAATACCATTTTAACCCTTGTTTACAATAAAATCTTCTACAAGAATATCAAGATTACCCTGAAACAAGTTTAGGCTAAATTTGTTCATATCAGCTTTATTACTAAGAATGGTAAATCAAGATTTAAAATACTTCCCCAATCTATCTTTTCCCATTGTACAACCCAACCTCTGCTGGCATCTTCTGCCATGTGGGATCCTGCATGGCAGTCACATTTCCAGCGAGCAAACAGTTCTCAGAAATGGAACCCAGATGCAACCTGCAATGTCCTGTATGGGAAATGACAGGGCACAGACAAGGGTGAAAAAATGTCTTGTAAGAAGACTAACTGTAGTGAATGAGAATCAGGTTTATTATCACCGGCACATGATGTGAAATTTGTTAACTTCGCAGCAGCAGTTCAATGCGATACATAATCTAGCAGAGAGAGAAAAAAATAATAAATAAAATAAAACATAATAATAAATAAACAAATAAATCAATTATGTATATTGAATAGATTTTTTTAAAACATGCAAAAACAGAAATACTGTATATTAAAAAAAAGGTGAGGTAGTGTCCAAGGGTTCAATATCCATTTAGGAATTGGATGGCAGAGGGGAAGAAGCTGTTCCTGAATCGCTGAGTGTGTGCCTTCAGGCTTCTGTATCTCCCACCTGATGGTAACAGTAAGAAAAGGGCATGACCTGGGTGCTGGAGGTCCTTAATACTGGATGCTGCCTTTCTGAGACACCGCTCTCAGTTGAAGATGATCAGGCCAAATGAACTGGAATCAAACTTGGTAGAACAAGGGTGGCAACTGAAGAGGGAGAAGCTGTTAAAGAAAAGACAACTTAGATAACATAATATTTACTCCCACTAGAGAAAAAGAAGGGCATCCAATCTAAAGTTAGAATGAGGCAGAAAAAAGCAGTGTATGTCTATTTTGATAAAGGCTGGACTTAAATCTGTTTCTCTTAAGAAGATTTGGACTTTATTATTCTTCCTATTGCTTTTTCCATGAAACGTACAACAATGGTTTAACACCAAAAGTGATGCCCATCAGTCACAATATCTTCACTTACCAAGGTGTTAGCTTCTCCACTGAATCCTGGAGCTCACTGATAACATTTATATCAGGCACCACAACTACTGGAACAACTACATTCAGACCAAATAACTTCAGCAAAAACTTCATTTTTAAGTAATCAAATACACCTAGGAACATAGAAAACCTACAGCACAATACAGGCCCTTTGGCCCACAAACCTGTGCCGAACATGTCCTTACCTCAGAAATTACCTAGGGTCACCCATAGCCCTCTATTTTTCTGAGCTCTATATATTTGTCTTAAGACACCCCATCATCTCCTCTGTACCTACTCCCCAGCACCTTAAACCTGTGACCTCTCACGATAGCCATTTCAGCCCTGGGAAAAAGCCTCTGACTATCCACATGATCAATGCCTTTCATCATCTTATACACCTCTATCAGGTCGCCTCTCATCCTCCATTGCTGCAAGGAAAAAAGGCCGAGTTCACTCAACCTATTCTCATAAGGCATGCTCCCCAAACCAGGCAACATCTTTGTAAATCTCCTCTGCACCCTTTCTATGGTTTCCACATCCTTCCTGTAGTGAGGTGACCAGAACTGAGCACAGTACTCCAAGTGGGGTCTGACCAGGGTCCTTTATAGTTGCAATATTAACTCTCAGCTCCTAAACTCAATCCCACGATTGATGAAGGCCAATGCACCATATGCTTTCTTAGCCATATAGCCAACCTGCACAGCAGCTTTGAGTGTCCTATGGACTCGGACCCCAAGATCCCTCTGATCCTCCACACTGCCAAGAATCTTACATTAATACCATATTCTGTCATCATATTCGACTTACCAAAATGAACTGCCTCACACTTATATGGGTTGAACTCCATCTGCCATTTCTCAGCCCAGTTTTGCATCCTATCAATGTCCCACTGTAACCTCTGACAGCCCTCCACACTATCCACAACACCTCCCAACCTTTGTGTCAAATGCCTGCTGAAATCCATATGCACTACATCTACTGCTCTACCTTCATCAATGTATTTAGTCATATCCTCAAAAAATTCAATCAGGCTTGTAAGGCACGACCTGCCTTTGACAAAGTCATGCTGACTATTCCTAATCGTATTATGCCTCTCCAAATGTTTTTAAATCCTGCCTCTCAGGATCTTCATCAACTTTCCAACCATTGGAGTAAAACTCACTGGCTCGCAACCCTCCAATCCTCTGGAACCTCTCCCGTCCCCATTGATGATGCGAAGATCATTGCCAGAGGCTCAGCAACCTCCTCCCTTGCCTCCCCCAGTAGCTTGGGGTAAATCTCATCCGGTCCTGGTGACTTATCCAACTTGATGCTTTCCAAAATCTCTAGCACATCCTCTTCCTTAATATCTACATGCTCAAGCTTTTCAGTCTGCTGCAAGTCATCCCTACAATTGCCAAGATGTTTTCTCGTAGTGAATACTGAAGTAAAGTACTCATTAAGTACCTCTGCCATCTCCTTCGGTTCCTTACACACTTCTCCGCTGTTCTCCCTTCATTCTTCGAAACACCAGCAAGTACAGGCTATCACACACTCCTCATATGTTAACCCTTTCACTCCTGGGAGCATTCTTGTGATCCTCCTCTGGACTCTCTCCCAATTCCAACACATCATTCCTTAGATAAGGGGTCCAAAGCTGCTCACAACATTCCAAGTGCAGTTTAACCAATGCTTTATGAAACCTCAGCATTACATCCTTGCTTTTGTATTCTAGCCCTCTCAAAATGAGTGCTAACACTGCATTTGCCTTCTTTACCATTGACTCAACCTGTAAATTAACCTTTAGGAAATCCTGCACAAGGACTCCCTAAAGTCCATTTGCAAGTCCATTTGCACCTTTAGTTTTTGAATATTTTCCCCATTTAGAAAATAGTCCATGCCTTTATTCCTTCTAGCAAAGTGAATGACCATTCACTTCTCTACACTAATCTGACATTTCTTTGCCCATTCTTCCAATCTGATGAAGTCCTTCTGCAGACACCTTGCTTCAATGCTACCAGCCCCACCATCTATCTTTGTATCATTTGCAAACTTGGCCACAAAGCCGTCAATCCCTTCATCCAAATCATTGACATATAATATGAGAAGGAGCAGTCCCAACAACGACCCTTGTGACACAGCCAACCAGAAAAGACCCTCTTTATTCCTGTAATACCATGTTAAACAACCTCATGTGTGGCACCTTGTCAAAGACCTTCTGAAAATACAAATAAACATTATCCACTTCCACTTTATCTATCCTGCTGCTATTTCCTCAAAGAATTCCAACAAATTTGCAGCAAATATTTTCCCTTAAGGAAACCATGCTGACTTTGGCCTATTTTGTCATGTGTCTCCAAGTACCCTGAAACCTCATCCTGAATAATAGACTCTGGCATCTTTCCAATCTCTGAAGTCAGACTAACTGGTCTATAATTTCCTTCTTTTTGCCTCCTTCCCTCTTAGAGAGTGACATTTGCAATCTTGAAAGATCATTACTAATGCCTCAACAATCTCTTCAGCTACCTCTTTCAGAACCCTGGGGTGTAGTCCATCTGGTCCAGGTGACTTATCTACCTTCAGACCTTTCAGTTTCCCAAGCACCTTCTCCCTAATAGCAACACAACACTCACTTGTCCCCACTGATATTGTGGCATTTCTGGCATACTATTAGTGGCTCTACAGTGAATACTGATGAAAAATACTTATTAAGTTTGTCTGCCATTACTTTGATCCCCAGCACCATTTTCCAGTGGTCGGATATCCACTCGTCTCTTTATATATATCTCTGGAAAACTTTTTGTATTTTCTTTTATGTTATTGGCTAGCTTACCTTCGTATTTCATCTTTTCTCTAAGCTTTTTTTAGTTGCCTTCTGCTGTTTTAAAAAATTTCTCTATCCTCTAACTTAGCATTAATTTTTGCTAAATTATATACCCTCACTTACTTTAATGCTGTCTTTGACCTCTCTTGTCAGCCATGGTTACCTCATCCTCCCTTTAGAATACCTCTTCATCTTTGGGATGTATCTTCCCTGTGTCTTCCAAATTGCCCCCAGAAACTCCAAGCATTGCTGCTCTGCTCTCATCCCTGTTAGTGACCTCTTCCAGTCAACTTTGGCCAGCTCCTCTCTCAGCCTTTGTGATACAGATACATCTGATTTTAGCCTCTCCTTTTCATATCAATCAATAGACTCTCCACCATACATCTGTAGAAGTTTGCCAACACTTTAGATGACATGTTGAATCTGCACAAACTTCTGAGAAAGTAGGACACTGCCATGCCCTCTTTGAAATGGCACTTATGTGCTGGCTCCAGGGCAAAGCCTCTGATGCGATAACACCCAGGAATTTAAAGCTACTGACTCTCTCCACCTCTGATTCCCTGATGAGCACTGGCTCATGGGCACCCCAATTTCTTCCTCCTGCAGTCGATAATAGAAGTCTCCATACACAAAACCTTTGCTAGCATCTCTCTGGAAGAGTGTACAGTCTTGGTTCTAGAAAGAATTCAAAGAAAGGCCATTATTTTAATGTCTAGTTACAAATCATTTGATACAATTGAGCCAAGATCTTCACTATTAGCTTTGTAGTGCATAGAATTTGGAAAATTTAATTGATCTACTTAAAATGCCACCATACTTGGACTCATGTCAATGATATAAAAACCTAAATGGTAGCTCAAGTTCAAATTTAATGTTCATTCAACCATACATGAATACCCATCAATACAGCCAAATTAAACAGTGTGACTCTGGGGCCAAGGTGCAAAACACAGTACCAACAGTCACACACAGCACAAGGCACATATAAGATAGCAGTAAACAATCAGTAACACAAAAAAATATATAGCCCAAGTCTGTGAGTGACTTGTCCTGCAAACTGATGGTGCATGGGTGCTATTGGCAAGACCAAACAGTTCTCAGCAGTCTGCAGATGAACGCAATTCAGCTTGCCTTCCATTGAGCAAACACTGGAGGGCAGCACCAATGGGAAGAGCCAGCCCCCGAGCCAGAGTGGATGCTGAGCTACACTGCCTCCCGCATCACCCCTCCTGGACTGCTGCAAGAGTCAAGCCCCCGACTTGAGCCTCGTCTTCGGTACAACAGAGGCCATGCAGCTCCCCCATCGACTCTCTTGCCAATGAACAGAAGAAATGGACTTGCAAGATTTTACATTATCAATGTCCAGCAGAATCTTGAGATCGCAAGAGAAATATCCAAGACTATCACTTTCACTTCGCCTTTGCACACTGACTCAGGTGCCTTCCTGTAGCAGGCAGTAACACAGTCCAAACCACATCCTCTGTGAATGAGCAGCTCACTGATGGAGTACCTGCAGTACTTGAAGTTCTCACTGTCCAACTGGGACTTGTGATCATAAAAAGACATTAAAAAAATAAAAACACCTTTTGTTGGCCCCAGAGAGGCTGTTGTGTCCGAACATGTCACAATCTTACTGGAAATGTGTATTTCTAAATATAAACATAAATATTGTGTTCATTAAACCATGGTGGTGATTTTAGGAAATTTCCCATTTTATGGAAAGTCATTGATCTTTGGAATAAATTGCCATTTCAGGAAGCAAGTGTGAGCTCATTGCAAGCACTCAAAAGGGAACTTAATATTCTCATGTATAAAATACAGCTAAAGTTTTTGCGAGCAAATGTTAATCTGGAGGTCATTGTGGATTGATTTGAAATTCTGGGATTAATGTCCCACAGTTTTTAATCCCAATTTGCTTTTGAAGTGGTTTTCTTTGGACTAATTGGACTATTTATAATGTGTATCATTTACGTGGTGCACAGCAAGAACCAGCAAATATAGTCAAATGCAACATCTCTTAATTCTCCAGTCTCTACTTCCAACAAGCAAAAAGGCAATAGATACAGAACATGGTCATTTCATCACCACCAATTTATTTTTCCAAGTTACACACTTTCAGAATGAGAATCAGGTTTATTATATGAGGTAGAATTTGTTGTTTTGTGGCAGCAGTATCGTGCAAAGATGACAAATTACTTTGAATTATAAAATAAATAAATAGTGCAAATGAAGATAGTGTTCTTGTGTTCATCGACTCTGATGATAAAGGAGAAGAAACTGATTTTCTTTCACTGCCTCTGGGTCAGAAATTCTGGAACTCTGAACCTAGCAGTACTGTGTTAACCTCAGTGCCAAAAGACAGGCACAGTTCAAGAAGGAGACCTACCATCCTTTTCTCAAATGCACTGAGGGATGAACAATGGCTTCAGGCCTTGCCTGCAATGCCACACCCTGTGAATGAATACATCATTGGCTGTGAATTGCCTCAGTGTCAGGATATTGTGGGGATGTGAATGATGTACTCGTTCCTTCAATTACAATTGTTGTTTGTGGGACCTTGCTGTGTACAAATAGTCTGCCTGAACCACTGGGATGAGAACAGTCATTATATCTAAAGTAATTTATGATACGAAATGTTTTCAGATCTATTGTTAAGTTGCCAAATAAATGAATGTATTACTATCAAGCATAGTGCGATTGGATGTAGAATGCACATCTTCAGATTATTGGCCCATATCTTGCAGAATAACAATGGCAAAACCGTCAGCATTCACTAACTCTACCCCACATAACTTGACAGCAATTAAGAGACTTCTGTATTTAAAAATCCTAGGTTAGGTAAAATATATTTACAGAAGGCAAGGAAGGAAGGTGGATTGGCATTGCCTAATTTTAGATTTTATTATTGGGCGGTTAATATCCGATATTTGTTATGTTGATTAAAGGATTGGGATATATCTTTTAGCCCTCATTGGGTGAACCTGGAAATTAAATCTGTACAAGGATTTGCATTGGGTTCTATTTTAGGGACTTCTCTTCCCTTTGCTCTTTCTAAATTGCCGAAACGAATTGACAACCCGATAGTTAAACATACTTTACGTATATGGCTTCAATTTCGGAAATTTTTTGGGTTGACTCAGTTTGTTTTAAATATTCCTATTTTATCCAATTGCTTTTTTTATCCTTCTATTATAGACCAAGCTTATTCAGCTTGGAAGACTAAAGGATTACTACGATTTTCCGATTTATTTTTGGATAATTGTTTTATGTCTTTTGAGCAATTATCTAATAAATATAATTTGCCTAGATTTCATTTTTTTAGATACTTACAGATTAGAAATTTCTTAAATACTGTACTTTCTACTTTTCCAAATTTTGTGTCTTCAGGTATTTTGGAGAATTTGTTTGAACTAAATCCTTTTCAGAAAGGGCTAATATCAAAACTTTACAATATAATTATGAAGATATGTTCAGAGTCCTTTTATAAGACTAAAAATGATTGGGAAAGGGAACTTAACCTTACTATCCCTATTGAGAATTGGGATAAAATTCTTCAATTAGTTAATACATCATCTATATGTGCTAAACATTCATTAATACAATTTAAAGTTGTGCACAGGGCTCATATATCCAAGGGTAGATTGGCTTGTTTTTATTCCTATATAAATCCTATTTGTGACAGATGTCATTCTGAGATAGCGTCTTTAACTCATATGTTCTGGTCATGTCTGCTTTTGAAAAAATATTGGAAAGATATTTTTGATATTATTTCTGCGGTATTGAACATTGATTTACAACCTCATCCTATTATTGCAATTTTTGGTTTACCAATGATGGACTCACTTCATTTATCCTCTTCTGCTTGTTGAATGCATTTCTTACATTAATGGCTAGAAGATCTATTTTGTTGAATTGGAAAGAAATTAATCCTCCTACCGTATTTCATTGGTTTTCTCAAACTATGTTATGTTTAAATTTAGAAAAAATTATAAGTGTTGTATTTGATACTTCTATTAAATTTGAAAAGATATGGAGACCATTTATTCAATATTTTCATATGATATAATATGACCCTGTTCCAAGCCTATTTGTTTTTCCAGTTTCGATTTTATATATGTTGAGAGGATCGGAGTTGACGACACTGATGATCTTGTATTTTTGTGAGATATTATAAACAGCCCTTTTTTTTCCATTTTTTCTTTTTCTCTTTTTCTTTTTGTTTTTTTTCCTTATTAGTTATTAGATTAGTTTTTTCTGCATAATTTTTTTTCTTTTTCTTTTTTCTGTTTTTTTTTTAATATATTATGATATACCTAGGTTTGCCTTGTTTATTTGTATATTGTATCGTCCATGATTTGGGAATACCCACTTATACTGTAATCATTGCTTATGTATTCTTTCATGTTCAGTTGAAATGTGTATGTTTGTAATCCCATTATTTATTTATCAATTTTATTTTGTTGATATTAATAACGATAATAAAAAGATTGAAAAAGAAAGAAAGAGACTTCTGTGAGCGTGGATGTTAACGAAGGGAACAGGAGTTGCTCTTGGCAATTTGTCTCTGGCAACAGGCTGTACTTCAACACTGGAATCCTCATGGAGTTCAGCATAGGAGAGGGAGCTTGGGCTAAGTTCTCACCTGAGAATTCTATGCAAGATTCAACGATAGCCTCCACATGATTTAGGAACAAAATATTTAGAAGTGCCTCAGGTAAGAGTATGGTATTTAGAAAGACATTCAGATGGTAGTTAGTTGAAAAATACTCTCCTAAATCCTTCTAGAAAATTTTGGAAAAAAACATTAGCGGTTTTGCTAAATTGATGTTTTAAAAGTGTTCTACGTTGTAGATAAGTGTTTCTAATTTAAATTATTTTGTTTATTTTTTGAACAAATTTTGGAATACTTCTGACATGGTCAGAATGTTTTTTAGAGTTTAGAGTTTGACAGTTCCAACTTGCATTGAATATTTATCTAATTTTGTGAGTGGAATTTATTCAGGTTTTCCCATGTGATACTTTTTCCAGTGGTGAGGAATATAAGATGACTTTACAATGTTGTTGTATACCAGCTTTTTTTTTATTAAACAAAATATACTTTATTCAAAATTAAAATTATATACAGTAACCATTCAAAAACTTTCAATTCTTTACAGTTGGTACCATTACTGTCTTTACATTTTCAAAGTTCAGAAGTTTTGCCACCCACGTGGCACTTTGTTCTTTCATATTTACATTCAGGGGGTATACCCCCAACCCCCACTGGAGAAGAACCCTATACTGTGGTCCTTCCCCACCGGACCCTTGCGGTGGCTGCACCAAATTTGAGTGCATCCCTCAGCACGTACTCCTGCAGCCAAGAATGTGCCAGTCGGCAGCATTCCCCCACGGACATCTCCGTGTGCTGGTAGATCGTCAAATTTCAGGCCAACCAAAGAGCGTCTTTCACCAAGTTGATGATCTGCCAGCAGCACCGGATGTTGGTCTTGGTGTACATCCCCGGGAACAGCCCGTAGATCAGAGTCCTCTGTTACGCAGGGGCTGGGGATGAACCCCAACACCGCCCCTTCCATCCTCCTCCACACCTTCTCCGCAAACCCACAGTGTGCAAAGAGGTTGGTCACCGACTCCTCCTCTCTGCAGTCCTCCCGTGGGCAGAGGGGTGTGGAGACGACATTCCGGGCCTACAGGAGGGATTGGACTGGGAGGGACCTTCTCATCACCAGCCAGGCGAGGTCTTGGTGCCTGTTGGTGAGGTCTGGCGATGAAGCATTTTGCCAGATGAACTGGACGGTCTGCTCAGGGAACCACCCCACTGTGTCCATCACATCCTTCTCCTGCAGTGCCTTACGGGCTGACTACTGCCTGATGGCCCTGTGGTCAAAGGCGTTGACCTGAAAGAACTTCTCTACGAAGGACAGGTATGGCGGCAATGACCAGCTGACAGGGGTATTGCGTGGGAAAGGGGCCAGACCCATCCTTCATAGCCAAGGCGACAGGTAGAACCTGGGCACGTAATGGTACTTGGTGCCCACATACCTGGGATCCACACACAAACTGATGCAGCCACACACGAAGCTGGCCATCAGGGTGAGGGCGGCATTGGGGACGTTTTTGCCCCCGTTGTCCAGGGACTTGTGCATGGTGGTCCGCCTGACCCGCTTCATCCTCGATCCCCAGACAAATCTGAAGACGGCTCTGGTGATTTCCAAACTGCAGGAGTGGGGGATAGGCCACACCTGTGCCAAGTACAGCAGCCCTGAGAGCACCTCACACCAGATGACCAGGTTCTTGCCCACTATCGATAGGGAACGCCCTCCCCACAGCCCAGCTTCTGTTTCACCTTGGCAGTCCGCTCCCACCAGTTCTTGTTGCATGCCTCGGCATCAGAACCAGATCCCCAACACCCTCACGTGATCAGCCCTGATGGTGAAGGGGACGCTGGATTGGTCAGGCCAGTTGCCGAAGAGGATGGCTTCGCTCTTCGTGCGGTTGACCCTGGCCCCCGACGCCTGCTTGAACTGTTTGCAGATGCTAATCAGCCTGCGAACTGACCTCGGATCAGAGCAGAAGACAGTGATGTCATCCATGTACAGGGAGGTTTTGACTTGGGTCCCTCCACTGCCTGGCAGCATCACCCCTCTTATGTCCTCATCCCTCTTGATGGCTTCGGCAAAGGGTTCTATGCAGCACACAAACAAGACAGGGAAGAGAGGGCAGCTGTGCCTGACTCCAGACCTGATGGGGAAGCTGCAGTTTTATCACAAGACCAATCCTTGATCTGACAAAGAAAGGGGCTTCCCTTCCTCCACTATCAGCTCTGCCCTATCACACTTAGGTTGAAGGGACAACACTTTTATATTCCATTTGGATAGCCTCCAGCCTGATGGCGTGAACATCAATTTCTCAAACTTCCAGTAATGCCTCCCACCCCTTCGCCATTTCCCATCCTTTTCCCCTCTCTCACCTTGCCTGCCCATCACTTCCCTCTGGTGCTCCTCCCTCCTTTTTCTTTCTTCCATGGCCCTCCATCCCTACTTATCAAACTCCAGCCCTGTATCTTTCACCAATCAACTTCCCAGTTCCTTACTTCATCCCTCCCCTTCCAGGTTTCACCTATCGCTTGATGGTTCTCTCTCCCTTTCCCTCATCTTTTAAATCTACTCCTCAGCTTTTTTTCTCCAGTCCTGCCCATAATGATGACTGTACTTTTTTCCCATTGATGCTGCCTGGCCTGCTGAGTTCAAGTATCTGCAGATTTTCTCTTGTTTCTGACAGGGAATTCCAAGGTATTTGGAAATCAGGCCCTACTGTATAGACTCAGAGCGTGTGGTCTCTCTCTCTCTCTCTTTCACACACACACACACAAACTTACTCACCTTTCCACAGCCTCCTTCTCTGCAAATTCTGATCACCGTGCCTCCAGACATCTGTCTGAAACCCTGCCTGAGCCTCCGTACCACTGCCCTCCTTTCTCACTTAGTCCTTCCAGCCTTTCTCCTCTCACTCACCTCCTTTCATCTCTACATTCTCTATTGTCCAGCTGCTCGGAAGTGAGGGGAGCCACTGACCATTACAACCCATCCTTTTCAGGCCTGCTCCCTGATCTCTCTCCCACCCCATTTCCAGAAAGAATGCTGCTCAAGGCCCGAGGCCTAACTCAGATCATCTCCCAGCAAATCTCAAAAGACCTTCAGCTGCCCACCAGCACTGGCAGATATCATCTGATCACGGTCACCTGCCTATTCGCAAGTGGGCTTGGTCACCCTGCTGCATAATTTTCTGGCCAATAAGACCATAAGACATAGTAGCAGGATTTGGCCCTTTGGCCTGTCAGGTCACCTCCGCCATTTCATCATGGCTGATCCAATTCCCTCTAAACCCCATTCTCCTCCTTCTTCCTGTATCATTTCATGCCCTGACTAATCAAGAACCTTTCAACCTCCACCTTAAATACACCTAATGATCAGGCCTTCACAGATCACCTTACAAATTATGAATTCCCACAGAGTCAGCTAAAGAAATTCCTCTTCACCTCCATTCTTAAACGACATTGCACTATTCTCAGTTAATGTCCTCTGGTCCTAGACTCCCCCAGCAACCCCCTCACATACACTCTGTCTAGGTCTTTCAACATGCGAGAGGTTTCAATGAGATCCCCCCATTCTTTTAAGTTCTAGTGATAACAGGCCCAGAGCCATCAAATGCCCTTCATATAATAAGCCTTCCATTACAGAATATTATTTGTAAACCTTCTTTGAACCCTCTTTGATTCAGCACATCTTTTCTTAGAGAAAGTGCCCAGAACTGCTCACAACACTCTAGTGCTTTATAAAGCCTCAGCATTACAAATTTGTTTTAATATCCTCGACCTCTTGAAATGAATGCTAACATTGCATTTGCCTTCCTCACTACAGACTCAACCTGCAAATTAACCTGTGGGGAATCCTGCACGAGTACTCCAAACTCCCTTTGCAGCTTGGATTTTTAGATCTTTTACCCTGTTTAGAAAATAATCTGTGCTTTCATTCCTTCTACCAAAGTGCATGACCTATTCTGCGCTGTATCTCAATGAATAAATAAACGAGGAAAGGGTTTGTGAGGACCCTTCATTCCATTGACAATGTCTGGAAGAAATTGCTGGTTTGGTTTCAGTGGAGCATATTTTACTGCAAGAGGTAACCAAGGTTGGCTGGATACCGACATTGTTCAAAAACAATACAAACTTATTGTTGGCAATCACCCTGATGGCAAACTGCAGGAAGAGCTGGAAGAATTTCCCATGGCAAATCCCAATATATTGAATGATCCAAACATATCCTAAGGATTATTGAGTTGAATTTATGTGCTGGAGATGGCGTCTGTCTCTCAAGAAGAATAGAAACATGGGAAACCTGCATCTTCATCTGTATTGACCTGCGCTGAAGGAACAACAAACTGCAATTACTTTCCTTGGCCTTAACTGTTGTGGTTTATAACATATAATCATATAACAATTACAGCATGGAAACAGGCCATCTTGGCTCTTCTAGTCCGTGCCGAATGCTTTCTCTGACCTAGTCCCACTGGCCCGCACTCAGCCCATAACCCTCCATTCCTTTCCTGTCCATATACTTATCCAATTTTACTTTAAATGACAATACCAAATCTGCCTCTACCACTTCTACTGGAAGCTTGTTCCACAGAGCTACCACTCTCTGAGTAACAAAATTCCCCCTCGTTTACCCTTAAACTTTTGCCCCCTAACTCTCAACTTATGTCCTCTTGTTTGAATCTCCCCTACTCTCAATGGAAAAAGCCTATCCACGTCAACTCTATCAATCCCCCTTATAATTTTAAATACCTCTATCAAGTCTCCCCTCAACCTTCTACGCTCCAAAGAACAAAGACCTAACTTGTTCAGCCTTTCCCTGTAACTTCGGTGCTGAAACCCAGGTAACATTCTAGTAAATCTTCTCTGTACTCTCTCTATTTTGTTGATATCTTTCCTATAATTTGGTGACCAGAACTGTACACAATACTCCAAATTCGGCCTTACCAATGCCTTGTACAATTTTAACATTACATCCCAACTTCTATACTCAATGCTCTGATTTATAAAGGCCAGCATACCAAAAGCTTTCTTCACCACCCTTTCCACATGAGATTCCACCTTCAGGGAACTATGCACCATTATTCCTAGATCACTCTGTTCTACTGCATTCTTCAATGCCCTACCATTTACCATGTATGTCCTATTTGGATTATTCCTACCAAAATGTAGCACCTCACACTTATCAGCATTAAACTCCATCTGCCATCCTTCAGCCCACTCTTCTAACTGGCCTAAATCTCTCTGCAAGCTTTGAAAACCTACTTCATTATCCACAACGCCACCTACCAACACCCTATCTGCATACTTACTAATCCAATTTACCACCCCATCATCCAGATCATTAATGTAAATGACAAACAACATTGGACCCAGTACAGATCCCTGAAGCACACCACTAGTCACCGGCCTCCAACCTGACAAACAGTTATCCACCACTACTCTCTGGCATCTCCCATCCAGCCACTGTTGAATCCATTTTACTACTTCAATATTAATACCTAATGATTGAACCTTCCTAACTAACCTTCCATGCGGAAACTTGTCAAAGACCTTACCGAAATCCATATAGACAACATCCACTGCTTAAATGAAGATTTAAATAAAGATTTATTTTATTTATTGAGTTACAGCATGGAACAGGCCCTTCAAACTATACCACCCAGCAATCCCCCCATTTAACCCTAGCCTAATCCTGGGACAATTTACAATGACCAATTAACCTACCAGCCAGAACATCTTTGGAGCGTGGGAGGAAACCGGAGCACCCGGAGGAAACCCTGGTGGTCACGAGGAGAATGTACATACTTGCAGACAGCAGGGGGAACTGAACCCGGGACTCTGGTGCTGTGAAGCATTGTGCTAACCACTACCCTACCGCTCTGTCCCATGTGATTCAACACCTGCATGCAGTGGCTATTGGATAGTCACTAAGAGTGGGGATGCTGATGGACGTGTGGGAAACGGTGGAAAATTTCAGTGAGTAGATTGACCAGGTTAATTCCTCAGCCAAAAGGGCCGTTCTATGAAGAGAAGCTAAACAGTCTGGATCTGTATCCCTCAGAGCTTAGAAGAATGAGAGGTGATCTCATTCAAACAAATAGGAGAATATGACAAGGTAGATGTTGAGATAGGAGAGTCATGAACAGGGGTAAGTATCTACTAATTAAGAACATAAGAAACATCGGCTGTCTGGCTCAGCAAGCCTGTTCCACCAGCAAGATTGCAGCCGATCTACCACGGACTCACCTTCATCTACATACCTTTTCCCCGTATCTCTTGGTGCCCCCAAAAATCTATCTTAGATGTCTTAAATATACTTAATGAGGTAGTTCCTACTGCTTCCCTGGGCAGAGAATTCCACATATTCACCACTCTCTGAGAAAGGCAGTTTCTCCTCATCTCTGTCGTAAATTTATTCTCCCAAATGTTGAGTCTATGTCCTTAAGTTCACTTACCAGTAGGAACAATTTTTCTGCCTCTTTCTAATAGAAACACACAAAATTATTAAGTAGATAAGATTCTCTCTGATTCTTCTGAATTCCAGTGAGTAAAGTCCCATGTGACTCAATCGCTCCTCAAAGGTTGACCCCTCATCTCTGGAATCAAACTGGAGAAACTCATCTGCAACATTTCCAAAGTCTGGGAGACTAGAACTGCACACAGTACTCCAGATGCAGCCTCACCAGTACCCTGTACAGTTGCAGCATGACCTCCCTGCTCTTAAATTCAATCTCTCTGGCAATGAAGGACAATGTTCCCTTGGCGCTCTTGATAACCTTTTGTATCTGCAAACCAACCCTTTCCTATTCATGCACAAGCACTCTCAATTCCCTGTGTACAACAGTCGACTGTAATCTTTCACCATTTAAATAATAGCCTGCTCTTCTTTTTTCCTTGGATGACCTTACACTTACCAGCGCTGTACGCCATCTGTCAGACCCTCACTTACTCTCTTAACCCATCACTATGTCTCTGCAGACTTTCCACATCTTCTGTATAATTTGACTTCCCCTCAATTTATTGTCAGCAGCAAAGTTAGATACACTGCACTCAGTCCCTTCTTCCAAGTCATTACTATGCATCGTGAACAGTTGCAGGCTCAGCACCAACCCTTGTGGCACTCTGATCACCACTGACCGCCAACCAGAGAAACTCATTTATTCCAAACTCTCTACCAACCCTCTATCCATGTAATGCAGTACTGTGCAAAAGTCTTTGGCACATGTGTATAGCTAGGGTGCTTTAAGACTTTTGCACAGTATTGTATTTGTCAAAGTGGACCAGAGAACAAGTTTGTAAATTGGGGGGGGGGGGGGGGGGGGGAGCAAAGGATGTTGAGAATGGTGAAGTCGGAGGGCCATAGGCGGAGAGTGGGACAGGTGGAAAAGAAGGAGTGCCAGGGGTGAGGGGTAGTGCATGTACAGATTCACCCAGTCCTGAGACACCAGGCAAGGTCATTTGATGCCAAACAATTGGTTTATTAGTAATTACAGAATGTCTCCCTGGTACTTCCTGTTTCTCCCCCCCCCCCCCAGCCCTTTTCCCAACCACTTCCTGCCCCCTTCCCACTCTCACTCCACAATCAGATTTATCATCACACACAGATGTCATGAATTTTGTTTTGTTTACGGCAGCAGTACAGTGCAATACTTAAAATTACTACTGCACTGTGCTAGGCACCCTAGCTATATATAAAATGCCAAAGACTTTTGCACAGTACTGTACATTACCCCAACTCCATGTATTCTTATTGTAAGTTTATTATATGGCAGCTTTTGGCATCCTAGTGTACGACATCCACCCATTCCCCTCTAACTGCTGAGCTCTTTATATCCTGAAAGGACCTGGCCTCTATGAATTCATGAAGGGACTAATAATTTTAAAAAGAGGTGCCTAGAAATTACTTTTCTCAGGAAATAGTGAATCTCTGGAATTATGGAAGAATGGTGGAAGCCAGATCATTAGACATTTCTGAGGAGGAGAAAAATAAATATCGGAAGGAGAGAGGGTAAACAAAACCAGGACAGAAGCGCAGTTGAAGTTACAGAAAGCTCTTACTTAATGTCAGCAAAATGACACAGCCAATGATTGACTCCAGGAAGGGGAAGAAGGGCAAATAAATACCAGTTTACATTGGGGGATTAGCAGTGGAGAGAATCAGCAGCTTTAAATTCCTGGGAGTTAACATATTGGATGGCCTGCCCTGCACCCAGCACACACTGTACCTGTGGATGTAATCATAACCAAAGTGCACCAGCATCTTTACTTTCTTTGGAGGTTTACAAGGTTCAGCTTGCCATTGAAAATACTAACGTACTTCTACAGATGTAGTGTTGAATGTATTCTGACTGGCTGCTTCACAGTCCAATATAGCAATTTGCATAGGAACATAAGAAACTGCAGAGAATAGTGGACACTGCCCAATACATCACAGGCACATCCCTCCCTGCCACTGGTAGTATCTATAGGAGGTGCCACCTCAAGAAGGCAACACATCATCAAAAATCTCAAAGACTGATTGGAGTACTATGCAGATGCGACAGGGAGAGTTCCTGTGCAAATCTGACATAGACCTTGAAAAAGCAGCAAATTTTTTGACAGGAGCCATTGATTGGAGTACTGTGCAGAAGTGACAGGAGCATTCCTGTGCAGGTCCAACAAAGAGCTTTTAAAAACCCTGTCTCTATAAAATAGAGTTACCACCTAGCAGAGTGGCCATCGTCAAGCAGTCTTGAGTCATAGTAGTAAGATATTGGCTCAACAAGGCTTTGGCAAGAACAGGCAGAGGTTAGGTAAATTTGTTCATTATTTCTTATTTAACTCTAGAGAGAATAGTGGGTATGTCTACAGAGCAAGTGTTCTGTTTTGGTTGTTAGTTGTGGGACACCCAGTCTCCTCAATGGCTACACCTGCACCAGGTGTATCAAGATGCAGCTCCTCAGAGACCATGGTAGGGAACTGGAGCTGCAGCTTGATGATCTTTGGCTTGTGAGGGAAAGTGAAGCAGTGATAGACAGGAGCTACAGGGAGGTAGTCACCCAAGGTTGCAGGAGAGATAAATAAATGTGTGACTGTCAAGAGAGGGAAGGGAGAACATCAGATAGTGGAGAGCATCCTTGTGGCCATCCCTCTCAACAATAAGTACTCAATTTTGAGTACTGTTGGAGGAGGGGGGGGGGATGATCTACCTGGGGAAGCAACGGCAGCTGTGCCTCTGTTACTGAGTCTGGCCCTGTGGCTCAGAAGGCTATGGAACAGAAGAGGATGGCCGCAGTAAAAGGGGATTTCATATGTCAGGGGGTCAGATAGGCGATACTGTGGACATGGATGGTAGTTTGTCTCCCAGGTACCTGGGTATGAAATGTTTCTGGATGCATCCACAATATGCTGAAAAGGCTGAGCAGGCAGAAGCCATGTTACAAATAGCTACCAACGACATAGGAAGAAAAAGGAGGAGATCCTGAAAAAAGAATATGGGGGTTTAGGAAGGAAGCTGAGAAGCAGGTCCTCAAGGTAGTAATGTAGTAATCTTGGGATTGCTGCCTGTGCCACGTGACATTTGAGGATAGGAATAGAATGAGGTGGCATTTATGTGCGTCTGAAGCATTGGAGCAGGGTGCAGGGATTCAGATGTCTGGATCATTGGGACCCCTTCTGGCCAGGTGGGACCTGTATAAAAGGGAGAGGTTGCACTTGAATCTGAGGGGGACCAATATTCTTGTGGGGCAGATTTATTAGAGCTGTTGGGAGTGGTTTAAACTAATACGGCAGGGGGTGGGAACCAGGGTGATAGAGCTGAAGATGAGCCTGCAGATTTACAAGTAGATGACGGGTGTAACATGAATGGAAGGAAGGACAAGCCAATAATTGGGTAGAAATGTAGACAGCAAAGAGTTAAATTGTACCACAGTGGCAAAATTCAAAAAGGCGAAGAATGCAGGACTGAAGGTGCTGCTTTTAAATGTGTGTAGCATTTGTAATGAGGTGGAAGAACTCATGGTGCAATTAGAGACTGGTCAGTATGACATTGTGGGCATCACTGTATATTTGTGCCTAGGAGTTTTGCACAGTACTGTATTTTTACCAGTCTGTGGGTAATAAAGCTTCTTCTGAGTTCCCTGTGGATTAATGACTGATCTTGTTTTATGCTGTTCTATGAACAGTACGTATACCAACACTTATTTCCCATTAGGATTGCCATCCTCTTAAACCACTGCATTTCTTGTGATGGAAATAATCACTTAGCCCTATCAAAAAGGAACTGCAGGAATTTGAACAAGTGATGAAAGACTGTTGATATATTTGTAAGTCAGAATGGAATATGTCTTGGAGGATAACGTTCCATGTGGATGTTCAAAAAGCGTCCTTTCATAAATCACAGTGTCAGAAGTGGGGATTGTGCACAATGTTTAATTCTGTATGTAACACCTCAGCAATCAACTTGTTCTTTCTTCATCAATGTATCTAAATCCTGTAACTTCCCACCCAATGGCTCTGTGTGATTACTTTCACCAGAAAAAAATGCAGTGGTTCAATATGGTTGCTCATCAATGACTTTACAAAGGCAGTAATGAATGGATGAGAAACATTGTCCTTGCTTGTTACATCCACATTCCCTTTGATGAGGTGTCTAAAAAAGGTATATGAGATGCATTCTTTGATTGGCTAAGGGAAATAATATCTTATTTGGGAAGTTATACTAAAAATGCATAAATTAGATAGACCACAGATTGTGTACTGCATATGGTTCCAGTCACCACTTTATGGGTTACAGTAAAGTAATTGCTCTTCAGATAAAAAAAAAGGACATTTATGATGATGTTGCTAGGACTGCAGATTTTAAGTTATGAGCTAGACTTTGGTCATGGTTTAGGGGAAATTTTATTAAAGTATCTAAAATTATGAGGAGTCTAGCAGAGTGAATAAAATAAACTTAGTAGAGGAGTCATAATTGAGGGGCCAATCATTTAAAAGTAATTAGTTGAAGAAATAGACTGGATAGTAAAACACCCTTTGAGATGAAGGTGGTAGAAATCCGGAACTCACTGCTTAAAAGGCTGATAGCAACAGAGGTCTTCATAACTCTGAGTGTTTGGATCTGTGCTTCATGATCTGCACTTAGTCTAGGTACAATGGACTACATGACATTCTCCAGTATTGTGAAATTTCGAAGATTCTCTCTCTGATCCTATAATCTTTGAGATACATCTTTAAAAATATCATTGTTATGTGCTGTGTCGTACAACATAGGCAATTATGGTCTTGAGCAGGATTGCTCTTGGCAAACTTTCTTACAGAAATGGTTTACCATTGCCTTCTTCTGGGCAGTGTCTTTACAAGATGGGTGTCCCCAACCATTATTAATACTCTTCAGAGATTGTCTGCCTGGGGTCAGTGGTCACATAACCAGGACTTGTGATCTGCACCAGCTGCTCACGTGGCTTCACGTGACCCTGATCAGGTTGGGGAGAGGGGTGCTAAGTAGGTGCTACATCTTTCCCAAGGGTGACCTGCAGGCTAGTGGAGGGATGGAGCCCATCTACCAAAATGAGTGGCCATTGGGAGATCCCACTTTTTTAGGTGGATGGAACACAGGTGCTCACAAAGTGGTCTCCCAATCTATGTTGGCTTTCACTGATACACAGGAGGCCATGCGAGGAGTACTGGACACAGTAAATGACCCCAACAGACTCACAGCTGAAGTGTCACCTCACCTGCAAGGACTGTTTGGGGCCCTGAATGGTAGTGAGGGAAGAGGTGTAGGGGCAGGTGTAGCACTTGCCCCGCTTGCGAGGGTAAGTGCCAGGAGGAAGAGATGAATGGACAAGGGAGTCATGTTGGGAGCGATCCCTGCAGAAAGCAGAAAGGTGGGGGGGAGGGAAAGATGTGATCTCGTAGGAAATGGCAGAAGTTTTGGAGAATTGTGTGCTGGATGTGGAGGCTGGTGGGGTGGTAGGTGAGAAAATGAATCTGGAAACCGTGTGGTATGAGCTTGTGGCGAACGCATTTTCCTAGAAAGGATGCGAGGCTGTAGTAGCGGGTCTGGGTAAGCATGTGGTCGAAGAGTCAGAGAGCAGCAGAGATTTCGGGGGGGGGGGGGCAGTGAGTGGGTTTCACTGAACTCCCATTGAAGGGAAGATCTAAACTTTGTGTAGGCATCCTAAATGGCCACCCATACCCATTCCCATTTCAACATGTCTATCCATGGCCTCCTCCACTGTCATGATGAGGCCACACTAGGTTGGAGGAACAACACATTAAATTCCATTTGGGTAGCCTCCAATCTGATGGCATAACCTTACTTGAACTTCTGGTATTGCCCCGACTACCCCTCTCCTTCACCACTTGCCATCCCCTTTTCCCTCTCTCACCTTATCTCCTTGCCCACCTATCTCCCCCCTCTGGTGCTCCTCCCTTTTCTTTCTCCCATGGCCTTCTGTCTCTTTTACCAATTTACTTCTTAACTCTTTACTTCATTCCCTCCTCCTCCAGGTTTCACCTATCACCTCTCTCCCCTCTGCCCCAATTTTTACATCAACTCCTCAGCTATTTTTCTCCAGTCCTGCCAGAGGATCTCCGCCCAGAACTATTTTCTAGATGCTGCCTGGTCTGCACTGTTTAACGTAGTTCAATGTAGTTTTTCTATTGTTTTACGTAGTTCAGTGTAGTTTTTGTATTGTTTCATACAGCACCATGGTCCTGAAAAACGTTATCTCATTTTTACTGTGTACTGTACCAGCAGTTATGGTCGAAATGACAATAAAAAATGACTTGACTTGACTTGCTGAGTTCCTCCAGCATTTTGTGTGTGCTTCACAAGATGCCACTCCGGTTAAGACTAAACATGGCAAAGGCAAGGTCTATTAGCTGCTAGAAAGGCTTCGGGGAAATAAAACACAAGGGATACAGTTGACACATTCACAGCAGGTAACTAATTTTCTCACCTGCTGTTGTAGCCTCAGTATTTACATACAACACACACAAAATGCTGGTGGAACACAGCAGGCCAGGCATTATCTATAAGAAGTACAGTCGACGTTTTGGGCCGAGACCCTTTGTCAGGACTAACTGAAAAAGATAGTAAGAGATTTGAAAGTGGGAGGAGGAGGGGGAGATCTGAAATGATAGGAGAAGACTGGAGGGAGAGAGATGAAGCCAAGAGCTCGGAAGTTGATTGACAAAAGGGATACAGAGCTGGAGAAGGGAAAAGATCATGTGACAGGAGGCCTAGGGAGAAAGGGGGAGTAGCTTCAAATAAGTTTTTAAGTCACTAATAATTTTCTGCATCATAGGCAGTTTTAATGTTGAATATTAAGGAAGGAGATAGACTCTTGTTAGAATGATTATTGCTTGGTCAGGTGATGGAACATAAAACAATACAGCACAGGAACAGGCCCTTCTGCTCACAATGTTGTCTAACCAAATGGCCAGCTAAACTAAGCATATCCTTCCATTTTCTTCACATGCATTTTAAAAATGTATCTTAAAAGTCTCAAGTGTTTCTGCTTCTACCACCACCCCAGACATGGCATTTCAAACATCTATCAATCTGTGTGAAAAAATCTTGCCCCCTCTCAACCTAAATGCAAGCCCTCTGGTATTAGACATTTCAACCCTGGGGAAAAGATTCTGTTTGTCTACTCTATCTACACCTCTTATAAACCTCTATCAAATTTCCACTGCAAATTCATAGCTGCTTATCAGCCAAAGCTGGACATAAGTAATACTGCTTGAGGCTACAGTATTTACATCATCTGAGAAGGGTGGAAAAGAAATAAACCTTCAGAGTGGCAAAATAGAGGTAATTCATTTTTAATGGACTGTTGAAAAACAGTAACTTGGAAAAGGCCATATTTTAAACCTGATGGAAAACAATCCTCAGTTTAATTTACAATGTTACATGAAGTGTTTCCTGACTTCTTTATAACAACTTTGAAATTTAATGCAGACAAGTGTGTTACTTATTACACTTTGGAGGATAAACCAGGCTAAGAGTTACACAGCAAGTGGTAGGACACTGAGGAGTGCGGTAGAACAGAGGGATCTGGGCATACAGATGCTCAATTCCTTAAAAAGTGAGACCACAAGTAAATAGGGTCATAAAGAGAGCTTTTGGCTTTCATAAATCAAAGTATTGAGTACAACAGTTGGGATGTTATGCTGCAGTTGTACCAGACATTAGTGAAGTCTAATTTGGAATATTGTGTGCAGTTCTGGTCATCTATCTACAGGAAAGATATTAATAAGATTGAAAGAGCTCAGAGGAAATTAATGAGAATGTTGCCAGCACTTGAGTTATAGGGTAAGGTTGAATAGTATTTTAATCCCTAAAGTATAGGTGATTGAGGGGAGATTTGATAGAAGCAAACAATATTATGGAGGGGCATAGATAGGGTAAATGGAGGCAGGCTTTTTCCACTGAAGGGGAATTTCTTCACTCAGAGAGTGGTGAAACTGTGGAACGAGTTGCCAGCAGAAGTGCAAACACGAGAAAATCTGCAGATGCTGGAAATTCAAACAACAACACACACAAAATGCTGGTGGAACACAGCAGGCCAGGCAGCATTTTGTGTGTGTTGTTGCAAGCAGAAGTGTTGGATTCAGGTTTGATTTCATCACAAGAGAAATTTGGACAGGTACATGGATGCGAGGGGTATGGCTCGGGTGCAGGTTGATGTGACTAGGCAGATTGATAGCTCGGCATGGACCAGAGGGGCTGAAGGTTCTATTTCTATGCTGTGACCCTGATGAAAATGCAGGATTTGGGCACTTTGCACTGTAAATCTACTTCTACCCAGGCAGGATTTTGCTTTTATAAGTGTTGTAGAAAATGAATTATCCAGACAATTCTCCTCAATAATAAGCATTCTGCTTTGGGAGGGGTGTCTGGCATTGAATCTGGTTCTGTGGCTTGGGGGGGGGGGGGAGAGTGGAAGAAGAGGAGTGCAGTAGTGACAGGATATTCCATAATTAGAGGAGCAGAAAGCAAATTCTGTGGATATGAAAGAGACACCTAGAGAGTATGTTGCCTCTCAGGTGCCAGGGTCAGGGATGTCTCATATTGGGTCCATGACAGTCTGAGGGAGGGGGAACAGCTGGAAGTTGTGGTACATATAGAAAAGGGGAGGTGGTCCTGAAGAGAGAATTCAGGGAGTTAGGCAGAAAGCTGAACAGCAGCTCCTCAGTAGTAGTAATCTCTAGAATGCTGCCTGTGCCACATGCCAGTGGCGGTAAGAATAGGGTGATTTGGTGCAGGGGAAGGGTTTCAGATTTCTGGATTATTGGGATGTCTTCTGGGGAAGGTATGATCTGTACAGAAAGGAGGGGTTACACCTGAGCCCGAGAAGGACCTATATCCTTGTGGGCAGGTTTGCTAGAGCTGTTGGGGAGGGTTTAAACTGATTTGGCAGGGTGATAGGAACTGAAGTGATAGGACTGAGGATTGAGGATGGTGTGTGTTGAACCTGTGAGGAAGGACAGGCAAAACTGCTCTCAGTGGGACCAGTTAAAGTGTAATGGGGGCCTTAATCAAAATGGGTGATGAATACAGAACTGAAAGTGATATATTTGAAGGCACAAAGTATACAGAATAAGGTAGATGTTCTTGTAGCACATTTCGATTGGCAGGCATGATGTTGTGGGCATCTCAGAGCTGTGGCTGAAAAAAGATTATAGTTGGGAGCATAACATCCAAGAATACACATTGTATTGAATCCACTTATCAAATCCTTGGAAAGAGGTGACATGGGATCAGACAATATCAAATCCTTGTGAGTAGAGTTAAAAAGAGTAAAAAGACCCTGATGGGAGTTATATACAGGCCAGCATGTGTGTTACAAATAATAGGAGACAGAAGAGGCATGTAAAAAGGCAACATTTTAATAATCTGGGAGATTTTAATACGCAGGGAGATTGAGGAAATCCAGTTGGTTTTGGATCCAAAGGGAGGAAATTTATAGAATGCCCATGAGATGACCTTTTAGAACAGCTTGTGATAGAGCCCAGTAGGGGGACAGCAATTCCGAAAGGCCCATGTTTCTTGAAGAAGCTTAAGGTAAAGGAACCCTTAGGAGAAAGTGATCTTAATGATAGAATTCACTCTGCAGTTTGAGAAGATAAAATCAAATATTTCAGTATTACAGTGAAGAAAAGGAAATTACACAGGCATGAAAGAGCTGACCAAAGTTGAATGGAAGGGGACACCAGCAAGAATGACAGCCAAACAGCAATGGTTGGTGTTTATGGAGGAAATTCAGAAGGCATATGAAAGATATATCCCAAACATGAGGGAGTATTCTAAAGGGAGGATGAGGCAACTGTGGTTAACAAGGGAAGTCAAAGACAGCATAAAAACAAAAGAGAGGGTATACAGTATAGCAAAAATTGGTGGGAAGGTAAAAGAATGGGAAACTTTAAAAATCTAATAGAACACAATTAAAAAAGTCATAAAGAAAGAAAAGATGAAATATGACGATAAGCTAGTCAATAATATAAATATGGAGATGTAGTAACGGGGGACAAAGAAATGGCGAAGAATTTAGTAAATAGTTTGTGTCAGTCTTCATTGTGGAAGATACTAGCAGAATGCCAGAAATGCAAGAGTGGCAGGGGGTAGAAGTGAGAATAGTGTTGCTATTTTGAAGAAGGTGCTTGGGAAGCTAATAACCATTTTACATTGTATGCCAGTGATTTAGATGAAGGAACTGAATGAAGTGGACATGTAGAGGATGTTCTGCTGAAGGGTTTTGACCTGAAATGTTGATGGTACTTTTTTCCATAGGTGCTGCCTGGCCTGCTGAACTCCTCCAACATTTTGTGTGATGCTTGGATTTCTAGCATCTGCAGATTTTCTTGTTTGTGTGGAGTAGGTTTCCTATAGTGGGGAAGTCTAGGCCCAGAGGGCACAGCCTCAGAATTGAGGGCCATTCATTTAGAACAGAGAATGAATTGATGGTTTTGGGGATGAAATGAAGACAGGGTAGGGCCAGGCAGTGTTGAGGAAGCAGGATGTCAGCAGAAAGACTGAAACATATTGGGGAAATGGGTAATGAAGGGATGCACTCTGGAAGAAGGAATGATGGCATGGACTTTTACTAAATGGGGAGAAAATTCAAAATCACAGGTGCAGAGGAAGTTAGGAGTGTTCTTGCAGCATTCTCTAAAGGTTAACTTGCAAGATGAGTCAGCAATAAGGAACTAAAGACTAAAATACAAAAGCAAGGATGTAATGCTGAGACTCTACAAGGCATTGGTCAGTCTGCACTTGCAGTTTTGGGTCTCTAGTCTAAGAAAAGATGTACTGGCCTTGAGAGGGTCCCGAGGAGATTAATGAAAATAATTTCAGGAATGAATGGGTTAACAAATATGGAGTGTTTCATTACTCTGAGCCTGTACTTGGAGTTTAGAAGAATCTCATTGCAACCTATCAAACATTGAAAGGTCTGAATAAAGTGGATGTGGAGGGGATGTTTCCTACAGTGGGGGGAGCATCCAGGCCCAGAGGCACAGCCTCAGAATTGAGGGCCATCCATTTATGAGATGAGGAAAATTTTCTTTGGCCAGAGGGTGGTGAATCAGTGGAATGCTTTGCCACAGATGACTGTGCAGGCAAAGTCATTGGGACAGTTAAGGCGGAGGTTGATAGGTTCTAGATTAATCAGGGCATCAAAGAAGAAGACAGGGTTGAGAGGGATAATAAATCAGCCATGATGAAATGGCAGAGCAGACTTGATGGGACGAATGGCCTGATTCTGCTCCAATGCCTTACGGTCAGAAATAAAATTCTTCATTAAGTATTGAGAGTATAATCCACTCTTGTTGACCCATGAACACCTATTGAGCCAACTCCTTGTGATTATGAAAATTTCTTTGCAATTTAACCATTGTCCTTTTCATCAGAAATAAGTTTCATGTATATGTAATTGTTGATCCCAGTCAATGCCATCTTTCTTGACTACTGTTAATCCTTTAAATCTACTTTTCACAAAGTAGATTCATCACATAATTGCCAAGGTCCCTCCTCCCACCAACATCCATAATGATAATCCTTCTGACAGAGCACATATGTGGAGAACTGAGTAACACTTAAAGTTTTAGAACCTTGCTTAATCAAATCCATTACCAAACTAATGAATGCACATACTGTGACAGTCAGCAAAACCCAAACCCTTTCATGTCATGCAGCAGATTTCACACAGTTTAAAGAAAACCTCTAGTATGGATGGGCATAACATTTCTAAAGACAGCACAAGAATTACTACAAATAAAAGGTGAACTTTGTTACCTTCCACCACACTGGAAAGTTCAGAGTTGTTAAATTTATTAATTAGCATACAAGATACATATGTTGCAAGGAAAAATTGCACAATGTTCACAAGTTATTTGTTTCTTGCAAGCATACACTAATTAAACAATTAACATTTGTCTGAATTGTAAAATATTTTTCAACACAATGTTGGTTTGAAGTGCAGTTATTTCACAAGTACGTACAGTACAAAATACTGTAATCAATATACAAATGAAGCATTCCCCATTAACTAGTCAGGTTCTCTCTATTTGTAGCAAAATGTTTCACATTGGGGGAAGGAATACTTTAAAATTACTTTTAACAGTTAATTATATTATTACAAGGCTTAGAATTAACAGTGGAATGCTATAATCAAAACCAGCACAATAGGCAAAGATTAAAAGAAGAGCAATTAAAGTGGATTCTGTCCACTGGGACTTTTATGTAAGAATCTCTATACCAAAAAAATTTTGAATTAAGATTAGCATACACAAGTTGACTCACTTACAAAAGAAATCTCAAATTCAGGCAGTATTTATTGTTCATCTGTAACCACACTGACAGAGAATTGTGAACTGCCTCTCTGAATGTGCCAGAAGTACTTAAATGTTTGAAAAGATAGGTCAAATTGACATTTATTTTAAAGTACATTAACTATGAACAAGCATGGGTGGCATCTTCTGTTCAGTTAGTTTTTGGTTGAATTAGGTGAAAAATGTTTCAATTCTCTGCTCTGACAGAAGAAATTTCCCAATTTCTTCCTAAAAATTACCTAGCATTCATATTTGTCCGAATTGCAGGTTTTCTGTAAACTCCTTTCCTTTCAATATTTATAAAAACAGCCTAGATGAGGGATGAAGTACAGAAACTTGAAGACTCACACTCAAGAATTGAGGAACAGCTTCTTCCCTTTCACCATCATATTTTCAAACAGTCCACGAATCTTACTATTCCTTAATTTTGGCTATATTTATTTATTTTATTATTAATTGTAATTTTCTGTCTTTGCACTGTACTGCCACAAAACAACAAATTTCACAGTGATAATACAGTGCCTTGAAAAAGTATTCATCCTCCATCATTATTTACTGTCTCATTTTCTAAATTTAAAATATACTGTAGTAGGCTTTCTTTGAGCTAACCTACAAAACATTGTGCATCACGTCAAATCAAAAGAAAAATTGCAAAACCTGTCAACAATTTACTAAAATTTTAAAAACCTAAATTGTGAGGCTGGTAAAGTATTCATCCCTTTGTAGTTACTATATTAACTTTTTTTAGGTGCAATATTGTGTATTACCTTACCAACTTACCCAATTTGTTGATGTAGAAAATTGAAGGATCACCTGAATAAATATCCCCTCTCTCTAAAAGGGCCAACAGACCAAAACCAAAATAAAGACAAGAGCATGATAATAAGACACAAATATAGGGAAAGGTACAAGACCACTTTAAAGCAGTTCAGCATAGTCCGTCATGAAAAATACAAAACCACAGCTACACTGTCTACATCAGGTCACCCCTCTAAACTTAGTCGGTGGAGAAGAATGACACTTGTACGAGAGATTACTGTGACGCTAACAATCAGTCTGAGTGAGCTCCAGAAGTCAGTGGCTGCCACTGGAGATGAAGTTCATGGCTCCACAATCTCCAAGGCCTTACCCAAAAAGAGTATTTATAGAAGAATGGCAAGGAAGTAGTCTTTCTTGTGTAAGCATCTCTATACCAAAAAAAACTTGAATTAAGATTAGCATACACAAGTTGACCCATTTACAAAAAAATCTCAAATTCAGGCAGAATTTATTGTTCATCCGTAACCACAGATAGAAAATTGTGAACTGCCTCTCTGAATGTGCCAGAGGTATTTAAATGTTTGACGACGTAGGTCTAATTGACATTTATTTTAAAATACATTAGCTATGAAAAGCTTTAAAAAGAGCATACCCTTGCTATGACGATTTTGCGAAGTGTCACTTATACTGTAAAAATGTGGAAGAAGGTATTGTGGTCAGCTGAGACTAAGGTGGAACTTCTTGGCCTCAACACCCAGTGGTATACATCTAACACCGCACATCAGCCAGCTAACACCATCCCTATTGTGAAGTATGACGGAGTTAGCATCATACTGTGGGGATTATTATCAGTAGCAGGGACCGAAAATCTGGTCAGGATCCATGGAAAGATGAATGCTGCTAAATATAGAGATCCTGGATAAAATCCTGCTAGCCTTTGCCAGGAAGTGTGTCTTTCAGCAGGACAACAACCCACAACACACTGCCAGAGCAACCATAAACAACTAAAATTGATGTTCTTGAGTGACTGGGAGTCCTGATGTTAATCCAATTGAACACCTCTAGCAAGACCTCAAGATTGCTGTTGCTCCCTAATTATCCTGGCACAGCTTAAGAAATTTTGCAAGGAGGAATGGGCAAATTTTGCTCCAGAACATTGTGCAAAGCCAATAGAGACTCATCCAAAAAGACTACTAGCTGTAATAACTGCGAGAGATGGTTCAACTGGGTACTGAGCAAAGAGAGATAAATACCTTTCACTGCTGACATTTCAGTTTTTGAATTTTCAGTTTTTCATGTTGTACAATTTTTCCTTTCTCTTGGGCTCTACTGTGACAAAAATAGCATGTCATTTACAAATAAAACTTCAGTTAAATTCATTAATATCACTGGTTGTAATACTCATTCATGAGAACAAAAGGTTGGGGGCTGAATCTGATTACCGATTTATAAATGGGTTACTTTGCCATTTCTTTCTCACAGTCGCAACCCTCTTTATTGTGATCTCTGAACCGAATTTTATTTAGAGTTATATCCATGAATGGGAGAGTTCCCAATTGGATCACCGACCAAATCATATACCTTGCAAACAGCAAGGAAATGAATGATCAGTTAATTTGACAATATTGATTAAAAGGATGAATGCTTCATAAAGCAATTCTGTATGTAATAAAAGTGCCAGAGTACTTGCTTAAATCTGAAAATGCTGCATAATTTGTTATCCAATGACAAATAATTTATTAAAACTCTTACTTTCATTTGGTTATATAAATACAAATAGTCATGATTGAGTGCCCATTTTATATCTCTGAACAACAATTAGCCTTGATGAGATACAGAATTTTGGGAAGGCAATGCACAGCTACTTTATCACTATCTGGACAAAGTTGTTTAACAGATGATATCCCAATTGGGTGTTTAATTAGGTAAGTGGCCAGTATTCTATATCTGATCTGTATATCTGATTTATCTAAAAGTTGCTTCAAAGTTTAGCATCAGCAAATGCACAACTTTTACATGTTGTCCCCCTTTACCTTGTTCAGCACAGAGTTTATTGCCAGTTCTGCACATTGTACAGATAACTTCCAAATAATTAAGACCATAAAAATAGTAGTAACTGGAATAGGCCTTCTGGTCCATGAACCTGGTTCTCTGTTGAACAAGATTATGGTTGACGCAACTTTCCTCAAATCCACTTTGGTATGAGAAAAATACTGTCAGAATATTTCTATAAGAAGAAATATTGTCAAGCCCTCAATAAACCTTAGTTTCAATATATTACCCCTCTTTCCAACTCCAATGAGTAAAGACCCAACCTACCTTTCCTCATATGACAATCTTTCCATCTTCTTTTAACTGACTCCAATGTCAATATATCTTCCTTAAAATAAGGGGCCAAAAACTGCTCACTGCTTTGTACATGTACCATTACTGAATTATATAGCAGTTGTAAGAGGTTCCTACTTCTATACTCCATCCTTGAATTAAGGGGGCAATATTCCATTATCTTTCCTTATTACTTGCTCCACCTGTATGCTAGCTTTCTGTTCATCTCTGAGAACACCCAAATCCTGCTGTGCTCCAGCTTTTGCCATCTAAATAATAAACATTTAGTCATCTTTGCTACATGAACCTTACATTTTCTGACATTATACTTCATTTGCCAGTTTTTGCCCATCCATTCATCAGTAACTCTCTGTACTGTTTGTAGTCTCTGTGTAACTTACTTTTGTGCTAAAAATTGGTCACTTTTTTCCCTCTTATTTATTAATATACAGGATATAAATCTGAAAATACTTCCTGCTTATTAATCCTCTATCTATATTAATGTATTACCTTCCATACTATCTAGTCATTTCTTGTGAACTCTTCTTGAAAATCCAAATATATTATATCTACTGCAAGGCTTAACAAAATGAACCTGGATTATCATAAATATAACTACTGTAATAATTTCCATTTAAAATATACTTTGGAACAATTATTTTTATATAAAAGACACACAAGACATAAATAGATGCATACACATATTAACTTTACTTTTTCCAGTATTTTTTAATGACTGTACTGGCCCAGCTCCCTGCATTCATACAGAATTCATAACTTGCCCATTACTTTTGCTGCCAATATTCACTCTTCTCTCACGTTCGTAAGCTAAATATCTGACTCTCTCCTTCCCTATCAAGAGGTTGTAATTGACATTTTTGCTGACAAGGCCAGTCTCACACAGCTATTTTGATTCCTATCTTGCTTCTGACAGACTTCAGTCCATTCACCCAGAGTCTATCACATACTTCTGATGATATTTTCTGCAACAGTACTTCTGAAAGGTCTTTCATTTTCCTGAACAGTATTTTCCCCTCCAACACAAGTGAACAAGTGAAGTTTATTATCATTTAACTACCTACATGAATATAACGTATATAACCATATGACGTATATAGAGGCAAGACAATTCTTCAAACCAGGGTGTAAAACACATAATACATGCTAACTTGTGAAGCTAAGAATAAAATCTACAGATCACACATAAATAACAAACTAAAGTGCATTAATATTAAATATTATAAGGTACAGAACAGATTAACCAGTGACGATGCAGCTGGAGGTTCAGAATCTTGGGGGAAGAAACTGTTTCTCATCCTGACCATCCTTGTTTTTATGCATCGTCGTCTCCTGCTTGATGGTAGAAAGTCAAAGAGAATACTGGATGGATGGGTGGAATTATTAACAGTACTAAGGGCCCTGTGTACACAGCGCTGCTGATAAATGTCCCGATGGACAGGTGGGATTATTAACAATACTAAGGGCCTGTGTACACAGCGCTGCTGATAAATTTCCCAATGGACGGGTGGGATTATTAACAGTACTAAGGGCCCTGTGTACACAGCGCTGCTGATAAATGTCCCGATGGACGGGTGGGATTATTAACAATACTAAGGGCCCTGTGTACACAGCACTGCTGATAAATGTCCCGATGGACGGGTGGGATTATTAACAATACTAAGGACCCTGTGTACACAGCGCTCCTGATAAATTTCCCCCCAATGGATGGTAGGGAAACCCCTACGATCCTCTCAGCTGTTCTCACATCCTTTAGTAGGGACTTCTGGTCCGATGCTTGATTGCTCCCATATCGGATGGAGATGCTCTCAATAATGCTCCTGTAAAACGCAGTTAAGATGGGGGTGAGGGGGGGGGGGGGGGGTGGTAGCAGCCTTGCTTGCCTCAATCTTTGTAGGAAGTGGAGGCGCTGCTGTGCCTTCTTGTTCAGGGAGGTGATATTAAGTGACCAAGTGAGGTCACCTGTGATGTGAACTCCCAGGAATTTAGTGCACTTAACTCTCTCTACAGAGTAACCATGTATTTGGATGGTTTGTCTGCAGCTTCCTGAAGTCCACAGTAATTTCCTTCATCTTCTCCACATTCAGGCTTATGTTGTTCTTCTCACACCAATCCACTTCCTCTCGATACTCCATCTCGTCATTGTTCTTGATAAGGCCTGTTGAAACTACATCTGCTTTATTCTGTGCTCTCCTTACCTCCCAGCCAGAACAAAGATAAAATTCCCCTTGTCTTCACTATCGATCCTAAGCAGTTCTTCCACGTTAAGCATCAATCTACCTGCACTACTTTCAACTCAGTGTACTGCTCTCAGATGCAGTCGCCTGGATGCTGGAGACACTAATGCAGACTGGCTGACTGCTTTGCAGTGTACAATGTTTCAAAACCTGGGCCACTGTACCTCCTTTTGCAATTGAATCAGGAGACCAGTCTGTGCAGATCAGAAACAACAACTCCTTGCTTGACATCAAAACCTCAAGGAAGCATACTTAGCTCGCTGCTCTACTCTCTTTACACCCATGATTGTGTCTAGGTACAAGGCAAACACCATCCAGAAATGCACTGATGACACAACTACTGATTGTAGAATCCCAGATGGTGACAAAGTGGTGTACAGGAGTGAGACAGATCAACTGATTGAGTGGTGTCGCAATGGCAATCTTGTACTCAACAACAGCAAGACCAAGAAATTAACTGCGGACTTCAGGAAGGGGAAGGTGCAGGAACACACACCAGTCCTTATTGAGGATCAGCAGAGGAAAGGGTAGGTAGTTTCAAGTTCCTGGTTGTTGACATTTCTGAAGTCCTATGTTAGGCCCAATACAATTACAAAGAGGGCACGCCAGCAGCTATGTTTCATTAGGAGTTTGGGAAGATCTTGTTTGTTATCAAAGACTCTTAGTAAGTGCCGTAGAGAACATACTAACTGGTTGCATCACCATCCGGATTGAGCACCCACTGTACAGGATTGGAAAAAGCTGCAGAGGGTTGTTTACTCAGTCAGTTCCATCATAGGTACTAGCCTCCCTTCCACCGAGGACATCTTCAAAAGGCAACATTCATCATTAAGAACTACCCTCGCCCAGGACATGAGATCATCTCATTACTACCATCAGAGAGGAGGTACAGGAGCCTGATGACAAACACTCAACACTTTAGGACCAGCTTCTAGCTTATTATAATTTATGGTACTGTAACACAACAAATTTTTAGACATGCTGGTAATAATAAACCAGATTCTGATTCTCCACCATTCAGTCAAGTATAATAATGATTATCCAGTAGTCTATCACTTTGATCCTTAATCTCACTCTCCATTTTGATCTCCCACAGCATTCTGAAGTCCAATGCAAAACTGAAGAAATATAGCACTCTATCTTGTGTCTAGGCAGACAGCAACCCTCTAAACTCGATAGCGAGCTCAACAATTTCAGATACCAGTTTTTCCTGCCAGTAATTATTTACGGTCACCCATCTGTAACATTAATTAATTTCCTCTAATTTCAAACGTTTCACAATTTGCTGAGGATTTCCAATATTTGTCAGGATTCTAGCTACTGCTATGCTTTACTTCTGAATTTACATTTGTTTCCTGGAGACACAAGAGACTGCAGATACTGGAATTTGGAGCAACAATCTGCTGCAAAACTCAGTACTTGTCCAGTCATGATACCATGTTTTGACCTGAAACGTTGACAATTCTTTTCCTCACAAAGATGCTCTGCCTAATGAGTCCCTTTTGCAGACTGTTTGTTGTTTCATAACGTTTCTATCTAACTGCTCTCAGCCATGCCCTTTCCTTTGTACTCCTCTAAACAGATTAGATATGATTAAACCGCATTCACTTCTCTCCCTTAGGTGGCATCAAAAACAAATAACTTTGGTTTCCTATCAGATATCACTTTTGTTCTGTTCCACCTTTCCCTACAAGTGCACGTTTTCTACTTTTCCAGTTCTGATGAAGGGTCATTAACCTGTAACGTCTGCTATGTTTTTCTTTCCACAGATGTTGTCTGATCCGGTAAACATCTGACCTGACCTGGCATTTCTTGCCGTCTTTCCAAGCTAGTAATTCTATATTTCTCATATGTTAAAGGAGTGGAAAAAAATTAATGTTGTAAAAATATGCAATGTTTACAAACACAACTATCTGTACGCAAGGCTTCCAAATTTATCTTGTTATAAATAACCGCCCAAATATTTACTATAAGCCCAACAACTGTAGGTGCTAACTATATTTAGGGATACTACAAGAGCTCAGATGACCTGTGCAATAAAACCTTAATCTTCGTTTTCCCCCCTCAAAAAAATAATCTCTTTAGCGCAGCCCCAACACCGAGTGCTGCATATCGCCATTTTGAGGTTTTGAACGGAACGGTTTAGCCGTGCGCGTTGCGTGTCTGGTGGGTAAGCTTCACCGGGTCGCTGCCTCCCCGTCTCTGTGCCGGTTGGGATTCGGAGCGCGAGCACAGCACGGCGCCGCCCGCCGCCGCCGTCCTCCGTTAACGATCCGCGTCTCCAGCTCGCCCCGCGAACTACAGCTCCCGACCGGCCGCACGCGCGCTCCAGCGCCTGCGTCCTCCTCTCCAACGGCGCCACCAGCGCTCCGAGAACCCGGGGAAAGCGGCCGCGATGCACCCCGGGACTTGTAGTGCAAACTCCGCGCCTTCCTTCTGCTTCCCCCGAGCGATGGGACTGCAACTCCCAGCCTGCCTCGGACCGAGCAGGCAGCCATGGCGGCGGATTGTTTGGTAGAATTGCAGGACCCCCCCTCTGGCGGGTAATTGCTCGGCCTTCATTGTCTGTGATGGAAGATAGTGAGAGAGGGAAAAAATAGAGAAAAAAATTAAAATTGGATTCGATTTTTTTCCGGAAAAAAATTGACATCCATAAATTTTAACCAAAAATAATCGGAGCGAATGGAGAGAAACGAACCGAGCTCCTGTCAAAACCCCCGGCCCTTTGAGAGAAAAAAAGCAGGCGAGAGACGGTGATAAGGAGATTAAAATCTTTCCCCCTCCCCCTTCACAGGCTGGCAGGGTTGTTATAGGGAGAGCGGCGGAAAATATAGCCTCCCCGGTGAATCGCACGGCGCGGGCCGAGCCGCCTCACTGCGCACCGGCGAGTCTGCCATCAGCGGTCTCTGGTGCTGCCGAAGCCTTGCGCCGTCTCCCTCCCTCCCTCCCTCCCTCCCCCAGCGCTCTTCCTCCTCTCTGGCTCTTGTTTAATTCCCGTCGTGGCCGGCGATGGCTCGGGCTCGGGCTCCGGCGCCCGACTCTCCGGAGATGAAAAAGAAGAAACTGTAAAAGAGCATACAGCAGACCTACATATATATAGAATAAGGACCGAGTCACCTCCGGAGTTCCCTCTCCGACCTTTTTTTGTTGTTTTATTATTTATTTGGGGGAGTTTTTTTCTTGTGTATGAGAGGGATTATTATGGCCAAAACTCCGAGTAAAAGCGGCGGCTTGAGGACTGGCAGGAGTTTCCTGGACGAGCTGCGGCACTTTCACAGGAGTAAAGGGTAAAAACAAATGTATTCACCAGAAAATAAATACAACTTTTAATGGAGGGGGTGAATTAACCGTCTAAAATAATACAAGGGGAGGGACGAAATGTGTTGTTTTTATTCAGCGGCCTTCAAAGGCTTTCCCTTGTCACTCGATGTCTGAACATACACCATAGGCGATTGGAATGAGAATTATTTCATTGTAAAGAATGAAATATGTTCCTTAAACTTTTTTTAAATGGCGAGGGAGGTCGAGAAGCGTAGAGGCTTGAGTATTGGCAGCCTTTGTTGCCTTGTGTTACCACCTTTTTGCCAACAGTGATTCTTGGCAAGGAAATTAATTTTCATTTGAACTCTTTTTAATAAAAAAAGCATTCGAATTACAATTTTAAATTCTGCGCAGCGTGGAGTTGTAATTATCTGTCAGGTTGAAGGGGGAGTGGCGGGGGGCTTTTGAATCGCCGAGAATAAGAGGAATATCAAACTTTAAACAGACTTTTCATTTATTAAAATGTATTTGTTTATAATTTGGCTTTGAATTTGACTTGAAAATCTGACCAATTTTGATACTGAATTAGCAATATTTATTTTTAATTTTAATTCATTACGTTAATTTTGTTCCAAACTTTTGGGTAAAACACGGGTTTATATTTTTAAGACGTTTGCTGCTGTTTAAAACAATTGCTGCAAGTTAAGTGAAACTAAGACTTATTTAAATGTTTTTAGGACAACCTTTAGAAAGATCCCAATCATCGGAGGGAGAGAGTTGGATTTGAGTGCTTTATACAACAGAGTCACTTCACTCGGGGGATTCGCCAAGGTAATTTGGGCATTTATGAAGACATATCTTTTATGGTAGCTTGTATTTGATGGCTGTGGCCATCGAAAGACAACTCTGTTTCTTAGAAGCCATGCATAATGTTTGTTTACTACTAGGGGTGACTTGTAGTTGGATTAATGAACATAAAATGTTGAATTCTGTGAATTTTATTTTTTAAACATAATCCAATGGTTTACTGGAGTTAGCGTGGACCTCACAGGTCACTGATATAACTATAAATGTAACTAAAAAAGCATCCTACGAATTTAAAGAACATTTTCTGCATAATAAACTTGTGGATTCGCAATATTTATCGTTATTAACAATATCAAAATATGCCTTGGGTATTTTTAAAGGCTGACATCCAATTTTACGTGAAGCGATACAAGGTTTGCCGCCTCTTTTAATTTACCACTGAAATGCACATATGCGCACGAATATAATATATCAATAAACAGATTTTGGGGGGGGAGGGAACCAATTCCTCCCTCTTAGAAGAGAATTTATACGGTCCTTTGAAATACTGTGCTTTCGCGCGATGAAACGGGTTGTGAGAGCCCTTTTAAGTAAGGCCTGTCTCCCAGCCGAAGTGTGGGAGCAAGTGAATGAACTGAAAATTAGCGACTGTGTAATATCAGTAGTATGAGCGGGATCGGTGAGAGTCAATACAACTGTCTGCTGCAATTTACTCTTAAAGGGGATTTGTTCGTTTATTTTGTTTTCAAAAAATGGTTGTTAGGCTTCTCGTCCAGCTAGGCCTTATAGAGGCCTCAATCAATATAAATCATAATAAAAAAAAACTACAAAAGGCATCTTTGGCGTCCAGAGGCTTTTGTTTTGTAATTTGGATATTGGATAAGATTTTTTGACCGCATGTTGAATATTTTTCAGAAAAGTACTTGGTATGGGAGGAGGGTGGGAGATGGAAAGACTAATTACTGTACCTGTATTTAAATTAACCATATTGGGAATAGTAATCTGGTATACATTTGAACAAACTGCAATTACTGATTGGTGCTGTAGTGTGTTTTCTTGCATTGATTACCAAGATATCTATATGTTGGGTGACAGACTATGGCTGTGTATTTTTTTGTGAATTGTGTGCACCTAATAGTTATCCTTTGAAATGAAGGGAAAGATTTGCAGTGATGGAATAGTGGAATAGTTTGCGGAATGCTTAAAATCACATTGCAAATCTAGAAAACAAAAATATTCAGAATGTTGGTGATTCTGAGCTGCCAGGCAGCATCAGTGGAAAGAGAAACAGAATTAATGTTTTGGATTCAAGATATTTTGAGTAACTTTTTCCTCTGATACTAGCTGACCTGTTGAGCATCCCCAGCGATTTCTCTACGGAGACAGTAGCTTTAGTAGACAGTAGACATTAGAATGAATAGCATAGCTATGGAAGGATTTTAACACAGGTAACAATTTCAAATTTGAGGTGAGATATATCAGAATTTTGCATATATAGATGGTTGAGTGGGAATAGAGATATCGACAGGAGTGATGACTGTTCTGGAGGATAGCTGGTAGCAGGCTGGTTTGGACAGCTTTGGAATAGTTGCGTGCTAAAATATGGACTAGGATTTCAGGAGCAAATCTTGTCAAGTCGCAGTTTGAAATGGGCAATATTTTGAGGCTGATGTAGGTCAGAGAGGGTATGGGATTACATGGTTAAATTGATGTCAGATAGCCAAGTTGAAATGCCCAGTTTACTTCAGCCTAAAACAGATGACTAAGAAGAGATGTACAGCTGGTGAAGAAACAGTGTTTTGTGTTTGGGATGGTGATGATGGGTGAGAGGTGTTGCACTCATTAAATGTCCACATTCTGGTCATTCCATTATGTAACTGAAGGAATTCTGGCCCATCCAGGAATAGATTTTGAATAAGCAGATAGTGTAATAGTGGAGGAAAGTGATAGTTATAACAGTGAGGCAGAAATAAGACAGTAAATGCTAGAAATACACAGCTGGTTAACTACCATTTTAAACAGTTAATGTTTCATTAAAATAGGTGTCAACAGCCAGAACCAAAACCTGATGTTGTCATGGGATACTATTGTCAAGGAGCATGATAGTGTTGAGAAACAGGGGAGGGGAATACAGATTGGATCTGTAAATGTAATGCTATTTAGTACACTAACTATATTGATGGGTCAATATTAACATTGTTGTAACTTATTGTGGTTAGGTCAGCCTAGCATGATTCCATCCACCAACAATCAGAAAACTACGTTTGTATTTACTTTTTTTTATGGAGTACAAAGCTTGGTAAATGTTGGGTTTATGGAATGACACGGAGTCAAAAATATTTGGTCATTTGCTTTGGTCATAGATCTGATTTATTTTTCTGAGTCCCATTTTAGTGAATTTCTTTTTGTTCTCTACTGATCAGAAACTTTATTTTACAGTTGTGCTTTTATTCCCTCAGCTTCACCGGGTTTCCTTGGGAGATCTACTCAGTCTCAAAAATAAGTGATGAAATTTGAAATAGCTTAAATCTATGCTACAACTGAGAACCGTGTATATGGATAATGAACTAGATAGTTCAGTCAGTTATTCCAATTTTCCTTCTAGATTCTGTAGAAAACCTTTTGATCATGCAACTTAGATTTAATTAAGATAGTTTAAAAATGTGTTCTCTCATTTCAAAGGATTGAGTCATAATCCTTTACATACAGGTTGGGGGGATTTGGGAACTGGATGGGGTATCAGGGAATGCTAATACGTTAAAAGTGGAACCCACTTGGGCCGGAAATCCCATTTGTTTTGTAACCTAACAGAATAGTTATTTTTTATGTTATCAACTTAAATTTATAATTTAATTTTGTAAGCCACTAAATGTCCTTCTTGCACAAAAGGAAGTCATTAAAACAGGAAAGGCTGTGACAGTTCAGAAAAATACTTCCAACTTTTAGCCTACATCCTTCAAAATATTCTGTTGGGTACTTGTCCCTTATCTTCTTGAAAGTTATGTTTCCACTAGTTTTCCAGACAATGAGTTCCAGATCCTAACTGATGACACAAAGATGGGAGGGAGTGTAATGAGTGCGGAGGACATTGAAACCCTGCAGGGGGACATAGATAGGCTGAGTGATTGGGCAGACATTTGGCAGATGAAATATAATACTGACAATATAATAGTGTGAGGTCTTGCTCTTGGGCAGGAAAAATAATAGAGCAAGTTATTATCTAAATGGAGAGAAACTGGAAAGTGCTTCTGTGCAAAGGGATCTGGGGGTCCTGGTGCAGGAAACACAAAAAGTTAGTATGCAAGTACAGCAGGTGGTCAAGAAGGCCAATGGAATGCTGGCTTTTATTGCTAGGGGGATGGAGTATAAGAACAGGGAGGTCTTACTGCAGTTGTATCGGGTATTGGTGAGACCACACCTGGAGTACTGCGTGCAGTTCTGGTGTCCATATTTAAGAAAGGACATACTGGCTCTCGAGGCAGTGCAGAGAAGGTTCACTAGGTTAATTCCGGGGATGGGTGGGTTAATGTATGATGAGAGGTTGAGTAGATTGGGACTCTACTCATTGGAGTTCCGAAGAATGAGAGGCGATCTTATTGAAACATATAAGATTGTGAAGGGGCTTGATTGGGTGGATGCAGGGAGAATGTTCCCAGTGATGGGTGAAACTAGGACTAGGGGGCATAATCTTAAAATAAGGGGATGCCATTCCAGGACTGAGATGAGGAGAAATTTCTTCACTCAGAGGGTAGTGAGGCTGTGGAATTTACTGCCCCAGAGAGCTGTGGAAGCTACTACACTCAATAAATTCAAAACGGAGATAGACATTTTCCTGGATAAAAATGGCATTAGGGGATACGGTGAGCGAGCAGGTAAGTGGACATGAGGCCAGGTTTAGATCAGCCATGTGATCTCCTGGACCAGTTTTCGATAGCCTGGATGGGTCGGAGGTGAATTTTCCAGATTTTTTCTCCTCAATTGGCAAATCGTTTTTTTTTCCCCCGGGTGATCACATGGGTTTGGGCGGGATGAATAATAAAATAAAATGGTGGGCATGGTGTCCTTTTGGTTGGCACTGTTGCCTTGTGGGATTCGGTGAAAACTAGAGTTAAGATTGGATCAGCCATAATCTTGTTGAATGGCAGAGCAGGCTTGAGGGGCCGATTGGCCTACTCCTGCTCCTATCTCTTATGTTCTTATGTAATGTTCCAAACAATTCCCGACATTCACACTCTATCACTTTGTGTTCCCTTGTTTTTGAATTATCAGCTCCTCTCAGTTTGCTCTATCTAATGCTACATCCACACTAGACCAGATAATTTTAAAAACGCCAGTTTCGCATAAAAAAGATAGGCGTCCACACTATGTGTTTTTGAAAATATCTCTATCCACATTGAAACGGAGATTTCGGCGAATCTCCTCCTACTGCGCATGCTCAGGACACATCTATCGAAAAATCTTGCTATAAAAGTGCGCGTTTGTGTAGTTACAGACTAGAAAAACTTAAAACGATGGATAGTTGTTGGCTTTCGCAGGAGAACAAAAGTAAAAAAAACAAATACTGGAGCATACGGCGGCAAGCGACAGGGTGTTCACGGACAGATTGACCCGGCTGACAACGAACATTGAAAAACTGACTAACTCTGTTGCATTAATAAAGCCCCTTGTTAAATGTTCATCAGTGTTATCTTGTATTTCCATACAATGTTACAGCAGGCTGTTAGACATCTATTGTCAGAGAAGTACTTGCATAAATAAGTAAACCACCTTCATATGAGCAAGGACAGAAAACAGGGCAAAGTGAGTATACTTATTTATTCAGTAAGTTATGGGTCAAAGTATTTGGTGAGTACATTTCTAACTCTTATGGCTTCAGTCTCGTTGCCGTTTGTTCTGAAATTGTTAGGTTGCGTTCAAGAAAACAATGAAATTGCTCGCTGCCGTCTGATAGCATTTTCAGGTTTCTCCAGTTGCCCCGTCCACACTGATCTGCCGAGCAGCGTTTTTAAAAATACCCACCGTGGAAAGCGTTTCTGAAAAGCTCTGGTTTCGGGGGATGAAAACGCCATTTTAGTATGGATGGAGGGTAAAAACGAAGAGAAAAAGCTTTGGTTACGGATTTATCCGGAGTAGTGTAGAAGTAGCCTAAACTAGTCATAATCTTTTCAACCTTACTGTACTCCAAGGAAAATGACCCATCTTTTACTGTCCCTTTTCATTGCTGAATCCCTCACCCCTGAAAATCTCTGCACCTACTTAAAGACCTTCACATCCTTCCTAAAATGTGATGATGAGAATTAAATGCAATAATCCAATTGTGGCCTAATGAGAGTTTTCAAAAAATCTAATCAATACTACTTCCCTGTATTTGTGTTCTTTGCTTCCATTTATGAAGTCCAAACACCCATATACTTTATAATGCTTATACTTCCAACCACTGTATACTTGAGAGAAATTTAAAAAAATGGGAAACTGTGCCCCTCATCACCTAAACTTACATCTTGGCTTTGCATCATCTGATTTTGGGCATTGGTAGTCATTGAGCTACTTGTCTGACTTGTCATTCCTCATTCAAAGTAAATTTATTATCAAAGTACCTATATGTCACCATATACCATCATGAGATTCATTTTCTTGCAGGCATTTAGTGTGAGGCTGAGTGGAATGGAATTGGGTCTGTCCTTGTCTGAGCACTGCCATGCATTATGGATGGTTATATAGTAATCATATTTGGGTGCTTTGATTTTTGTTCTCTCTACTATAACAGAATTAAATGATTCGCTGTTGTCTGCTTACAATTGTTCTGTCTGGTGTCTGCAGATCAATGTAAAACTGAGGTTGAGTATAGTTTGTAAGGCTAATTATCTTCCCAGGTAGTAAATTTACTAGTGAAGCCATTGAGCAGGGTATTTTCAGATTGTTTTGAGGAGATAAAAGTCATGATTCACCTGGGATTTTTTGTACCTGTGGCATTTTTAAAAAATATGTAGACTTATAAAAATCTCTTGGCATAGTTATGCACAAAAGGTTAATTCCCTGAATTGGTTAATCAAAAAGGATTCACGTTGATGATGATTTTGGTGCTCTCATCCAAGTTTACTGTCTTCTGATCGTGTTTCTCTCCATATGAATACCCTTATTCATATTTATTGAAAAGTTGTGTTGATCTTGATTAATGATAAAGTGTGGCCTGGGAGGGTGGATGCAAGTCTGTCTGTTTGAGAGTCGAGTTGAGTCAGTTTTCATCTGGCATCTCATCCACAGCCGTTTCAACGTGGGTGGCCCCGAGTTGGCATTGCCTGATGTAGTTCTTGAAGCATGTAAGCCTCCACGTGACATCACCATGTTGATACCCAAGATATCAAATCCCTATCCAACTACTTCTCAAAGTGGTATCTAAATCTGAATGTCAACAAACAGCAACTTCCATATTTCATCTGGACAACTGACTAACCAATTTTAAACTTAATATCAAACTAAATGACAAACAACTACCCAACGATCCATACCCAGAGTACTTGGGAGTCACACTAGACTGAAATCTCTCATACAGGATCCACTTCCAAAATGTTGCAGAGAAACTAAATTTCAGAATGGCCATGATCAGGAAGATAGCAGGAATCAAATGGGGTGCTAAGTAGTTAGTCCCATGAACATCTAGCTTAGCATTATGTTTCTCAGTTGCTGAGTACTGGGAGCGAAGTGCTCTCACAAGCATCATCAAAACACAACACTGTACTGCTATGAGAATAATCTCAGCAGTCCTAACATCTGTCCAATGGCTTCCAAGAATGAGCGGATTAGCACCAGTGGAGATCCTTAGAAGAGCAATTTCAGCAAAATTCTACAAGCATATCCAAAATATGCTCAACAACATTCCAGTTTGTGAACTCATTGGAAATGCTCCCCCATCTTCCGGACTCAAATCTCGAAAATCTTTCTACAACGTGATAAACCTAGATTCCTATGATGAACACACTGAATGGCACCGATACTGGCACAGAAGTAGATTCAGAAGTTGATATGCCAAAACAGCACTACACCAGTGGGGCGCTAGCAAACCCCAGGTTGCCCCTGGGCTGCCCAAACCCAGGACATTTTCTACCTGGTCCAAACATGCCCTGTCACCAAGATCCAAGTTGGCCAATTCTCTTTATTAGTTAGTGGTTTATTAGATTAGTTTTTCTTAGGGCAATAATTTTTTTTCTCTTTTTTTTCTTTTTTTTCCTTAACATGATATACCTATTTTTTGTTGTTTCGTTTATATGATAGTTGTATCATTCATGATTTGGGAAGACTTAACTATATTGTACTTATTGCTTGTGTATCCTTTTATGTTCATTTTAATTTTGTGATCCCAATAACTCTGTATTAATCTTGTCATGTTGATATTAATAAAAAGATTGAAAAAGAAAAGAAAGATCCAAGTTGGCTTTGATCCAGCCACGAGCTTGAGGAGTGGCTTGACAAAAACCAATTTGAAGAGTAAACAGCTGCCATAAAAAAACAATTCATGTCTCTTTCAAGCTGTTAGATTTGGTCTTGTTGCTTCTAGTATGTCAAATGATGAAACTTGTATTGCTTTTTCACTATTGACCAACCCTTTCATGTTATTTGTTTAAATCCATTTTTGAAAATGTTTTTCTCCAACACATGGCTGCATCTTCAAAGTCTTGCAATGTTTTCTCTTAAATCCTGAGAATTAGATAGCCTATTGTACACTTCCAACAATATGACTGCCCTTTCTAATAAATTTGTTGATCTTGTTAGTCTGTCATTCCTCATCAGATGTGTAATTATTTTCTTTTACCATAATTGTTGTTCCTTCTCTCAATTTTGGTCTTCTTAAAAGCATTAACCAGGAATGTTGAGCAATCATTCATTCCTAACTTTTGCCTTATTTCTGTATTCCTACAAGCCTATCCATGCACTAAATTCAGTTCCTTAAATCATTAGACTGGTTGCATTAAAGTACAAATGAATAAGCATTGCCAAACACTTACATTTTTCTGGGTCTTTTTCTCCTCTGCTTTCCAATCTCATTCTCTGCTTTTCATCCTGATTTAATTCCCTATCCTTGACATTCAGTTTTGCTCATCTGCTTTTTGAAATTCTTTGCAGTCCATTTTTCCTTTGCCAAACCCATTTGGCATTTTAAGGTCTGTGCAGAAGAATGTTGGTCTCGGCCCTCTGAAGTGAAGTTTGCTGGGCTTGCAGAGATCCCAACCATCTCTAAGATCCTTTCCTGCACCACAAGCTTAGTCATTTTGATTTTCCTCCTATTTCTTTACTTACCAGCTTTTGCTGTATGTTTGATGTACAATAGATTCTGGGTAATTGGGGCAGCCGCTTATTAAGAACAACTTTAAAAAAAAACAAACTAATTAAGAAAATAGTTGGGATTCCCTTCATTTATTTGGGACACTATGCCATTTAATTGTTGCAGAAGGCTGTTGCTGAACATCTTCTCACTAGCATCAGACGCATGCAATTTTGTGACTGTCAGATACTACATTGTGCTTGGAGCAAACAGTTTTTAAATAGCATAATTTGCTTGTGTTAAAAAAGCAGTGATTTTTGTCACTGATAGTTGGCAAGATATAAGCAGTAAGACGACCCAGAGCTGTTTTGCTCTCTGAGGTTTCAAGCATCCAGGAACGGCTGGGAATGAAAATGAAACTATTTCACAACTTCAAGTTGTGAAGGCATCTTGAATGTTACAATGAAAATAAAGATATGGAGGATGCAGTAGTCAATAGCATTGTACGAAGACAGTCCATTACCTACTCTAAATGTCTGCACTGATATTGTTCATTTACATTCAAAACAATACACCAGCGTACACTGGATGAATTCCCCTGTTAACAACTATTGGGATCTAATACAGTTTTATAATGCTGTAATGCTATTGATAGTATTCTAATTTGTTCTGTATTTCATTTAAATACACAATTTGTTACTCAGTTATATAGTAGTTTGTCTTTTTTTTAATACTTCTTTAAACTATTTCCATGAAAATTTGATTAATTGCAGCAGCCACTAAATTGGGCCAAAATATACTGGTCCTAATGTGTCTCAATTAATTGACTGTATTTGGTAACTTTGTAATTTGGTTAATATAGTTGAAAACTGGTTTATCATAAAATATGATTTTTAATCATTGTCTAACTTATGAGTAACTTGATTGTAGATAACCAAACTCTACTATAGAACTACACAGACCTGATAATTAGTGTTGGAGTACACTAGTTAATTTCTTTGTACGTTAAGTAAAAGTTCAAAAGCTAGTTGAACGCCTGTTAACTTATTTGATCCCAAAGCTATGTTTTAGAACATTTTTGAGCAATAAACTAGCTTTGGAGTTAAATTCGATTTGGGAGCTTCTTAAAATAGAGCAGAATATCACAGATAGAATCCAAGTTGGATATTATGCTTATTTAGATGTTGGGAACATCTCTTCTTGAAGGTAGTGCAACCTAGTGAAAACTGCTGGCTTTGGTGGGAATCAAGTACAGATAGAGCTGGGATTACAATCAATCATTATCATTTTAATAATTCAGTGTGGACTTGTGCTGAATTTAAAGTAATTATTGTAGCAATTGCAGAAGAAATCAAAGAACGACCCACAAGTAAGCACTTCTGCTCTGAAAGAGTTGGACAGTCTGTGGTCTCAAGGTGGAAATATTGTATCATTGCAAATATTACAATAATTGGGAATAGATGATTCAATGGGATAAATTAATAACTATTGCAGTAGTGACATTTATGAGACATGGAGAAATGACAAAGTTGTTAATAAGAGTGAATAAGGATTTTCTGGAAGGTACAGTCTTTCGGGGAAGGGGAAAAGGTGGTAATGTAACTAGTGTGGAAATAATGTGCTGTGTGGTAGCAAGTGCAGAAAATACATCTATGGGGTAGTCTCAATCTCGCCTTTGTCAAGGGAGAGAGAAGGTGGAAAATTACAGACATCAGCCTTGATCCTGTCATCACAGGTGAGGGAGAAATCCTGACTAAAGGAAGAGGAGAATATTTCAGAACCAGCAGTGTGGAAATTATTATTGTCAAAACAGTTTTAACTGGAGAAAACTGATAACGTGTATTGAGAAGATGGGGAGTAGCTTGGTCCAAGTAGTTTTACAGTCTGTCACTTTCTATGAGAAGCTTTAGCTAAATTTTAAAAGGCGACAGGAAAGAGCTGGAGGTTACAGTAGTTACCAGATCATAAATCCAGAGGCCAGGAACGTTGATTCAGGCATGTGTTTGAATCTCCTGGTTTTTAACTTTCTGCCAAAGAAAATGGGCCTTTTCTATTGCTCTCCCTAGGCCCCATGTGATTTTATAATACTAAAGTTAAGTTTCTGCTGAACCCCCTCTGTTTAAAAGAAAACAAGTTTTTGTAATCGTTCCTTGTAGCTGGAACTTTCTAGTCCTGGTAATATCCTTATACATTCCATTTATATCCTCTCCATTTTGGTAGCTTCTTTCCTAGTGCAACATTCAAGAGGTGGTCTGACAAATGTTTGTGCAGAGCTTTAGCACATGTTGCTTGCTCTTGGCCATCTTGGCTAATAAAAGCAAGAATTCCAAATACGTTTGTAACCATTTAACTTTTTTCGCAACCTTTATGTAGGCATGCCCTTCAAAGTACTCCAGGGCTCTCAATTTTTTTATTATTCATTTCGTTCTCTGAAATGTGGATAAAAATTTAGTTTTGGTAATGACAACCATGAATCTACTAAATTATTTAAATGCCTGTTGAGGTAAGGAAATCTGTCATCTTTAACTCTTTGTGGCCCTAGACAATTAAATTTGGTGATGGACAATTTAAAAAAAACAAAATTGTAAATGAAATTTGCATCATATGAACAAAATTCTGAAAATAGAGCAAACTCAGCCCTTTCATAACATTGGTGTAATGAAGAGCCAAAGGTAAGATTGTAACCTGTGTTCAGTCATATTTTTATTCTAAGTGAATTTGGTAGAAATTTATTAATGAATGTTGCTGGAAAGTTGCCAAAAGAATTGAAAGGTTTTAATAAACTGTTTTGTAAGTTAGTAGTTACAATAGAAGATCCTAGTTTCATTAAAATTTAATCATATTGAGTGTCATGAATCTCATCTCACCCTTGATGTGGTGGAATTTGAACTGGCCTCTGAATTGTTACTTTAGGCTGTTCTAAGTAGGCTGGTTGCTTAATCATCAGAGTGAAGCAATTGAGATAAATAGTGAACTGTTCCTAAACAGGGTGGCATGATGGATACAAGCACAAAGCAAGTTGGATTATTTGAAGTTAGTATGGTGCCAGTTGTACAGGAGTTGTATTGGAGCCACATTTTTTTTTGATAAAATAGGAGATTTTTCAGGTTGACTAACTGAAATGGCTGAGTATATGGGAAAGTGGAGACTGGACAAAGTTGGAAATGAAAGAAGTTGACCTATCACATCTGGCAGGAGGAGTCTTTCTCACTGATACTAAATTTTCTATGCTTTCCATCAAAATTATACAATTTACTTTTCAAAATCAAAACTTGCAGTTATCTTGCTGTAAGTGCTGTAGGGCAAGTAATTTGATAATTGTGGTATGTTGTCTTATCCAAAAAGAGTGCATAAATATTGATCTGTTCTTTGTTTACTTGAAGGTAGTGATTCTATGTTGTCATAAGTTGTACACTAAGGATTTTTTTTGAGTAGTGGGACAAAAATGAGGAGTGGGATCTGTTTAGAGTGAATGTTCAAAGTTAAACCTTTTGGTTCGAGGGGTTGTGAGAGCAAACTCCTTCCATTTTCTTATAAGCTGTAGCTGAGAATGCTTAAAAGTAGCCAGCAGCCTCTTATTAATTTTGTTGTAGGCTTTTTAGTGAACAGAAAGCCTGTTGTGCAGTGATACGAAGTAATTTGTTTTTGGGAATGCAGTACAGTTGTATAGTTCTCTTCAGAGAATCATACACTTTAAGATTTGATGGGGGCATTTTCCATTGTAAATCATGCATGTGCAGATAAGCTACTGGTATCTTCTGTGTCAAATGTACATGTAATGAGAGCATTCACAATGCTGAGAGAAAGTTGGTCATGGTGTAAAAAGTGTACACGTCATGGGCTTTTATATGACAACCAGATTTATATAATGATGTTTACTCTGCATCTGTATAATTACAAGACAATTTTCTGATACAGGTCTCAAACTGGTGCTGGGAAGCAGAATAGGATAGATCCTCTAAGTTAGTTACTTATTTGATCAGTTGCCTAGATAATGTGATAGATCTATACTCCTCACGCTGAGCCTGTAGCCTCCTGTTTTTTTTCTTAATTACCCTCGTCCCAAACAGTAGAAAATGTAACTCTTGACCCATAACCCCAGTGACATTGTAGTCCTATCACCTGCAGCTGACTTTCACCCTGACTCTAATGATTGCCCCATCCCTGTATTTCATGTGCTCGTGGTGCCTTCTGTCTGAGTTCTGCTAAATTTCCAAGCAGATGGCTCATGACATCAATGGTTGTTAGCCTGCCACACATCAACTGGTCAATACACCATTAGATGCATCAACTAAATTCTAGACAGCTGAAAGTTTCGTACAGCTGACTTCATTTCTTTTCTCTATCAGGCTTAGTTAAGATCTGTCAGATGTGCTGTTCAGTGAACTTGCAAAGCACCATACATCTGATTCTAGGATCAAATTTATTTTTCCAAACCTTGTTCTTGGTGAATACAAAACATTGTTTCTGTCTCTGTTGGATGTGTATTTAGGAACTGGTAGTGCTATAAACCATTGGTAAATCAGTTCTAATACATTCTGGTTGTGGTAATGTAACATCTTTTGTAAAGTTACAGATTTAGGTGTGTACTGTCATAATTGGCATGGCAATTTTTTAAGTTTGGACTATTGATCTATAGAAACTATTCTGAAATTTACCATGATGGAATTTAAATGCAATTTGAGAACAGTATAAACTTAAGTTGATATCAGTAAAGAAGTATCAATGCAAGTTTTAAGCCAGTTTAAAACCTGGTTAGATCATAGTTACTCTTAAGAAAAAAGAAGAGTTCTTGCCTGGTCTGATTCTATATAGTCTCTCTCCAATGTGGATGATTTTTAACAGCTTTCTGAAATGCCACAGTGAACCATCTAAGTTATGTTATCACTTTTGTCATGAATGCCAAGTTTTTCAGGTAAAGCCATATTTTCGAAGAGAATAAATAAAATCTTGGTGTTTCAGATTTTCTGAGTAAGCAACAGAGCCTCTAGTCAGATCTTGAGGGTCTGATAGATTGCATGTAGTTGGGATGTTTCCTCTATAAATAACTGTTGTCTTAAATGGGCAACCATTTAAGTTATTTTGAGCATTGTGATTATTTAGAACTATGTTCTTCATGTGTTTAAGGCAATGTGAGGTGGATAAGCAAGGTGGTGAAAGGTTACCTGAGATCTCAGAATAGAGTTGAGCAGCTGTGATCTTGTTGAAAGGGCAGAGCAATGTCAAGGAAACAAGCGACCTATTTCTGCTTTTATTTCTTGTATTCCTTTAGAAAAGTTAAAAATGATCTAAAACCATTTGACTTGTTTTCATTCTAGATGGAAAAGTCAAGAACAGAATTAAGCCATTTACCCCCATTGAGTTAGCTCCACCATTCAATGCCAGATTTATTATTCTCTATCAACCCCATTCTTCTGCTTTCTCCAAGTAAGATTTGATAGAGTTACTAATCAGGAACCCAAGCATAAGCAATGTCTAGGCTGCCACAGTCATCTGTGGCAATGAATTCCAAATTCACCACCTTCAGGCTAAAGTAGTTCCTCATTTGTTCTAATCCTTTCATTCTGATCCTAGACTCCATTACTACTAGAAAAATCCTCCTCACATCCACAATCTAGATCTTTCAATATCTGGTATGTTTCTGTGGATCTTCTGCCCCCCCCCCCCCCAATCCTTCTAAACTCCAGTGATTACAGACCCAGAGCCAACTAAAATGCTCCTTGTACATTAACCCTTTCATCCCTAGGATAATTTTCAAACCTCATCTGAACCCTTTCTAATGACAGCCTATCTCTCCTTAGATATGGAATCCCAAACTGCTCACAATACTCAAGAGTATATAAGTTGTATAAAGCCTCAGCATTACATCCATGCTTTTATCTTCTAGTCCTCAAAATGAATGCTAACCTTGCATTTGTCTTCCTTACTACTGACAAACTGAGTTAACCTTTAAGGAATCCTACACTAGGACTCCCAAATCTGTTTACACCTTTATTTTCTGAATTCTCTCCCTATTTTGACAATAGTCTACGCCTTTATAGACTTCCTTAGCTGTATTCCATCTGCCATTTATTTGCCTATTTTCACAATTTTTGTAAGTATATTCTGCAGACTCTGCTTCCACAAGACTACCTGGCCCTCCACCTATATTTTTTTTATCATCTGCATACTTAGTCACAAAGCCATCAAATTAGTCTTTGGGATCATTAACATACAGTTGCAAGAAAAAGTTTGTGAACCTGATTTTCTGCATTAATTACTCAATGCGGTCTGATCTTCATCTTAATCACAAAAGTAGACAAACACAATCTGTCTAAACGAATAACACACAAACAATTGTTCTTTTCATGTCTTTATTGAACACATTGTTTAATCATTCACAGCCCAGGCTGGAAAAAGTGTGTGAACCCTTGTATTTAATAACTGGTAGAACCTCCCTTAACAGCAGTAACCTCCAGCAAATGTTTCCTGTAGCTACTGATCAGTCTTGCACAATGGCGAGGGGGAATTTTAGACCATTTCTCCATGCAAAACTGTTGAGTTCATTAATATTTCTGGGATCTCTTGCGTGAACAGCCCTCTTCAGGTCATGCCACGGCATCTCAATTGGGTTAAAGTCTGGACTCAGACTTGGCCATTCCAAAGCATGAATTTTCTTTTCAAGCAATTTGGTTGTTGATTAACTCTTGTGTTTCGGATCATTGTCTTGATGCATCATCCAACTTATATTAAGCTTCAGGGGACATACCGCATTATTCCCTCAATGATTGCAAACTATCCAGTCCCTGAGGCAGCAAAGCAGCCTCAAACCATGATGCTCTTTCCACCGTGCTTCACAACTGAGATGAGGTTTTGGTATTGATTTACAGTGCTTTTTTTCCTCCAAACATAGCAGTGTACATTTCTGCCAAAAAGTTCAGCTTTTGTCTCATCTGTCCCAGAAGCCCTGTGGAGCATATAGGTGGACTTTTGGAAACTTGATGTGCAGCAATTTTTTTTTTTGAGAACAGCCATTTGTTTCATGGTATCCTTCCATGAAAACCATTCTTGCTAAGTGTTTTCTTATAGTGGACACATGAACAGATACTTTAGCAAGTTCTAGAGATTTCTGCAGGTCTTTTTTGCTGTTACCTTTGGGTTTTTTTTTCACCTTCAGAATTGCATGTTATGCTCTTGGTGTGGTCTTTCCTAGGGAGAGTAGCAGCGGTACTGAATTTCCTCAATTTCGTAGATAATTTTTCTTATTGTGGACTGATGAACACTCCAGTCTTTAGAAATGCTTTTGTAGCCTTTTCCAGCTTCACGCGTCTCTAAAATTCTTCCTCTAAAGTCCTCTCAAAGTTGTTTTGATCGAGGCATGGTGCACATTAACAGATCTTTCTTGAGAAGAGCAAAATCTGCCAGTAATCTGACTGTGTGTGTCTTTTTTTATATAGGGCAGGACACTTCTACAACCCACACCTCCAATCTCATTTCATTGATTGGAACTTTTATAGAAGGCATTACCCCAGAAGTTCACATACTTTTTTGAACCTAGACTGATTGTTTAAATGGTGTTCTGAGAATTGATGTGAATTACAATTGTTTGTAAGTTACTGGTTTAGGCAGATTGTGTGTGTGACTTAGATGAAGATCAGACCACATTTTGAGTAATTAATGCAGAAAACCTGGTAATTGCAAAAGGAGCACAAACTTTTTCTTGCAAATGTATAACATGAAAAGTAGTGAACCCCATACCAACCCTTGGGAGTACTACTGGTAGCCAACTAGAAAAAGCCCCCTTTATTCCCACTCTTTGCCTTTTACCAGCCAAACATTTTACCATGAGAAACCTCATCTGCATCAACTTGTTAACGGCCTTCTGAACATCCACTCTCCCTTTCTTCTTCAAAGAATTCCAATAGATTTGTTAAGCGATCTCTCCCTTAAGGAAACCATGCCGACTTCAGCCTATTTCATCATATGTTTCCAAGGAATTTGAAACCTCATACTTAAAAATTGACTAAAATATCAAAAACCACTAAAGCCAGGCTAACCTGCCTGTAATTTTCTGTTTTTTGCTTCTCTCCCTTAGAGTGGGGTACCATTTGTGATTTTCCACTTCTTTGGAATCATTCCTGACTATCACTTCTCGAAAGATCACTATTAATAACTCCATAACCTCTTTTAGAACCCTAGGCTGTAGTCCATTCAGTCCAAGTGACCTGTCTTCAGACCTTTCAGCCTCTCAAGCAGCTTCTCCTTTGTCATAGCTACATTCACTTCCACCCCAACTCTTTCAATTTTCTGGCATATCTTCTACAGTGAAGAATTGTGCAAAATACTTATCCAGTTTATTACTATTTATTTATTCCCCATTACTACTACTCCAGCATCAATTTCCAGTGGTGCATTGTTCACTTTTGCCTCTTTTACTCTGTAAAAGTTTTTTGTAACATCTTATTAGTAGCTTGCCTTTACTGTTCATCTTTTCTTTTCTCCCCTTGCTTTCTGAGTTTCTATTGGTTATTAAAAGCTTTGAAATTTGAGCTTCCTGCCATTTTTCCCCCAATTTTGTATTTCTTTGCTTTTGCTGTTTTTGACTTCTGTTGTCAGCCACAGTTGTGCCATCCTTCCTTCAGTATGATTCTTCTTCAGAATGAAATGATCCTTAGTCTTCCAAATTACTCCCAGAAACTACTGCCATTGTTACTCTACTGCTAGGATCCTCATTCAGTCAACTGTGGCCAACTCCTTTTTCATGCCTCTTGTAACCTTCGCTCAACTGCAAACCAATATATCTGACTTTATCTTCTCCCTCTCAAACTGCAAGTTGAATTCATTCCTGTTATGATAACCACTTCCTAAGGGTTCCTTCACCTTAAGCTCTCTAATTATATCTGGTTCACTGTACAAAACTAAATCCAGAATTGCCTTTTTTCTAGTAAGCTCTACCCCAGGCTGCTCTAAAAAGCTATTCCAGAGGCATTCTAACAAACTCCTTCTCTTTGGATTCAGTATCAGTCTGATTTTTCTGAGTTTAACTGCATTTTGAAGGGACTCATGACCATGGTAACATTGTTCTACTTACTTATTTTAATCTCTACTTCTGTAGATCACATCCTAGCTACTATTTTGAGGCCTGTATATAATCCCCATCAGTCTTTTCTTTAAACCCTTGCAGCTTCAAAGCTCTATCCCAATGATTCTACATCTTCTGATCCTATGTCACTTCTTGTTAGGGATTTGGTTTCATTTTTTAAAATCAGAGCCAACTCACTCCATTTATCCACCTGCTTGTCTTTTTCATAGGATGTGTATCCTTGGATCTTTAGCTTCTCGTAACGATTCTGACCACACAGCATAATTCCTGCTTATTTATAACTGTACTGTCAGCTCACCTACCTGTTTTGTATACTACATAGATTAATATATAATACCTCAAGTCCTGTATTCAACACATCTTTTCTCAAATTTGTGTCAATGTTGCCTGAAGTTAAACTTAAATGGCTCTAGCACCAGTCCAGAGATTATCATCTTCATGGATCATGTGTTCAATTTAGACCCTAGCTGCTCAAATTCCCTCAGCAGAACCTGTTCTTAATGCCATTATGTCCATATGGACCACAACTGGATCTTTCCCTTCCCACTCAAAATTCCTCTGCAGTTCAGATGAGATGACTCAGACCCGGGCAACACAGCCTTTGGGACTCAATTCCTTCATCAGAGAGTTGTCTATTCCCCTGACTTTACCAGAAGACACAGGGGGAAAATTAGACTTTGGCCCATTGAGTCTGCTCTACCATTCTATCATGGCTGATTTATTATCCCCTTTAACCCTATTCTCCTGCCTTCTTCCCATAACCTTTGACATCCTTACTAATAAAGAACTTATCAACCTTTACTTTAAATGTACCAAATAACGTCCAAGGCAGTGAATTCCACAGATCCACAACCCACTAGCTAAAGAAATTCTTCCTCTTCTGTTCTAAAGGGATGTCCTTGTATTCTGAGGTTGTGCCCTCATTCTAGACTTGCCCACTACAGGAAACATCCTCTGCACTGTATCTAGGCCTTTTAATATTTGAAAGATTTCTATGAGATTTCCCCCCCCCCCCCCCCAATATCCTTCTGAACTACAGTGAGTTTAGGTCCAGAGCCATCAAGCACTCCTCATACATTAACCACTTAATTCTTGGGATCATCCTCTTGAATCTTCTCTGGACCCTCTAATATCAGCACATCCTTTCGTAGAAAAGGGGCCCAAAACTGTTGTATTGCAAGTGCAGTCTGACCAATGCATTATAAAGTCTGGATGTAGAAATGGGGGATAATACAGTGGTGAAATTAAATTTGCTATAGATTCACCCTGCAAGTTGATTTTTAGGAAATTTTGTATTATGGCTATCAAATCCCTTAGCACATTTTGCCTGAATTAGCTCCCCATTTAGAAGAGTCTATTCTTCTATTCTTGCTTCCAAAGTGCACTTCTCTACACTGTACTTTTTTTGCCACTTGTTTTGCATGTTCTCCTAATCTGTCTAAGTCCTTCTGCAGACTCCCTGCTTCAACACCACCTGCCCCTCCATGTGACTTTGTATTTTCTGTAAATTTGGCTATAAAGCCATCAATTCTTTCTTTCTAAATCTTTTTATTAAGCCATCAATTCAATCATCCAGATCATTGACATATAATGTGAAAAGAAACTGTCCAACATCGACCCTTATGGAACATCATTAGTCACTGGCAGCCAACCAGAAAATGCCTCTTTATTCCCACTCTTTGTCTCCTGCTAGTATCTTTCCTGTAATATTATGATCATGAACTCTTGTTTATGAGCCTCATGTGCGGCACCTTCTCAAAAAGCTTCTGAAAATTCAAAATAACAAAATCCACTGACTCTCCTTTTTCTATCCTGCCTGTTTCTTTTCTGAAAAGAATTCCAACTGATTTGTCAGGCAAGGTTTTCCATGTCTTCAGCCTATTTAGGCTAATAGGCTAATAGGCTAATTAGCCTATTAAGTACCCCTGAAACCTTATCCTTAATAATGGACTCCAACATATTCCCAACTATTGAAGTCAGGCTAACTGACCTACAATTTCCTGTCTTCTGCCTCCCTCCCTTCTTGAAGTGGAGTGACATTTACAACTTTCCAGTCCTCTGGAAACGTTCCAGAATCTAGTGATTCTTGGAAGATTATTACTGAAAGTCCACAGTTTTTCAGCTGCCTCTTTCAGAACCTTGGAATATAGTCCTTCTGGTCCAGGTGGCTTATCTACATTCAGACCTTTCAGCTTCCCAAGAACCTACTTAGTAATAGCGACTACACTCGGTTCTGCTCCCTGACATTCCATAACTTCTGGCATTCTGCTGGTGTCTCCCACAGGGAAGACTGACATAAAATACTATGAGTTTGTCCAGCATTTCTTTGACCCACATTAATGCTTCTATAGCAGCATGACATCCAGTCAACATCTTTTGCTCTATCTGGGGGTGGGGGTGGGGGGGGTGGAGGAACTACTTCTGGTATCTTTTATACTACTGGCTAGTTTTATTTCATATTTTCTCTCCTTATTACATCATAAGTTGCCTTCTGTTGGTCTTTAAGTTTCCCAGTCGAGCTTCCCACTAATTTTTGTGATATTATATGTCCTCTGTTTTGCTTTTGTGCTGTCTTTGACTTCTCTTGTCAATAAATGGTTGCCTTTAGAATACTGCTTATTTGGGATGAATCATAGCAACATGGAAAACCTACAGCACAATACAGGCCCTTCAGCCCACAAAGCTGTGCCGAACATGTCCTTACCTTAGAAATTATCTAGGGTTGCCCATATCTATCCAGCATTTTCCAAGTTACTCCCAGAAACTCCAGCCATTGATGCTTTGGCATCATCCCTGCTACTGTCCCCTTACAATCAACTTTATCATGCCTCTGTAATTCCCTTTACTTACTGCAAAACTGATAGATCTGACGTTATCTTCTTCCTCTCAAAAACTGCAGGGTGAATTCTATCATATATTGGTCAGTACTTCCTGAAGTTTCCTACATCTTAAACTCCTCAAATCAGGTTCATAATACCACACCCAATCCAGAATTGCATTTTCCCTAGTGGGCTCAACCACAGATTGCTCTAAAAAGTTACCTCAAAATCCCTTCTCTTGGGATCCAGTTTTAACCTGATTTCCAAATCTACCTGCATATTGAAATCCCAATAACCATTATATCATTCCCTATTTACATGCCTTTTCAATCTCTCCTTGTAAGTTGCACACTAACCCTAGTTTCAACTAGTTCCCTGAACCACAGTTAATATTCTCATCCTTGCTGCAGTCCCCACTGCCATTACACAGGAAGCTGGAATCTCAGACTTGTTGGACAAACTCAGGGCTGAGGCTCCTGCACTACCTCTTGGAAGCCCCACCTGCTTCAGTTGTAGGCACACCCTTATGTCAATTAGCACAGATCAGATTTGAAATAGTTAATCAAATGAGTATGACTCCCTCCTGAAACACAACATTCAGGTAACGCTCACCCTCCATGATGTATTACATCAGGTAAGCTCAGGTTCCAGCTCACCAGCTTGGGTCTACCAAATAAATGTGGTCACCAGGGGTCCACCAACTCATCTGATCCTGGATTCCTATATTATTTAATTAAATGTAATTTGATGTCATTATTTAATTACTCTGTTGCCAGCCTGCTAAGCAAATAATCTGAGTAATTTAAAAAGGAAAAATTACAGGTATTGCCTGTTCCCCTCAAGTCCACTCTTTCATTTGCCTTTGTTTTATTGGCAGCTGCTGTACAATTAGCCAGTTAGATAATTAATGAGGCTTATTGCTTTAACTCCATCCTGCTCTCTTCTGTAAGGAGAAATTCACTAGCAATCAGCCTTGTTGTATTAACTCCATCCTGCTCTCTTCTGTAAGGAGAAACTCACTGGCAATCAGCCTTGCTGTATTAACTCCTTCCTACTCTCTTCTGTAAGGAGAAATTCGTTGGCAATGAGCCTTGCTGTATTAACTCCTTCCTGCTCTCTCCTGTAAGGAGAAACTCACTGGCAATGAACCTTGCTGTATTAACTCCTTCCTGCTCTCTCCTGTAAGGAGAAACTCACTGGCAATGAACCTTGCTGTATTAACTCCTTCCTGCTCTTGTTTTTCCTCTCACTCCTGGTCCAATCCCATCTTCTAGCCCCAGGCCATTAGCTCCATGGGAACATCAAGTACTTTTCATAAGATTAAAATTTCTGTACTTTCTGGTAGCAAGTTCCAGGTTGCTATGAACTCCATCTTAAGTGATTTTTAAAAAAATGTTTGGTTTCTAGATGAAGGGGAAAAGGTCTTGTCCGTTTGCTCTGTTTAGATATTTTACAGTATTCCTCTATATTGAATCTCCTTTCATTTGCCTCTGTTTCAAAGAGAATAATTACAGCTTATCCAAACTTTATTTATTGTTAAATTTTTCTAGCTCTGCCAATATCACAGCAAATTTTGGCATCTTGTTCAGTGTCATCACATCTTTCCTGTAATATAGTGACCAGAACTGTATGCATTATTTAAGTTGTGGCCTAACTGATGTAAGCAGTTCTAGATAAGCTCTATGCTCTTGTTTTAAATACACCTCCTAATGAAGAAAAGTGTGCCTTTGTGAGTTGCCTTGCTTCTTCTTAAGGATGCAGCAAGATAACTGACGAGGTCCCCTTGTTTTCCTCTATGCTCTGGAGCATTTTGTACAATGCCATCTATTGTAAGTTTCCTTGCCTTCACCTCCTCTTGCCAGAAAGGGGGTAGATATGCAATATGAAGGTAAGCTTGCCAATAATATCAAAAATGATACCAAACTTTTTTTTCAGATATATGAAAGAGGCGAGAGTTAGATATTGGACTGCTGGAAACTGACGCTGGAGAGATCACAGACTACTGCAAGAAACATAAGGTTGTGATTGTAGGTGTCTTTAGCTTTCCACATATTGACTGGAACTCCCACACTGTAAAAGGTCTGGATAGGTTAGAGTTCGTCAAATGTGTTCAGGAAAGTTTTTTTAATCAAAATGTTGAAGCCCCAACTAGAGAGTGTGTGGTACTAGATGTCCTATTAGGGAATGAGGTTGAGGAGGTGACAGAAATTTTGTCTTCTGATAGGGAAACACTTTGCATCTAGTGATCATAATGCCATTAGTTTCAAGTTAGTTATGGAAAAGGATAAGTCTGGTCCTCGGGTTGAGATTCTAACTTGGAGAAAGGCCAATTTTGATGGTATCATAAAGGACTGGCAAGTGTTGATTGGCGCAGGTTGCTTTCTGGCAAAGGTGTACTTAGTAAGTGGGAGACCTTCAGAAGTGAAATTTTGAAATACAGAGTTTATAAGTTCTTGTCAGAATAAAAGGCAAGGATGACAGGTTTAGAGAACCTTGGTTTTTGAGCAATATTGAAGCCCTAGTTAAGGAAAAAAATGGACATGCATTGCATGTGTAAGCAGGTAGGAACAAATGAGGTACTTGAAGAAATGCAAGAGAACATTTAAGAGGAATTTTGGGAAAGCTAAAAGAAGGCATGGGGTTGCCCTAGCAGACGAAGTATGGGAAAATCCTCAGGGTTCTACAGGCTCATTCTGAGCAAAAGGATAGCAAGGGACAAAACGAATCCTCTGGAAGATCAATGTGGTCATCTATACTCTAAATTGGAAGAGATGGGGAGATCTTAAATGGACTTTTAATATGTCTCCCTATTTACTTGGGAGTCAGACACAGAGTCTATAGATGTGATACAATGCCACAGCGAGGCTGTGGACCCTATACAGATTACAGAGGAGGAGAAGGTGTTTGCTATCTTGAGGCAAGTAATGATGGATAAATCTCTAGGACCTAACAGTGTGTTCCCTCAGACCCTGTGGGAGGCTGGTCCAAAAATTGCAGGGGCCCTAGCAGAGATATTTAAAACATTCTTAGCCATGGGTGAGGTGCTGGAGGTTTGGAGGATAGCTAATGTTTTTCTGTTGTTTAAGAAAGCTTCTTTAAAAAAAAGCCAGGAAATTATAGGCTGGTGAGCCTGACATCAGTAGTGGGAAAGTTATTGGAAGTTATTCTAAGGAGCCAGATATTTAAGTATTTGGATAGAAAGAAGTTGATTAGGGATAGTCAACATGGCTGTGTGTGTGGTAGGTTGTATCTCACCAATCTTTTAGAGTTCCTTGAGGAAATTACCAGGAAAGTTGATGAGGACAAGGTGGTGGATGTTGTCTACATGGACTTTAGCAAGGCCTTGGAGAGAGTCCTGCATGGGAGAATGGTGAAGAATGTTCAGTTGCTTGGCATGATGTAGTTAATTGGATTTGACATTGACTTCGCTGGAGAAGCCAGAGAGTGGTAATAGATTGTTGACACTTTGACAGGAGGCTTATTATTAATGCTGTGCTGCAGGGATCAATGCTGAGTCCATTGTTGTTTGTCATCTATTTCAATGGTCTGGATGATAATGTGGCAAACTGGATCAGCAAATTTGCAGGTAACACCAAGATTTGGGGTGTAGTGGACAGTGAGGAAGACTATCAAAGCTCGCAGTGGGATCTGGACCAGCTGGAAAAAAAAGGCTATAAGATGGGAAATGGAATTTAATGCAAACAAGTGTGAGGTGTTGCACTTTGGTGGACCAACCAGTGTAGTGGCCTTACACGGTGAGCAGTGAGTGTGGTAGAAGAGAGGGATATGAGAACACACATCCATAATTCCTTGAAAGTGATGTCACAGGTAGATAGGGTCATAAATAAAGATATAGGCACATTGGTCTTCATAAATCAATGTCTTGAGTGCAGGAGTTGGGATGTCATGTTGAAATTGTATAAGATGCTGGTAAGGCTTAATTTGGAGAATTATGTGCAGTTTTGGTTACCTACTTACAGGAAAGATGTAAATAAGATTGAAAAAGTGCAGAGAAAATGTGCAAGGATGTTGCTGGGACTTGAGGAACTGAATTATAGGGAAAGATTGAATAGTCTAGGACTTCATTCCCTAAAACAAAGAAGATTGAGGGGAGATTTGATAGAGGTATACAAAACTATGAGGGGTGTAGATAGGATAAATGCAAGCAGGCTTTTTCCACTGAAGTTGGTGAGACTGGAACTAGAGGTCATGGATTAAGAGTGAAAGATGAAATGTTTAAGTACATGAGGGGGAAAATTCTTCACTCAAAAGGGGTGTGAGAAGGAGCTACCAGCACAAATGGTAGATGTGGGATTGATTTCAACGTTTCAGAGATATTTGGATAGGTGCATGATGGGAGGTGTTCGGACGGCTGTAGTCCGGGTGCAGGTCGATGACACTAGGCAGATTAATCGTTTGACGTGGACAAGATGGCTGAAGTCCCTGTTTCTATGCTGTAGTGTTCTATGACCAACTTAAATATGCTTTTTAATTGCTCTTTGAACAACTACAGTTATAAAAAAATATTTCTACTGGTTTTACTAAGAAGGTATCATAGGTACAGTAATATCAGTTTGGTTTTGGGGAGAAAACAATGGAAGTGAATGAGCAAATGCAGTGCCCCTTGTTTTGGGTTTCTTAAGCTTGCTGTTAACAGTAGAAATGAAATTTATAATCTGGTTTGAATTGACTGCTCCAGTGAATTAATTTGTGTAGCACCATGTTCTTAGTGCATTGAGCTATGTGACAGCAACCTGAATGTGGTGAAAAGTGTGCACCTGTCCTTTTTTGGTTTTGAACTTGTGTTTGTAATCCTTGGTAGTCTTAAATTCAGATTAAAAATTCCCTCAAACTACAATTCATATTTAAAGTTTAAAATTTTCATCTGGCATGTTAGAGAGAATTTAAATTTTATTGAATATGGATGAAAATTTAATCTGATGTTATGCAGGTTAATGTGTTTTATTGTTGAAAAGCTATGTGAAATATTTATGCTTTAACTACTGAAAAATGAATTATATGGATATTCACTTAGTAGCTAATCCAAATATTATACACATCTGGAATAGGAATAAGAGAAGGTGGAGTGGAGCAGAAGAGGGGGAGAATGGGTGTTATATTATTGAATTCTTAAAAATGTGCGAATAGAACAGCACCTGAGGGCTTTTTTATAATCAAAGTACTATTGGTATTTAAAAACTAAGGAGGGTGTGGATTTGTAAGTTGTTAAATTGTTCCTTTCTCTTGATCCAATATCCCTCTCTGTTATTCACGCTATTAATGAAATGTCTTGAAAAGATCTTCATTTCAAGCAATACAGTATGACATGATATACAGTACAGGAGGCCCCTGTTTTTCGAATATTTGCTTTATTTGCTTCGCTGTTTCGAAAGACCTACATTAGTTACCTGCTTTTGCTAACAGAAGAATGTTTCCACTGTTATGAAAAAGGCAGTGCACACCCCGAGCAGCTAAGCTCCTCCCCTGGAACTGCATTCTAGCGGCCATTGCTTAAACACGTGCCTATGAGCATCTTTGCTTTACGTTATCTCAATTTATTTTGTGCATCCGTTAGCAAGATGAGCTCTAAGGTATCGGAAAAGCCTAAAAGAGCTCGTAAGGGTGTTTCGATCATGGTAGACGAAGTAAGGACATTGTGCATTGAACTTGCTGGCATCCACCATTCACACTATTTACACGCAGAGAGAAAGAATCTTGAAAGCTGCTGATGTTACTGTTGGTTCTGCTCATAGCAAAGTGGTCTCTTTTAGTCGGCATCCAATAATAGATAAAATAGAAAGTCTATTGCTTGAGTGGATTCATGGGTGTACAAAGCATGGTGTTCTGTTATCTTATAATTAAGGAGAAATCAGGCAGTCTTTTTAATAAGCTGAAACAGAAAGCACTGGACGATGGTGATGAAAGTGTTGCAGAACTGGAATTTAAAGGTAGTCATGGGTGGTTTGATTGGTTTCTGAGGCGAGAGAAGTTTCATTGTTTAATGTTTACTAGAGAAAGTGCTTCAGCTGATACTGAAGCTGCTGAAAAGTTCCCCGCAGAACTGAAGAAAATAATTACAGAAGGTGGTTATTCGTATAAGCAAGTGTTTAACTGTGACGAAACTGCAATTTATTGAAAAATAAATTGCCGAGCAAGACGTTTATTTTGATAGAAGAAAAGTAGGCTAAGGGACATAAGGCCTCCATCGAAGGACAGGTTTAGCCTAATGCCTATTATTAACGCCACTGGTGATGCTGTCCTTAAGCCTCTTCTAGTGTACTATTCAGAAAATCTGAGGGCACTTAAAGGCTTTGATAAGAATACACTTCTCGTTGTGTTCCGTTCACATCCAAGCGGTTGGAATACCCAAGTGCTTTTTTCTGAGTACATGAGTGGATACGTTAGTTCTTTTTTTTGAAAAATACTGTAGAGAAAATAACCTCGATAATACGTGTCTTGCGATTGCTGTCTTACCAATTCTGGTAAGTGAAACTACATACGCTATTTCTACTTTATAAAGGCTGTGTATTTTTATGTGCTATTTGGTATGATTTGGTAGTTTAAAGGTTACTGGAGAGAGTGCTTCCGCTGAGAGCGCTTGCGTGAGATTTTCGCTACACTAGACAGTGCTACAATGATTGCCGACAAGTATTTCTACTTTATATAGGCTGCGTATTTATCAGATCATTCCTGCTTTTACTATATGTTACTGTTATTTTAGGTTTTGTGTGTTATTTGGCATGATTTTAGGTTATGTTTTGGGTCTGGGAACGCTCACAAATTTTTCCCATATAAATAAATAGTAATTGCTTATTCACTTCATGACATTCTGGCTTACAAACCGTTTCATAGGAACACTGTACCTTCAGATAGCGGGGGAAACTTGTATTTAAAAAAAACATCTTTCCCAATTAAGTTCAAGAATAAAAAAAGTGATAGATGGATAGTGTCAAACAGCAAGAGTACGTACACTCAACTACTGCAATAGAAGTGCTTGTTGTTGACAAAATAGTTGGTACAGGCTCATAGAGAATATTAAAGCAGATGTTTTCTACACAACAAAATTGATGTAAGTTTTCAAATATTGGGGAAGGAGATCTTGTGGATCATGAAGTCCTCATGGCCTGAGAAGGGTGAGACACCTTCTAGGACATAGAAGCTTTGAAGATATAAACATATTCAGGAGGTGAAATCTTGTGGACTGAGCGTTGTGAACAGATAATAGAAGCTCCAGGCTGGTCAGGATTCTGTTTGTTGACTATAGCTCAGCATTTAACACCACCATTCCCACAGTTTTGATCGATAAGCTACAGCACCTGGGCCTCTGTACTTCCCTCTACATTTGGATCCTTGACTTCCTAACTGGAAGAACACAATCTGTGCAGATTGCTTAAAATATCTGCACCTTACAGGCTGTCAACACTGGCTTACCTCAGGAGCCTGCTCTACTCTCTGTATACCCATGACTGTGTGGCTAGGTATAGTTCAAATACCATCTATAAATTTGCTGGTGAAGCAACCGTTGTTGTTATAACCTCAGATGGAAATGAGTGGGCATACAGGAACGAGACATACCTGCTAGTAGAGTGGTGTTGCAGGAACAACGTTGCATTCATTGTCAGAAGATGAAAGAGCTGATTGTGGACTTCAGGAAGACGAGGGAGCACAAACCAATTCTCACAGAGGGATCCGAAATGGAGAGTGTGAGAAATTTCAAATTCCTGGGTGTCAAAATCTCTTGAGGATCTGAGGATATGAGGTCCCAGCATATTGATGCAGCTGTAAAGAAGGCAAGGTGTTGGCTATATTTCATTAGGAGTTTGAAGATATTTAGTTTGTCATCTAAAATTCTCAAAAACTTCAAGATGTATTGTGGAGAGCATTCTGCCAGGCTGCATCACTATCTGGTATGGGGGTGGGGGGGGGGGGGGGAGGCAACTGCACAGGACTGAAAGAAGCTACAGAAAATTGTAAAATTAGTCAGCTCCATCTTGGGTACTAGACAACTTCAAGGAACAGTGCCTCAGAAAGGTGGTGTGCTTTGTTGAGGACCTCAATCACCTAGGACATGCCCTCTTTTCATTGTTACTATGAGGAAGGAGGGACAGAAGCATGAAGGCACACATTCAGCGATTCAGGATCAGCTTCTTCCCCTCTGCCATCTGATTCCTAAATGGATATTGAACCCATGAACACTTTCTCACTTAAAAAAAAATATTATTTCTGTTTTTGCAGTATTTTAATATATTACATATACATATACTTACTGTTATTTATTGATTTTTTTCTTAATATATTTTCATGTATTGCATTCTATTGCTGCTGCTGCTGCTAAGTTAACAAGTTTCACAACACATGCTGATGATAATAAACCTGATTCTGATTCTGGAAGTTTTATGGTATTCAATATTTTTATACATCCTTGATAAGAATGGTGTGCCCAGGGTAATGAGTTTTAGTTTTCTTGGTTTCTTTTTCATTATCAGATGCACTTCTGCAACTTTTTGAATCCATGAGGTGGTAATCGTAATGGGGGAGAATAGGATCAATATAGTAACGTAGCAGCTAATGTCATAAATTGAGACATGCTTGTTTCGTTTCTTTTGCTTCCTCTGTAATCTTTGTGCTTTTCAATTCTTAAAAATTAGACACTAGATGTAAACTTGGTCAGAGAGGTTCCTTACACAGCATGGAAACAGGCCCTTAGCTTAGCTTCTCCGTGCCAGTTAAGTTATTCTTATTTACTTCTGTTTGGCCCATTCGCTCTAAAGTTTTTCTGTCCATGTACCTGGCTAACTTTATTAAATGTTGTAAGTGTATCTGTCCCTACAGTTTCCTCCATATAACCACTACAGTCTGTGTGTGTGTGTGGGAGGTGGGGAGTGGGGAAGGAGGGAGATACAGCTGCTTGGGTCCATTTTAAATCTTCCCCCTGCTGTCTTAAGCCAAGTCTCAGGGTCACTTACTTGGGGTGGGGGTAGGAACTGTGATCATCTCTGTACTTTTTCTAGGCCCCTCATAATGTTATAAAGTCACTTCTCAGCTTTCTGCGCTCAAGTTGTAACGTGTCAAAAGAATTTTGTTGCATTCGGAAATATATGACAAATAATTAATCCGAAAACGTCTGATCTGAGTTCTGATGAAGACTCGGCCCAAAATGTCAACTGTTCATTCCCCTCTGTAGATGCTGCCTACCCTGCTGAGTTCCTCTAGCATTTTGTGTCTGTTGCTCTGTAAAAAGTCCCAGCCTATCCAGCCTCTCCTTGTAGCCCAAGCTTTCAGTCCTGTTTGTATCCTTGTGAATCTTTACTGTATTCTTTCCAGCCTAGTGATATTCTTATTGTATGGCACCCGGAGCTGAATTGCATGTAATGCAAGTGTGGTCTTGCCAATGACTTTATACAATTGTAACATGAAGTTCCAACTTCTGTTTTCAGCGCTGTGATTGATGAAGGCAAGTGAGCAAAATGTCTTCATCATTCTCTCTACTTGTGCCACCACTTTCAGAAGCTGTGTACTTGTACCCCCTAGGTCTTTTTGTTCCATCTGTCTCCAGGATCCTGTCATTTATTGTGTGGTTTTCCCCTGATTTAATTTACAAAAGTACAATGCTTATCCAAGTTAAATACCGTCTGCAATCCTTTCAGGTAGTGGTCACCAACCCGTCAATCGTGATCGACTAGTTGCTCTTTGAGACTTTCCCAGTAGATCCCGGAGAGAAAAAAGAAAAATAAATACACAAATATTGTTGAGAGATCGTTTCTGTGTTGCGGGGTTTTAGTTCCGTTCTTTCTGCCCAGTGAGCATGTGTGTAGCTCCCCCGCACTACACAGTGTACTTTAGTGGTTGATATGAGTCAGCTGCACCTTTCTTCATTCCCTGTCATGCCCTCTGTTGAACTCACGCGAGGACATCAGTTGCCTAACCGCAGTGACACCCTCGCGCCAGGGATCATTGGTTGGCCTCGGGCGGCCAGCGGGAAGTGCCGTCGCTACTGGCCTGGAGCGCTGCCTCTAAACCTGTTTAACACACTGAATGTTCGTGGGGAACTCGGTGCTAAAGTATTCACAGACGACCTAATTTGGGCTCAGCGTTTCGTAAGTATCAGAGCAGCTACCTTGCTGCGATCTACTGAAACAAACTTTTGTCAGCCAATAGATCCTACAAGGGGGGGGGGCGGGCGCGCACCCTGTCACACTCCTCACTCGGTCGGTCATTCTCTCCGGACTGCGACCACCGGCGGCCCTGGCACAGGGACCTCCGGCCCCGACCTTGTCCTCTCACCCCACCCACGACCAGCTGCACCTGGCCAAGGTGTCTGGCAGCGGGCGGGCGGGAGGCTGGAGCTCGGACCCAGAGGCTGTCTAATGAGGCAATGAAGCCCTCAAAACTGCTTCGGTACCCTGAGTCCAAGTACCCCACACTGAAGGACAAGCCCATTAAGTTTTTTTCAGCAGAAAAAACATGAGCAGCGCAGGACAGAAGCTAACTGCCGAGAGCCGTGAAAACTAAATTGTGGAATAGACTGGACATAAGGAGTATCGAGTATCGCTGTATTCCCATCGTCTTTTACACCCCCACTCCCGTCAGCTGGTCCGCAAGAATATTGTCAATATTAAACCAGTCCGCGGTGCAAAAAAAGGGTGAGGTGGTGTTTATACATTATCTCTACTTCCAGGTTGCAGGTTTTTACTTCTAGTCTTTTCTGCCCCAGTGCGCGTGCGTGTAACTAATTGATCTGGGGTCGATCTTGCCTTTTACTAAGGCCAAGGTAGGGGATCTTGGGCTTAAAAAGGTTGGTGACCACTACTTTGGGGCATATCTCCAGTTGGTCCAGATTCTGTTGTATTCTTAGATAACCCTTTTTCATGCTTCACTCTAACACCAATTTTGGTATAATTTGTAAGCTTATTAACCATGCAAATGACACTCTCATCCAAATCATTAAAATAAATAACAGACAGCAATGGACCCAGCTCCTTTCCCTATGGCACACTACTGGTTACAGGTCCCTGACCTGAGAAATAGCCCTCCATAACACCCTCTGACTCCTTCCACCAAGCCTTTTGGCTGGTTCACCCTGAGCTTCATGTAATCTAATCTACCAGACCAGGTCTGCCATGTGGAACCATACTTGTAGACAATATCCACAGCCATGCCACCTTCAGTTCTCTTTTTTACCTCTTAAAAAAAAAACTCAGTCGGATTTTTGAGAATTAATTTCCCATGCACAAAGTCATGCTGACTATTCCTAAGCAGACCTTGTCTTTCTAAATGAGATGTATAGACACCATCAGATTTCTGAATCATTCGTGACTACCTCAGTTTTGCTCTATTTGCACTATTTACTTATTTCCTTTATGCCATCAGATTTCAGAATGGTTCATGAACCATTTTAAAACTTCATCGTTATTTATCTTTTGCACTATTTATTTTTGTAACTTAGTGTCATCTTTATGTCTTGCACTGTGCTGCCGCCAGAAAATAACAAGTTTCACAATTATACGTCAGTGATAATAAACCTGATTCTGAAATGGAGACTTGCGAGCAGAAACGGTAGACTTGAGTGCATGATCCATAATAACACCAATACATTATCAGAAATAACAAACCATAGTGGAGGCCTTTCAGTCCAATCACCATTTGCTGGCTTAACTCTTATAAGAAAGCTGTAACCGTAAACATTTGAAGGTTAAAATAATGGATACTGAAAATGTGAAATCAAAAGAAAAAGTGTTAGCAATACTCAGCTGATCAGGAAGTGTCAGTGGAAAGAAACAACATTTCAAGTTGAAAATTCTCAAGATCTGGGGAAGAAAGCAAGTCAGTTCCAAGTTGCAGAGGTATTGAGTGAAGGTTGGCTAGGGCAAAGGTAATACTTCTGATCGGATTGGGCTAGGTTTGTCTTTTGATGAAGCCATTGATTGATAAATTAATGAGTGGGAGTGAGTAAAAACACGAAAGGAAAAGTGAAGCTCATGGAATACAGGGTAGAACTGTAGCAAATGTCTAATTCATCAGATAGTGTCTGTGGGGAAAGAAAAATTGCTTTATTATTGCCACTTGTACTGAGATAGTGAAAATCTTTGTTTTACATTCCCTTCATAGAGATACTTCAGAGTTATAACAGTGCATTGAGGCTTTACAAGGGAAAACAATAACAATGCCAAATAAAATGTAGATACAGAGAAAGTGCAGTGTTGGCAGACAATTCAGGTCAAGGCTGAGACAAGGTAGATTGTGAGGTCAAGAGTCGATCTTGTCATACTATAGAACCATTCAGTAGCCCTGTAAAAGCTGTCCTTGAGCCTGGTGGTGCATTATTTTAGGTTTTTGTGTCATCTGCATGAAGGGGGGGGGGGTGTATAGGGAGAAGAGAAGAGAGAATGTCTGGGGTTGCTGGAGTCTTTGATGATGTTGCTGTCATGTTGCTGAGGGGAGGTAGTTGTCGTACCAAGCTGTGATGTGACAGATAGGATGCTTTCTATGGTGACCTATAAAAGAAGACATGAGAAGTATCTTTCGCCTCCTGAGGAAATACAGGTGCTGATGCACTTTATTGGCTGTGGTGTCTACGTGCTTTGACTATAATACACTGTTGGTGATGTTCACTCCTAGGAATTTGAAGCTTCAGACCTTTCGACCTCGGTGCCATTGATGTAACTAGGAGCATGTGCCCTGCCCCTCTTCCTGAAGTTAATGACCAACTCTTCTGCTTTGATGAATTTTAGGGAAGGGTTGCTGTTAGGGCACCATGCCTCTAAAAGAGTAAATATTACAGATGGATGATTTCTGTTAAATCTGACCTGTTCTGAAACAAACTGAGAAAATGACTTATCTGAATTTGCTTAATTTGACTTGAGTCCTGATGACTGCATTATGTTCAGATGGAGAAAAAAATACTGTTCCTTACTTTAATATTTGGCATAGTTGGAGCAAGCAGGATAGACAAAAGAGGGGCAAAAAGATAGGTGGATGTTGGACTTACAGGCCTTTGACAAGATGTTGCAAATAAGGCTACTAAACAAATTAAGAGCCCATGGTATTACAGGAAAGATTCCAGCATGGATAGAAGATTGGTAACAAGTAGAAATAAAGAGGTCCTTTTCTGTAGGTTGCCAATGACTAGTTGTGTTCTGCAGGGGTTAGGACTGCTTCTTTTCATGTTATACAGTGTGTCAGTGATTTGGATGATGGAATTGATTGCTTTGTGGCCAAATTGTAGGCAGTAGGTAGATACGTGCAAGGACAAGAAAGTAGTGAATCTGCACAAGGACATAAACAGTGTAGGAAAATGGGCAAAGAAGTGGCAGATAGAATACAGTGTAGGGAAGTGTATGGTCATGCTCTTTGGTAGAAGGAGTCAAAGAATTGACTACTTTCTAAATGTGGAGCAAATTCAGAAATCAGAGTTGCAAGGGGACTTGGGAGTCTTTGTGCAGAATTCCCTAAAGGTTAATGTATAGATTGAGTCGTTGTTAGGGAAGGTAAATACAATTTTAGCATTCATTTCAAGAGGACTAGAATATAAAAGCAAAGATGTAACACTGAGGCTGCACTTGGAATTTTCTTGGGCCCCTTATTGAAGAAAGAATGTGCTGGCATTGGAGAAGGTCAGAGGAGGTTCAGGAGAATGATTCAGGTATAGGGAGCATTTGATGGCTCTGTGTCTGTATCAGCTGGAGTTTAGAAGAATGAAGGGGAATCTCATTGAAATATATCAAATATTGATAAGCCTAGAGAGTGTGGATGTTGGGATGTTTCCAGTAGTGTGGAAGTCTAGGACCAGAGGGCACAGCTTCAGAATAGAAGAAAGGCTCTTTAGAACATAGATGAGGAGGAATTTCTTTAGCCAAAGGTAGTGAATTTATGGAAGTGAACCATAAGACATAGGACCATTCAACCCATTGAGCCTGCTCTGCTATTCTATCATGGCTGATTTTTTTATTCCTGTCAACCCCACTCTCTAACTCTCTGCTTGTAACCTTTGATGCCCTCACTAATCAAGAATCTATTCATGTCTGCTTTGAATACACCCAATGATGGGCCAATGGCCTAATTCTGTTCCTGTCTAAACAGTGAAAAAAGCCATGGTATGTGGGAGTCTTATCTTAAATATGCTCTTATATCCATTTATTCCCATTTACATTCATTCCATAGCTGTGCTATTCTTTAATGTTGATTTTCTTTATTTTCAATAGTAATTTTAGTTGTGCATTCGAAACCTTATCATTTTTCTCATCCCTCGCAATTTGTATCTGTCCTTTCATTGTATGCCACTATCACATGCAAGTGCATTTTCAATGTATTTTGTGCCGTTTCTTTGAATCTGTTCTCTCATACCTACCAAATTTTATAATTCCTTTGGTTACTATAAAGCTGGCCCAATTTTGTGAGTCTTCAAACTTATATTTTTTCACACTGGGGAATATTCTACTGACTTTGCACTGAATCCTATGTATTATCTGAACATCCTTCTTGTCTAAGTATTTAATATATAAGTTGTTTATATACATTCTGTGGTATATTATTGTAGTGATTTTAATATTTCAGTAATATCTGAGTAATATTGTCAATATATTTTTTGAGTAAGCATTCTTTGTTAATATTCATTATGGGATATACGTAAGCAGTATGTGAATGCCACCACGTCATGTGTGAGTGACTCTCTTTAAAAAAAAAGGAAAGAAAACTGAAGTGGACAAATATTCAGGCACCTGTGTTTTTTCTTTTAATTAGTTTTTGGGGTTAAAAGACAAAACAGATGCAACGAGGAAGTTTTTAAATGAATCCGAGATGATGACTTAACTGTTAAAGGGTAGCATGTCCTTTGGAAGGGGAGAGAGACATTCCAGTTTTAAAAAAGAGCAGAAAATGGACAAAATTAACAAACAATGAGTATGGCCACGGGTTCATAACCAGTGTGTACTAGGTAATAATAAATTTAAAAAAGCAGAAATGGCTGGCTACGTCGGAGAGATAGACATGTTGGATGTATACTGAACGATTTGGGCAGTACTTTGAAACAAGTGAAATAGCCAAAGAAAAATGTGCCAGTGTTTCTGAGTACAATGGTTGGAAAAGCATATAATTTGCTTAGTTTAATTGCTCCAACCAAACCAGCCAAAATGAGCTTTGCTAATATCATGAACGTAATGCAGGAACATTTAGAGCTGAAATCACTTGATTTTAGAACGCATTAGGTTTCAGAAGTGGAGTCAAAAGGAAAGGGTCTCTATTTTAGCTGATGTGGCTGAATTGAAGAAATTGAGCTTTATCAGTTCAGTGATGGGATTAATGATCGTTTATTTTGTGGAATCTTACAAGAAAACATTCAATAATAGCTCCTAACTGAAGCACAACTCACATTTAAAAGAGCATTTGAAATCACTTATCAGTTTATACAGCAGCCAGAGACACAATTGAGTTACAGTCGACAATGAAAGTGAGCATGAACAAAAATTGCAATGTCCAAACAGAAAGTCAAGTTGCAGTTTCAAAAAGAACACTATTCTGCATGCTTTTGGTGAATAGTCTGATAAAGATGAGAGTGACACAGGACTGGATAGCCTTGAGAGTTTCAGTGTGAAATCTGACAAGCAATATGACTTACAGCAGAAGTGAACAGCCAGTTAAATTAAAATACAGTTGGATACTGGCTTGTCTGTTTCAGTCATTCCACAAAATGAGTTTGAACAGCATTTCAAAGATGCAGGACTGAAGCTTGCAGATATCCAACTAAGAACTTATACTGGAGAAAATATAACTCCTGTTGGAATGACATTTGCAACAGTGAATACAACAACCAACAAACCACGTTGGGTTGTATGTGATGAAAACAGGAAGGCCAGCATTGTGGGGTATTGATTGGCTGAGACAACTACAATTTGATTAAAGATTCATTCACCATTGCATGCAACATCCCCTACAATAGTCAACTGAAAGCAAATTAAGAAAGGTACTGGATGATGCTTACAGCAGTGTTCAAGGATGGTACTGGAAAACTCAAACATATCAAGGGTAAATTAGTGTTAAATTGAAATGCCACACCCAAGTTCTACAAAGCCCATCTGGCTTCTTGTATCATCCGTGATGAAGTAGCCAGTGAACCACTTCATATTCATATATATTTGCATAGAGGCTGAAATAATTCTTTCTAAGGTTGAGTGTAGCCCATCGGCAATGCCAGTGGTTCCAGAAGCTAAGAAGGATGGGTCTGGCAGGATCTTTGTGATTTTTAAGGTCACCATCAACCTAGTACTGAAGGTAGATCAGTGCACTCTGCCCAGGATAGAAGATATCTTTCTAACACTTCAGCAAAGTGGACTTAGCTGAAGCCTACCTACAGGTGGAGATGGCAGAAGAGTCCAATGCGTTTCTCACCATAAATACTCACAAAGGACTTTATCGCCATAATAGGGTTATTTTTGGAGTAGCATATGCATCTGCGCTCTGCCAGAAAACTATGGACTAGGTGCTCAAAACTGCCCAGGCACTTAGTGTTACCTGTATGATATCATTGTTACAGTGAGGATGACAAGGGACATTTCCAAAATCTGAAGAGTGTTAAAAACATAAGAAAAATATGGGCTCAGAGCATGTTGTGACAAGTGTGAATTCTTTAAATCAAGCATCACTTACCGTGGTCACACCATTGATGCACAAGAATTACACAAGTGTGTGAGAAAATTCAAGCAGTAGTGGATGCCTGAAGGCCAAAGGATTTGTTGTAGTCACTGTCCTTTTTAGGATATGTAAACTGCTGTAACAGTTTTCTGCCAAACCTGGCTACTGTGCTCTACCCCTTGAACTCATTAATATAGATTGGGAAGAAATGGCAGGCTGAGGTGGGCTTCGAAAAGGTAAAGGAAATGATGTCAGACTCTACTCACACATTAAGTGACACATCATCCAGTGAAGCTTGCTTGTGATGCCTCTTAATGGTAAAGGTGCACTCATGTGACATGTTATGAGTGATGGAAGTGAACACCCCATTTCACAGCCCTAATCTTACTTGGGCAAGCAGAGTAACCTACCTTGTCGGGAAACACATTATACCACAAGAATAAGTAATCCTTCATTGTGATTAAACCTTTTGGCCTGTATGAGAGAGTTTAAAATTTGCTGCGCTGTGGATGTCTTGTAGTAGTTGTATTACAGAGTACGTTACATGTTTGAGTTGTGATAGATTCGATATTGAGTTGGAGTTTATAGCTAAGCAGGGAGAAGTGTAGTGTATTCAATATTTCAGTAATATTTGAGTAATGTTGTAAACATAATGTTGGATTAAGTATTCTTTGTTTACATAATTCACTATGAGTTATACATAAGCACTATGTGAATGGCATATGTCGTTACACTACATGTTGTATTTGAATTTTTAAAAAAAGGAAAGATAATTAAGTAGACAAATATCCTGGCTCCTGTGTTTTTTCTTTCAGTTAGTTTCTGGAGTTATAAAACATAACGATTTTTATATTCTGTACTACTTGCCATAAAACTTTCTAAATACTACAATATTAATAATTTTCTATTCATATATTTTGGAGGAATTGGATCTCAGTTTCAGTGCCTGATGCTTTGAAAAGTCTGATATTTAAGTGCATCAGTTAAAACTGCTGTGGCTTACATTTCTTCATAGAACCATAGAACATTACAGCACAGAAACAGGCCTTTTGGCCCTCTTGGCTGTGCCGAACCATTTTTCTGCCTAGTCCCACTGACCAGCACCTGGACCATATCCCTCCATACATCTCTCATCCATATACCTGTCCAAGTTTTTCTTAAATGTTAAAAGTGAGCCCGCGTTTACCCCTTCATCTGGCAGTTCATTTCACACTCCCACCACTCTGTGTGAAGAAGCCCCCCCCCCCCAATGTTCCCTTTAAACTTTTCCCCCTTCACCCTGAACCCATGTCCTCTTTTTTTTCCTCCCCTAACCTCAGTGGAAAAAGCCTTTTTGCATTCACTCTATCTATACCCATCATAATTTTACATTCCTCTATCAAACCCCCCCTCATTCTTCTACGCTCCAGGGAATAAAGTTCTAACCTATGTAACTCATTTTCTTAAGTCCTGGCAACATCCTTGTAAACCTTCTCTGCACTCTTTCAACCTTATTAATATCCTTCCTGTAATTCGGTGACTAAAACTGCACACATGCTCCAATTTTGGCCTCACCAATTCCTCACCATAACATTCTTCCTGATCAAAAACGACAGTGTCTTTGTCCCGAAGTGCTAATTCTGTTTCTCTTTACACCTCCTAAGTGCTTCTGATATTTTGTACTTTTATTTATAAAAATAGTTTCTAATTATCTAATCAGGGTGGGGTTATGCATTGTGCAGAATGCAGCACGCCTGTTTGTCATGCTTTTCTATATTTTAGTACTGTCCAAACCTTGCCTCTGATCTTCAAACGCAATTTTGTTACTGTCTATACGATTATTTGAGCAAAGCATAAATGAGCAGTGTCCCCTGGCTGATGACCCTGCAGCTGACCTAAGGGCACTGTTGGAGGTGCATCAGGCAGCAATGCCAAACAGGAAATAGCATCTTCCTGTAAATCTCATTGGATTTCTCTCGTGTTTTAGTTGCCACAAAGTTCAAAGTAAAATTTATCATCAGAGTACATACATGACACCACAATCTTTCTGAGATTTTTTTCTGTGGATATACTTAGCAAATCTTTAGAACAGTAACTTGTAAACAGGATCAATGGACAACAAACTGTGCAAATGCGGCTATAAATAAATTGCAATAAATAATGAGCAGGAAATAATAAGTTAAGAGTTCTTAAATGAGTGTAGTTAACCACTTTTGTTCAAGAGCCTGATGATTGAGGGGCAGTAATAGTTCTTGAACCTGGTGGTGCGAGTCTTGAGGCTCCTGTACCTTCTACCTGATGGTAGCAGTGAGAAAAGAACACGTGGTGAGGATCGTTGTTGATGGATGCTGCTTTTTGACAGCAATGTTTCACGTAGATGTGCTCAGAGTGATTGGGAGGGTTTTACCTGTGATATACTGGGCTGAATCCAGTACCTTTTTGTAGGATTTTCCACTCAAAGGCATTGGTGCTCTCATACCGGGCCGTACTGCAGCCTGTCAGCACACTTCCCACCACACATCTTTAGAACTTTGCCAAGGTTTTTGATGACATGCCTAATTTCTGCAGACTGCTGAGGAAGTGGATGTGCTGTCGTGCTTTCTTGGCAATTACATTTATATGATGTTCCCAGGACAGGTGCTCTGAGATAGTGACACCCAGGAATTTAAAGTTACTGACCCTCTTCACCTCTGTCTCTTGGATCATGGACTTCTGGTTTCCCTCTCCTGGTGTCTGCTTTCAGTTCCTTGGTCTTATGGACATTGAATGAGAGATTGATGTTATTACATCAAATTTTCAGTCTCCCTCCTGTAGGCTGATTCATCATCACCTTTGATATAGCCCACAACAGTGGTGTCATCAGCAACTTGTATATGGTGCTGGAGCTGTACATAGCGACAGAGTCATCAGTGTAAAACAAGTAGAGCGGGGCTAAGTACACACCCTGCAGTGCTCTTTTGCTAATGGAGATCATGGAGGAGATGTTTTTGCCTATCTGAACTGATTGCATCTACAAGTAAGGAAATCCAGGATCCAACTGCACAAGAGGGTACTGAAGCCCAAATTTTGGAGTTTACTGATTAGATTTGGGGGGATGGTGGTGTTAAATGCTGAGCTGTAATTGATAAAGAGAATCCTGATAAATGCATTTTTTCTGAACAGTTCATGATAATTAACCATGTTTTGATCTATATTTCCCGTGTCTCTTAAGTACTTTGTGCATGTATTACTTTTCGCTGTCTTTTGTGTTCCTGTAATTTATGGTGGTTTAAGTTTTTCTTGTTTTCTAGTAGAATCCCAGTTAAATATTAAATTGCTTTGTGCTACGTGTTTACAAACAAGGTTACATAAAAATTTCTTATGAGGAAGATGTTATGTTAGAAATGGAGTATAGTGCCGATTCTGGTTAATGGGATGCACCAGGACCAGTACTTCTGGCCCAAATAAGTAGCTGCATCAATTAGTCAAATTTCTTGGAAGTTGTTTAAATGGTATAAAAATAACAAACTGAATAACAAATTATGTATTTAAATGAAATGCAGAACAAATTAGAACACGATCAACACCACTGCGGTAGTGTAGTATAAAACTGTGTATTAGTTCCTTATATTTATTGACAGGAATTCATCCATATCACATTCTTTTGCCTGTAAATGGTGGGGGGGGGGGAGCGCGGGGGAAACAATAAACACCTGGTGAAGATAATGGACTGCCTTGATACAATGTTGTCAATTATTGCATCCTCCAAATCTTCATTTTCATTCAAGATGATTGTTGATACCTTCAGATTCTTCATAGCCCCTAACATTTTGAAGTAGTGAAATGCTTTCATTTTATCTCCCAGCCATTTCTGGCATCTCCAATGCTCGAAAGCATAATGCGAAAAACAGTTTTGAATTGTCTTACTGCTTATTTTTTTTACCATCTATCAGTGACAAAAATCGTTGCTTTTAGAACAGAAACACATGCAACTGATGCTTTTTAAAAACTCACATAAAATGCTGGTGGAACACAGCAGGCCAGGCAGCATCTATAGGAAGAAGCACTGTCGATGTTTCGGGCCGAGGTCCTTCATCAGGACGCCAAAGTTCCACCAGCATTTTGTGTGTGTTGCTTGAATTTCCAGCATCTGCAGGTTTCCTCATGTTTGCTATTTAAAAACTGTTTGCTTATAGCATAGTGTTGTGTCCAACAGCCATGTAAGTGCATGTGGCTGACACTTGTTAGAAACTGTACAGCAACAGTCTCCTGCCCTAGTTAAGCAAATAAACAAATAAACAAAGTGTCTCAAATAAACAAAGGGAATCCTGACTATTTTCTCAATTAGTTTCTTTAAGAGTTCTCTGAAATAAGCAGCTGCTCCGATTAACCGATGGCCCAATTAGCTTGAATCCTTGTATTTGTAGATTTATTTCTTGCCCATTATGTGCTATTAGATGGTATATATTGCCTCGCAAGAAGCATACCATTTATCAAGTAACACTTGTAACTTCGAAGAAATCTTATTTTACTGAAAGTTTAATAAAACAACCTGAATTAAAAATATTACTGACTTAGAAGATATGTGAAATCTGAAATAATTCTGTAGTAGATTAATCAGAAAAAAAGTGGTCTTTGATTCTGATAAAAGAAGTAACAAAATTCAGCAAGAATGTTTTTGTAATGCACACAACAGAATTGGAGAAAATGCAGGGTCTGGGTGATTGGATGGAATTTTGGCATCTTGGAAATTGAAGCAAAATGACAGGATGATTGAAATGAAAATAAAGCATACAGACCAATCAGAAACTTTCCACATTCATTTTATATTGTCTAAATTTTCTTGTTCATCTGTTGCAGTCTAATGTCTGATTTCATATTCCTGCTGTCCAGCAACGTCCAAAAAACAAAGACTTAAGTTTTAGTGTTTGTCTTGCAAAGTACTCTCAGTAGCTAGATTTTCTACCACAGAGTTGAGAATATTGATTTGTCAGAATATTTTAAGAGCAATCCATACTTTAATTCAACATTTGCATTATTTCTTGCAGATTATATAAACAAAACAGATACAAAACTACCTTTTGAGTAATATAAGCAACACGCACAATGCTGGAGGAACGTCAGATTAACTGTTTTCCACAGACGCTACCTGGCACGCTGAGTTCCTCAAGCATTTTGTGTTAGTTGGATTTCCAGCATCTGCAGATTTTCTCTTATTCTTGAGTAATATTATTTGTTTTGCCCTGAAGTGTGTATTGCATCATTGTGTGCAATGTAAAGTGGAGTTATATATTTAGATCATTCCTTGTTATTAATCAAATTTCATTATTTTTAAAAACTAATATGAAAAATTTAATTAAACACATGTTCTTCATTATGCTTTCTACTTAATCCTTAGATGACTCAGGTCATCATGAAGCAGTAGTTAATTAAGAAGTTGCTATATTAATCAGATTCCCATTCAATAGGTGCATTTAATGTAAGAGAAATGTATAGAATATATATCCTAAAATTCTTTTTCTTTGCAGACATCCACAAAAACAAGTGCTTCAAAGAATGAATGACAGTTAAAACATTAGAACCCCAAAGTCTCCCAGCTGCTCCTCCTTTGCACAAGCAGCAGCAAAGCAATAGAACGCTCCAACCCCACCAGCAAAAAAGCATCAGCACCCTCCACCGAGCACTTAAACGTGCAACAAAGCATCAGTAAAGACACGGACTTGCAGTATCCAAAAACTACTCGTTCAGTGACAATCCGACCTACCACAAGTGCTCTCTTTCCCTAATAAGGGAAAAAGAAGTGTCGCCATTTCACAGCAAGAGGGGAGACATAACAAACAATGCACAGATTTACAATGCTAAAAGTCTGTTGCATCGTTTTTTCCGAGGTCTGAGCCTGTAGAGTTGGCACCAAAAATGGCGCAGCTATCCGAACACACAGCCCCCAGCAGCTAACCCGCTACTCCGAATGTTCTGTGTTCTCCCATGATGCTTCAGTCAGGGGCACCGGCCTAGAATCAGTACATTCCCAGAGCCACGAAATCCCAGAACCTTGAAGGTGCCCCCTCACCCTGAAAGAGGGATAAAAGGAGTTTCAAAGATAGAAATAAAGCTGTTTCTGAAGATGCAAGCAAAGGAGTCGCCATTTAGCGCCATTTTAACTTTGCTCTGCCCATTCTTGAATGATACCATTGGGGAGTGGTATAGCTGGGAAATTATTGGTCCACATCGACCTTTTCCTTCACCCCCCCCCTTCATTTGTTACCAGTATAGCAAGTTGCACTTGTGTGTAGGTTAGAGTGATGAAAACAAACCCTTCATTTACTGAATACTGACTGACCATCAGCCACATATTTATATTAATTGTACATTAGTTCCAATTTTTTCATTCTGCCCACATTCCCATCAGCTGTCCACAGGTTCCGCCATTCACTTATAGACTTGGGGCAAATTACTGTGGCCAGTAAACTTACTATCCTTCGGGATGTGGGAAGAAAGCTGCCTGGTAATAGAACAGGTAGAATCCTCACAGACACTACCCAAGGTGAGAATTAATTGCAGGTCTCATGCATTGTGAGGCAGCAACTCTATTAGCTGCATCGTTCTCAAATTTACTGAATTTTGTTCAGTAGGATAGTGCTAAACTTGTGCATTATTTTCCTCATATTAATGTAAATTATTGTATTGTTCTTGGCCACTGTATTAAATATAACAATTCAGCAAGTTGCTGTGCAGATTGCATGGTTTTATTGCAAGTATTCTATACATATATATGCTGGTTCCTTGCTAAGCATTTGGGATGCTTCCAAAGATCGAGGGTGCTAATGGCAAAGGACTGAAAATGGGTCATTGGGATAATGAGAGGTACATTATTGACAGCATTGCTGTTACATGAAACTGGTATGAACCTCTGCCTTCCTTGTTCCTATGTATTGTGGTGCCAGGAATCTGAGAGCATGTACTCTCCATGGTTTTTTATTACTGTGCTGGGAACTTGAGAGGAAATTCCTGACCTTTGCTGTTCTCACAACAGATGATTGTCCCAGGCCTTCAGGGCTGGAATTGGGCAACTAGAACAAGCAATGTCCACTCCAACAAGCCATTCTACCCTAAGGTGTGAGACTGAGGACTCTGCTCTGAATGGTAGGCCATTGCTTAGAAGTAGCAGAGTGTGGTCTATCTGTTGACAGATTATAGGATCATTTGGTCTCTCTCATCACTTGTTAAAGAAATTTCTCAGTAAGGCAGCTCGTCCCTGTGAATGGTCTGCGCTTGTGCTGGCCAGGATACAGCCCAGTGCACGTCTCAGCATTCAGTGGTTGCGCTGCTCACCCGAAGGCCACTGAAAACCAGCAATCGGGCAACTTCTCTGCACTGAACAGTGAGGAAATTTATTGCTGTGAAAGCATGTGTAGAAAACAGGGATTTGCACATTAATGTGGAGGGCAGGAGGTTACATCAGGCTCCTTGCACCCATGTCCTTGGCACACGATTAAGCAGAGTGAGGATTAAAGTTATGTTCCTGGCACAACAGGGCACAGCCTGATTGGGTACCTTTCTGAAAATATGGGGGGAAATGAATGTGTAAATATTTTGACTGAAGGATCAAAAGTGCTGTAATGAGTTGGAGATCTGTTGGATAGTTGTATACTGGTATAAGTGCAAGTTGTTTATTTTTTGTTATTTAAATTTGCTTATATATTTATCGGTCACCTTTCTGAAGGGGTCTTGAGTACTTGGCCAGAATCCTTACTATGAGTAATATGTTGATCTGGAGCATGATGGAGAATGTTGATGGCAAAAAAATTGAATGAGAAGTTTTCTTGAAAAGTTGCTTCATCTTCGTCCTGTTTTGAGTCTTAGGGTTACAGACCATTACAGCTTCTGGCTGTGGTTTGATAGTTTTCTTTTAAACTGTGTTATGAAATAGGCCTGGCCACAATTTGGTTGAGAGAAAAATGTATTTTTTAAAATTATACCTTTTACATTCTTGGAATGGTTCTGAGTGCTTTATAGCTAATGAATTATTTTTTTCCCTAGTGTAGTCACTGAAAACCCATTTCCAATTTACATGTAATTACATGTGATTCCACAAGTTGTGTTGTGATAAAGCCCATTGAGAACTAAGAAGAAACAGGTTGCGTTATTGTCCTTACACTTTCCTCAGGGTTTTTCAGGACGTTGTTACACCTTGACTTCAGTAAACTTTCTGTGGCAGCTAATCTGCATAACTAATAGGAAATTGTACAGATATAGCTGAGCCAAACCTTTGTAGTCAGGTAGTAAATACGTAGTTGACGCTTGTATTTGCATATGCGAAGATGGGCTTTAAAAATGAAGTGTGCAGGCTCTTCATCACACTGTCCATTGACAATAAAAGTTCACAATGAGTTACTACAAAATGTGCATCACCTCCTGTCTCTGTTGTGCAACCTCAAAAAAAACATATTGATGATGAAATTCAACAGTCTTTTAGGTACCAGTGGTACCTTTGGTTGTTGGAGGAAAAGAGTATTTGAAGACCTTCAGATCTGGCACAAAACTAATAGTGACCTGGGTGGCAATGATCCCTACTACCCTAAATGTTCCTGTCACTTGGATTGCACACAGTAAGTATCCTTAAACAAAAAGGAAAAATGGCAGGTTTGCATGTTTGTTTATGCTGCCTCTTTCATGTTAAAGCAGAAGTATTTTAGTTCCTGGTTATGGTCAATTGGCTGTGCTCAGGCCAGCTATGGCATTCGTGAGGGTGTGGGGGGAGATTTCCAGGTGGATATAAAAAGTGATTTGAGGATGCAGTCAAAGCTTCTTGAAGAAATGCAATGACCCCATTGACCTCTGGGAGCCTCTGGTCCATGATGCTCAAAATGGAGGGGCAGCATTGAGGATGGTGTTGAGAACATTGGGAGGACAAAGAAGCCCTGTGTAAATGAAAGAAGAAATGAATCACCTGGCAACTATTAACATGCCTGCCTATCAGCCTCTTGTGGATGAGTCATGTTAGCCACCTCAAGAATACACTAGATCCAAGTGGGTAGCAAGCCTTCCTTGATGTTCGCAGTAAGAAAAGGGTGTGTCCTGGGTGGTGAGTATCCTTAATGATGGATGCGTCCTTTCTAAGTCACTACCTTTTGAAGATACATCGATGGTGGAGAGACTAGTGACCATGTTGGAGCTGGTCCACCATCGAACTCTTCTCCTCGCTGAACTAGTACCCTTGAGATGAAGGGAAATTCTCAGTTTTAACACCTTATTTCAAGAACTCCATTCTGTTGTTTCTACACAGGATTATAATGCTAAAATCTTTGGAGTTTGATTTTCTTCATAACCTTCTGAATTGGTTGAGAATTCTACTGATTACATCTAATTCTCACATATTTCATTATAAGCTAATTACTTCTCCCCTCTTGTCTGTTTCTTCCCAGATCTGTCATGTTCATGCAAAATTTTGTAGAAGCATTCGTGTGCCTTTGCCTTTACCGTTATGTGTTCACCAATATGTGCTCCACTTTTGTTAGTGTCTTTCAGATGCTTAAAAACTCCCTGTATAAATTAGTTTCTTCGATCTACTCCTTAAGTTACTAGTTAAGAGAGCAAGTGATCTTGATTTCTTCCTTTTATGGCCAGTAGTGCACTTGGATTCCATCATCTTGTTACTTTGTTTAATGCCGAAGTACAAGAAGTATGTCTGATTGCTTTCCAGTTGTGTAGAATTTTATGAGACATACATTTTTAGTTCACTCATTTGTATGTTGCTCATTGAAATAAAAACATCTTCCAGTGTCCCTGGTAAGTTTCAAGGGAGCATGGGAAACAGAACTAGCTGAATTTCAAAGGAACGCTGGAACTGGGGACTTGACAAACCAGATGGCAAACTATCAGGATTTCTGTTGGCTAGTAGGTTATAAGAGTTTTTCTTTTACCGTAGTCAATAATAGGTTCAGTTTCAATATTTGGTATCCATGCCAATTATTGTTCTGTTGCTTCTGCTGCTCTGATGGGGTTGGTTACTGATTCAATAGTCCAGATCATCATTCTGTCCGTTCTCCCTCTTCACATCACCTTGCCACTGAGACACCAGAGCTCCCATCCAGCAGCCATGCAGGACAACCTTTACCATAGGACTGTAGTTCAGGAAGATAGCTCTTCAGTTCGTTTGGGGGTCTTCCTGCTATTACCTCATCCCAAAAATGAATGCAATGGATTCCAATTAATTGGGACACATTGGGCAGTAAATTTTGACCCAATTAAATAGCTGTCCCAATTAGCCACATTTTCATGGAAATAGTTAAAAAGGTATAAAAAAAATGACAAATTTAACTGAGTAGCAAATTATGTATTTAAATGGAATACAAAACAAATTAGAACACTATCAATACTACTACAGTACTATAAAATTGTATATTAGTTATTGACAGAAGAATTCATCCAATGTACGCTGCTGTGTTCTTCTGATTAAATGTAAATAAACACAATCAGTGCAGAAACCTAGTGTAGATAATGAGCTGTCTTCGTACAATGTTATCACTGATTGAATCCTCCAAATATTCATTTTCATTGTAACATACAGGATGATTGTTGATGCCTTCAAATTCTTTGTAATTCCTAACTTGAAGTAGTGAAATCATTTTATTTTCACTCATGGTCATTTCTGAATGCCTGACACCACAGTGAACAAAACAGTTCTGAATTATTATACTGCTTATTTCCTGCCAACTGTCAGTGACATAAATAATTGCTTTTTGATCACAAACACATGCAACTGACACTATTTAAAAACTGTTCACTCTAAACATGGTGCAATTAACTGGGATTCACTGTATGTTTAAAAAAAACCCTTAAATCACAGGTCGAAATTAATGCATTGAAAAAAACTGGTGTTGATACTGACCCTTGAAGGACTCCCTTCATTTCTCAGGGTTTATATCATTTTATTTCTTCCTTAAGCAGCCATGAGTTTGAAAGGCCTATTTGGTTGATTTATCGTTCATAGTTTAAAATGGGGTCTGGAGAATGTTTGATGCCCTGGCCCCTTTCATTTGGTAATATTAAGATCAAGATCCTCTTTTCTGCTTCATTTCAAAAGCTTTCTCTGCATTAACTGCAAGTAACCTAACTTAGTTTGTGGCTTTTTCCTAAATTTACTTTGTTTGTCTTCCCTTAGTGTTTACTGTTCTGTTCAGGGATATGTAATCCATTGGCTGGCATGCAAGACAGAGTAATTTAAGTTAGTAATATTTTGGATCACTTTGACAATGGTATCATATTTTCTCCAGATTTTTGACACATTTACTTTTTAAGTATTTGTAGATAATTTTTGGAACTAATATAAGACATAGGAGCAGAACTAGGCCACTCAGCCCAAAGAGTTTGCTCTGCCATTCCATCATGGCTGACTTATCCCTCTCAACCCCATTCTCCTGACTTCTCCCCATTAGCATTGACACCTTGAGTAACCAAGAACCTACCAACCTCTGCTTTATTAAATATGCTCAATGACTTGACCTCCACAGCTATCTGTAGCAATGAATTCCACAGATCACCACCCTTTAGTTAAAGAATTCCTCTCATTTCTGTTCTAAACAAACACCCCTGTATTATGAGGTTGTGCCCTCTGGTCCTAGACTCATCCACTTTAGGAAACATCCTCTCCACATCCACTCTATCTAGGTCTTTCAATATTCAATAGGTTTCAATAAGACTGCCTTCTTTCTTCTAAACTTCAGCATTTACAGATCTAGAACCTTCAAATGCTCATAATTTAATCCTTTAATTCCCAGAAAAATTTAAGGCTCAGAATTACATCCTTGGTTTTGTATTCTAGTCATCTTGAAATAAATACTAACATTGCAATTGTCTTCCTTACCACCAACTTAACCTGCAAGTTAACCTTTAGGGAATCCTGTAGAAGGACTCCCAAATCTCTTTGCACCTCCTGAGTTTTGAAGTTTTTTCCCATTTAGAAAAAATTCCATGCCTTTTTTCATTCAACCGAAGTGCATGATCATATACTTCCTTCCATTGTATTCCATCTGCCACTTCTTTGCCCATGCTCCCAATCTGTCCAAGCCCTTCTGCAGGTTACCTGCCCCTCTACCTACCTTTGTATCTTCTCTAATCTTGACCACAAAGCCATCAATTCCATCATCCAAATCATTGACACATAATGTGAGAAGAAGCAATCCCAATACTGACTCCTGTGGAACACCACTTGTCACTAGCAGCCAACCAGAACAGGTATCCTTTATTCTGCCTCTTTGCTTCCTGCTAATCAGCTAATGCCCTATACCTGCTAGTATCTTTCTTGTAGTACCATGGACTTTTATCTTTTTAAGTAGCCTTACATGCAGCAACTTCTAAAACATCCACTGACTCTCCTTTGTCTTTCTGCCTGTTATTTCCTTAAAGATTGTCAAGTAAAATTTCCCTTTAGGGAAACCATGCTGACTTTGGCCTAATTTATCATGGTCTTCTAAGTACCTTTATCCTTAATAGTGACTGCAACATCTTTTATTAATTAAGGTAATAAAAGATTGTAATATTAAGATGTTTATTATGGTCTAGGAATGTACCTATGGAAAATGCTTATCACTTCCAGAGCCATGCTAAGAATTTATTAATAACTTCCAGAGTGTTGAGCTTGCTTCAAGCTTAAAATCTTAGCAAATTAATGCAATAAAAATACCATCAAGAATTACACTTAGTGGATTTCCTGTGAACATATTGTGCTGTCTATGTTATTACAGGTTTTAAGGGCAAAGGATGTGATGTTGATATATACACCTATTTGGAAATAATTAGTTTTACTTTTAAAGATTTCCTTGTATCAATTTTTTTCAATATGTGGATCACGATATTCCTACTGATTTCAGATTGATAACATTCCAATAAATATACATTTTAGAAAAAACTAAATCATTCTTCAACCTATTGTGATCTATTTAACTCAGATTTGTATGAAACTGGCTTTAATAACAGTGGGAAAGCTGGCCATATGTAGCAGCACCGTTGGACCATATGTGAAGCTTTCAATGTAATGAAGTTTTTAAATGACATAAGCTTCAGTAGTACTATAGGTGGCCCCCATTTTTTGAACGTTGGGTTTACGACAGCTTGCTGTTACGGAAGACCGACGTTAGTAACTGTTTTTGCTAACCAAAGAGGATTTTCGCTTTTACGAAAAAAAGACACCCGCTTTATATGTGTGTGTTTACCCCGAGAAAGACTACCATGATAGTGAAGCCTTATGCAGTCAGTTGTGTGCGCACGCATGTACGTGCCCAGGCGTGTATGTGCCCATTCTGATTAAGTGAAACTACACCGTACATACAGTATTTCTACTTTATATAGACTTGTATATTTATCATATCATTCCTGCTTTTACTATATGTTCGTGTTATTTTAGGTTTTATGTGTTATTTGGTATGATTTGTTAGGTCTTTGATCTGGAAATGCTCAAAAATCTTTCCCATATAAATTAACGGTAATTGCTTCTTTGCTTTACGACATTTCGGCTTACAAACGGTTTCAATGGAATGCTCTGCCTTCAGATAGCGGGGGAAACTTGTATTCACCACAAATTTGGAACCATATGCTTTATATATTTAAAATCCTTTTTTGATGTCAGAAGTATCTGGGTAATCAATCAGAGGGAATAGTCTCATGATTGGGTATTATTTGCTATTTAATGTAGTCCTGATAGAACATTGTAAAACTTAAGTTTTTAGTATTGTGGGATCACTACATGACAGATCAATCTGACCATACTGAGACTAATTGGATTTCTCAGTGGACAAACCATTCTTCTTAAATAAGAATGGATCACAACTATCCTCATGAATCCTAGATTAACATTAATAACATTAGACCGAATCTGACAATGGAACTTATTAGAATTAATTGTTGATTCTGATTCCTGAGGAATATTACACTGATGGAGTTAGTCTGCAATTTTTCATTTAATCTCTCTAACATGTTCAGATCATTGGAAGATGAATTATTTTAGTTGCAGTGCAAGTGGGGAATCCATTTGCCAAACATGCACAGGTTACTATGCCAAGCATGCTTGAAACAGGGGTGAATGACTACATAGAGCTTTTTTCTGTCATCTATAGTCCTTGTATCCTAGGGATATTGTATGCTGTATTTCCACAGAGAGTGACCAAAGAAGATCAGGGAATCTTAGTTGACTTTCTGTGGTTGAGTGAAAGGTCCAGGGATCATTTGCAGTACCTTCTAATTCCAAAACAAAGCTCAAAATATAGGCCACCTAATCAGTTATGTCTTGAGTTATTTGGGTGGTTTTGTCTGTTTGGCCTCTTCTTTTAATGTATGACATCAATGGGTGACGTCAGCGGCAAGAGCGGGGTTGAAAAAGAGGCCCACTTTTAGGAGCGGGCAGCGGAGTGCGCAGGAGCAGAGTGCTGGGCTTTGGCTCAGCGGGCTTTGGCGCAAGGGGACTTCAGTGAGAGGAAATCAGTGAAGCTGAGTACGTGCTTGCTGAGGTAAAAAAGGTAAGGTCAGTAGGTACTTTTTTCATTTATTCTGACTAATCTGGGATCAGGTAATGGGGGAGACAGTTAGAGCAGTGGTGTGCTCCGTATGCAGTATGTGGGAGGTCAGGGTCAACACAGTTGTCCCTGATGACCACACCTGCAAAAGGTGCATCCAGCTGCAGGTCCTATCAGACCGAGTTAGGGAATTGGAGCAGGAGCTGGATGAACTACGGATCATCCGGGAGGCAGAGGCAGAGATAGATGAGAGTTATTGGGAGGTAATCACACCTAAAAGACAGGAGGTAGGCAAATGGGTGACAGTCAAGAGAGGAAGGGGGAGCAGACAGAGAGAGCAGAGCACCCCTGTGGCCATTCCCATCAACAATAAGTATACCGTTTTGGATACTGTTGGTGGGGATGACCTACCAGGAATAAGTTGCAGTGGTCCTGTCTCTGGCACTGAGGTTGGACCCTCGACTAGGAAGGGGAGGAGGGAAGAGAAGAGAGCAGTAGTGATAGGGGATCCTATAGTCAGGGGGGCAGATAGGAGATTTTGTGGGGAAGATCGGGAGTCTCGGATGGTATGTTGCCTTCCTGGTGCCGGGGTCCAGGACATCTCAGATTGAGTGCAGGTTATTCTCGAGAGGGAGGGTAAGAACCCAGATGTGGTCCATGTAGGGACCAATGACGTGGGTTGGATGAGTGACGGGGTCCTGCGTAGGTAGTTCAGGGAGTTAGGTGCGAAGCTGAAGGGCAGGACCTCCAGGGTAACAATCTCAGGATTACTACCTGTGCCACGTACGAATGAGGCAAGGAACAGAAGGATTATACAGATTAATACGTGGCTGAGAGGATGGTGCAGGAGGGAGAGCTACAGGTTTTTAGAAAATTCGGCTTTGTTCCAGGGAAGGTGGGATCTGTTCCGACAGGACGGTTTACACCTGAACTGGAGCAGTATGAACATTCTTGCAGGAAAGTTTGCTAGTGCTTCTTTGTGGGGGGGGGGGGGGTTTAAACTAAATTTGCAGGGGGCAGGGATCCAGGATGCGAGAGAGGATAGCGAGATGAAGAATAAAGGACAGGTGGGGACTACACGGTTCCAGAATATTAAGTGTGTAGTAGAGAAAGGTGAGGCGGAACAAGTGATAAGGAGGACACATGTACAGAGGGATGGTCTGACGGAACATGGAGTTAAATGTGCAGAAAGAATAAGTAAATTTAGGAAGGACAACAAAATTCAAGGGGCGTATAGCCCGATGGGAGTTCGGGGAGCTGGGTTAAGCACAATAGGCAGCGATTTAAACAGAGAGAGGAGAAGTGGCCTGAAAATTCTATATCTGAATGCACAGTGTCAGAAATAAGGCGGATGAGCTTGAAGCTCAGGTGCGAATGGGTAACTGTGATGTTGTTGGGCTAACGGAGACATGGCTGCAGGGAGATCAGACCTGGGAAATGAATGTACAAGGGTATACATGCTATCGTAGGGACAGAAATGTGGGCAGAGGGGGTGGGGTGGCCCTGTTGGTGAGGAATGAGATTCAGTCCTTTGCAAGGGGGGGACATAGGATCAGGAGAAGTAGAGTCTGTGTGGATAGAACTGAGGAACAGTAAGAGCAAAAAGACCCTAATGGATGTTGTGTACAGGCCACCAAACAGTAGCATGGATATTGGGTGCAAATTGAATAGGGAGTTAACATTGGCATATGGCAAAGGTAATGTCGCAGTAGTTATGGGGGATTTCAACATGCAGGTGAACTGGGAGAATCAGGTTGGTGCTGGACCCCAGGATAGGGAGTTTGTAGAGTGCCTACGGGATGCATTCTTGGAACAGCTTGTATGAGAGACTGGACCAGGGACAAGGCTATTCTGGATTTAGTGTTGTGTAATGAACAGGATTTGATAAGCGATCTTGAACTAAAGGAGCCATTAGGAGGTTGTGACCATAATATGATAAGTTTTTATCTGCAATTTGAGAAGGATAAGGGCAGATCGGAGGTGTCAGTGTTGCAGTTGAACAGAGGAGACTATGGAGCCATGAGGGAGGAGCTGGCCAAAGTTAAATGGACGGATATCCTAGCAGAAAAGACAGTGGAGCAGCAATGGCAGGTATTCTTGGGAATAATGCACAAGGTGCAAAATCAGTTCATCCCCCGGAGAAGGAAGGATTCAAAGAGAGGAAAGGGGCCACAGTGGTTGACAAAGGAAGTCAGAGATTGCACAGCATTTTAAAAAAAAAAGTAAGTATGACAGAGCTAAGGTGAATGGGAGGACAGATGATTGGGAAATTTTTAAGGAACAACAGAACTTAACTAAAGAGGCAATACGGGGAGAAAAAATGAGGTATGAACGCAAGCTAGCCAGGAATATAAAGGAGGATAGCAAAAGCTTTTTTGGGTATGTGAAGAGAAAGAAGATTATTAAGGACAATGTTGGGCCCTTGAAGAATGAATTGGGTGAAATTGTTATAGGAAACAGAGAAATGGCAGAAGAACTTAATAAGTACTTTAGATCTGTCTTCACTAGAGAAGACGCAAGCAATCTCCCAGATGTATGGATGGGCCAAGGACATAGGGTAACAGAGGAAATGAAACAGATTGACATTAGGAAAGAAACGGTGATGAGTAGACTGATGGGACTGAAGTCCCCAGGTCCAGATGGTCTGCATTCTAGGGTGCTAAAGGAGGTGGCTCTGGAAATTGCGGATGCATTGGTAATCATTTTCCAATGTTCCTGAGATTCAGGATCAGTTTCTGAGGATTGGAGAATGGCTAATGTTATCCCACTTTTTAAGAAAGGAGGGAGGGAAAAAACAGAGAACTATCGTCCTGTCAGACTAACATCAGTAGTGGGGAAGATGCGAGAGTCCATTATTAAAGATGAAATAGTGGCATATCTAGATAGCAGTAATAGGATTGGGCCGAGCCAGCATGGATTTACCAAAGGCAAATCATGCTTGACTAATCTGTTGGAGTTTTTCGAGGATGTAACCAGGAAGTTAGACAAGGGAGATCCAGTGGATGTAGTGTAACTCGATTTTCAGAAGGCATTTGATAAGGTCCCACATAGGAGATTGCTGGGTAAAATCAGAGCTCATGGCATTGGGTGGGGGGGGGGGGGGAAGATACTGACATGGATAGAAAACTGGTTAGCAGTGAATGGGTGTTTCTCGGAATGGCAGGTGGTGACTAGTGGGGTGCCACAGGGCTCGGCATTGGGACCACAGCTGTTTACGATTTACGTCAACGATTTAGATGAAGGCTTTGAGAATAACATCAGCAAGTTTGCTGATGATACTAAGCTGGGTGGCAGTGTGACGTGATGAGGATGTTAGGAGAATTCAGGGTGACTTGGGTAGGCTGAGTGAGTGGGCAGATACTTGGCAGATAACGTTTAATGTGAATAAGTGTGAGGTTATCCACTTTGGGAGTAAGAACAGGAAGGCAGATTATTATCTGAATGGTGTAGTGTTAGGTAAGGGAGAAATACAAAGAGATCTAGGAGTCCTTGTTCATCAGCCACTGAAGGTGAACGAGCAAGTGCAGCAGGCAGTGAAGAAGGCTAATGGAATGTTGGCCTTTATTACAAAGGGAATTGAGTACAAGAGCAAGGAAATCCTTTTGCATTTGTACAGGGCCCTGGTGAGACCACACCTGGAGTATTGTGTACAGTTTTGGCCTCCAGGGTTAAGGAAGGACATCCTGGCTGTAGAGGAAGTGCAGTGTAGATTCACAAGGTTAATTCCTGGGATGTCCGATCTATCTTACGCAGAGAGGTTAGAGAGACTGGGCTTGTACACGCTGGAATTAAGGAGATTGAGAGGGGATCTGATTGCAACATATAAGATTATTAAGGGATTGGACAAGATAGAGGCAGGAAATATGTTCCAGATGCTGGGAGAGTCCAGTACCAGAGGGCATGGTTTGAGAATAAGGGGTAGGTCATTTAGGACAGAGTTAAGGAAAAACTTCTTCTCCCAGAGAGTTGTGGGGGCCTGGAAGGCAGTGGAGGCCAATTCTCTGGATGCTTTCAAGAAGGAGCTAGATAGGTATCTTATGGATAGGGGAATCAAGGGATATGGGGACAAGGGTATTGATAGTAGATGATCAGCCATGATCTCAAAATGGTGGTGCAGGTTTGAAGGGCCGAATGGTCTACTTTTGCACCTATTTTCTATTGTATGATATAAACTTAATGCCACCTTCAAGGCTATTACCCAAACACCTTTTGTTTTGAATATTTGTATAGAGAGCTTCAACTTGGAAGGGTTAGAGAGGCAGAGTGATGAACTGAAAGCTTCCGCATTACTCTGAATAGACAGTTCTCAGACTTTTCATTGAACAAATTAAACTTTCTTGATTTTTAACATAATTACGATGAACTCTGTAGACATTGCTTGGGGAAGGAAGCTGCTTTTTCATTTTAATGTATTTTTAGTAGCTAATGTAAAGCCATGATTTTATAGAACTATCAAAATGCTGGATGAACTCAGCAAGTCAGGTAGTAGAAGCTCAAGATTTTCAGCATCAGCAGAGTCTCGTGTTTGTGATTTCATACATTCTTGATTCCATATTTTCAGAGATATCTAATGCTTGCTGATGGCAACTAATAATATGAAAGTGTATATGAAGTAAATGAATTCAAATTTATGTAAAATCAAATAGAATTTTCAATAGCACAGATTCTATTGCAAAAGAATTGTTTTTACTTTTGGCTTACTCTTGCGATTTTGGAAAAGGTTTATTACAATTGCTCTAAGTCATATCCTGTATAACTTCAGTTGACTCTTATTTTCTTGCAGTTTGTAATTGTGGATAGACTATTGCTTGAAATGATCCCTGAAATGAAAGATTTAACTTGGGGAGAGTGTTTAATGGCTCCGGGCCTGTACCCACTGGAGTTTTGACGAAAGAGGGAGGATCTCATTGAAACCTATCGAACATTGAAAGGCCGAGATAGAGTGGATGTGAATTCAAGCAATAGTCTATCTGCAATAACAAACTTCAAGATACATAAAAAGAGTCAACAATTAAGTAGTTAAAACATACGTGATGTATCCTTGCAATGTGCAATGCAAGTAAAACAAGATCTTGAGGGATTTTGACAGGGTGAATGCACAGTCTCCTCTTGTTAAGGGAAACTAGAACTGGGAAGCATTCTTGAAAGGCTTGAACATTTAAGACAGTGATAAGAGTAAAGTCTTTTTGATGCTTGCAAGTTTTTGGAATTTTCTCAGTGTTAATTAGATGTCCAGTGGCATTATTGGGGTCTAAGTTATCTAAATAAATTGTCTGTTATCTTTTAAATATCCCTTTAGTGCCCTGGATTCTCTTGAGTCCTAGTTCAAGTTTACAGTCATCCTTGGCCTCCAAGGAGAAGAATAAACTGGATGTGGAATGTATTGCTTCCAAAAAAGGCCCAACAGGATAGTTGAGAGAGAGTCAGTGGATGGGATGTATCTGAATTTTCAAAAGGCATATGATGAAATGTTACAGAGGTTATAACTGACTCTGCAGTTGAACAATAACCTGGATTGAAAAATGTCTCTCTTCCATCCATTAAAATATCCAAGAACTCTTATTATCAAAGTACAAACCCCATTTCCAGAAAAGTTGGGATATTTTCCAAAATGCAATAAAAACAAAAATCTGTGATATGTTAATTCACGTGAACCCTTATTTAACTGACAAAAGTACAAAGAAAAGATTTTCAATAGTTTTACTGACCAACTTAATTGTATTTTGTAAATATACACAAATTTAGAATTTGATGGCTGCAACACACTCAACAAAAGTTGGGACAGAGGCATGTTTACCATTGTGTTACATCACCTTTCCTTTTAATAACACTTTTTAATCGTTTTGGAGCTGAGGATACTAACTGTAGTAGATTTGCAATTGGAAATTTTGTCCATTCTTGCTTGATATAAGACTTCAGCTGCTCAACGGTCTGTAGTCTCCGTTGTCTGATTCTCCTCTTCATGATGCGCCATACACTTTCAATAGGAGATAGTTCGGACTGGCAGCAAGCTAGTCAAGCACACACACTCTGTGTCTACAAAGCCATGCTGTTGTAGCCCATGCAGAATGTGGTCTGGCATTGTCCTGCTGAAATAAGCATGGACGTCCCGGGAAGAGACGTCGCCCTGACGGCAACATATGTTTCTCTATTTTCCTAATATACGCATCAGAGTCAATGGTACCTTCACATACATGCAACTCGCCCATGCCGTGGGCACTGATGCACCCCCATACCATCACAGATGCTGGCTTTTGCACCTTTTGCTGATAACAATCAGGATGGTCGTTTTCATCTTTGGCATGGAGAACTTGACGCCCATTTTTTCCCGAAAACTAGCTGAAATGTGGACTCATCTGGACCACAGCGCACGGTTCCACAGTCTTTTGGTCCATCTGAGATGAGCTCGGGCCCAGAGAACCCGCCGGTGTTTCTGCATAGAGTTGATATATGACTTCTTCCTTGCATAATACAGTTTCAAGTTGCATTTCTGGATGCAGTGACGGACTGTGTTAAGTGACAATGGTTTTCCGAAGTACTCCTGAGCCCAGGTGGCTATAATTGTCACAGTAGCATGACAGTTTCTTAGGCAGTGCCGCCTGAGGGCTCGAAGATCACGTGCATTCAACAGTGGTTTCCGAACTTGCCCTTTACGCACTGAGATGTCTCTGAATCTTTTCACAATATTATGTACTGTAGATGTTGAAGACCTAAATTCTCTGCAATCTTGCATTGGGAAATGTTCCTTTTGAACTGACTAACAATTCTCTCACAAATTTTGGCACAAAGGTGTGAGCCACGACCTATCCTTGCTTGCAAAGACTGAGCCTTTGATGGATGCTACTTTTATACCCAGTCATGATACCTCACTTGCTACCAATTAGCCTGCTTAATGTGGAGTCTTCCAAACCGGTGTTACTTGAATATTCTGTGCACTTTTCAATCTTATTTTAACTCTGTCCCAACTTTTGTTGAGTGTGTTGCAGCCATCAAATTCTAAATTTGTGTATATTTACAAAATACAATTAAGTTGGTCAGTAAAACTATTGAAAATCTTTTCTTTGTACTTTTGTCAGTTAAATAAGGGTTCATGTGAATTAACATATCACAGATTTTTGTTTTTATTGCATTTTGGAAAATATCCCAACTTTTCTGGAAATGGAGTTTGTATATGCACATTATTCAACCTTGAGATTTGTCTCCTAACAGGCAGCCATGAAACAAACAAACCCAAAAAATCTCATATATAAGACCATCGAATGTGCAGAGAAAAAAAACACGTTGCTCATAACAAAAACCAATAAAAATTAAAAAAAAACTCATTGAAAAGATGGGGATGTGTACGGTGGCCGTGTCGTGAGCTCCAACCAACTTTACAGTGTACTGCTAGTGTCTGCAATTTCTTGTTCAAGTAGCTGCTAGTCACACTAGATTTTTTAGATTGACTGTTCTGAACATCGGGAAGATGGCATTTACCCACAGCTTACTGCCTTTTCTACACTGGGAACCCCTGCTTACGCAATCCATGGGAGACTCATTTATTACACTGTCGCTACCTTGGAAGCGGCGCTGGAGGTGAGGGAGAATGGCTGGCATCCTGGTGAGATTAAGACTGTGTGCTAATCGGCCGCCACTCCCTAGGATACTCCTGGCTAATGTTTAGTCCCTGGACAACAAGCTGTGCAAGCTGAGAGCCAGATTCTCCTATCAGCAGGAAACAAAGCAAGGTAATGTTTTGTGCTTCGTGGAGTCTTGTTAATGAAGGAGATACGGAATCACACCATCGAGCCCTCTGGGTTCTCCCTGTTCCAGGTGGACAGGTAACCTCTCTGGTAAGAGTAATGGAGGTGGAGAAATTGACTATTATTGCTTCATGGTCAATAATGTTTGGTGCGACCGGTGGAATGTGCATGCCCTCCAATCATTTTGTTACCCAGCTCTGGAGTGCCTTGTGCTGCTGTGTAGACCTCTCTGGCTGCCTCGGGAGTTCACGGTTGTTATTATCACAGCTGTATAGGACCCTGGTCAGACCCCACTAGGCAATATCATCAGTACAATTTTGAATGAAATGTTGGTGATCATCTTGGTGATTATCTTGGTGATTGTCAACTTTTATGTGTCCTGTGATTAGCTGTTTGTGTGCGTGGGTATATGTGCCATTTCTATTGGTTACCGATTATGTAATCTGCAATTGGTTCATTAAAATCCAATTAGGAGATTATTGTTGTCCAGTCTGTGTTAGTCGAGCATTATGTAGGATTAACATCGTCCTCATTGATTGACATGTGTAATCAGGTGTGAATTGGCTTTTGGCTCTGGATCGATGACTTGATGCTGAAGTGGGATGTAGACTGGGTTCATTTTGACATGCTTGTTGATAGAATTCTATGTGGAGAACAAAGCCTTTAAGAATTCTCGGTTGTTGTTGACGAGCTTGGCTTAGGACAATGAAGTTGGTCCAATTGAATTGATGTGTTTCACAGTCACCATGTATAGATACAAGAGAAGGTTGATCATGATCACAGCCCTTTGGTGTTCATGTACCCTTGTTGATGGCTTCCTACCAGTCTGGCCAACATAATGCTTGTCGCAGTTGGCGCATGGAATTTTGTATATAGTGTTTGTATGTCGTGGGTAGGCAATCTTTTATTCTTGATAAATATTGGCGTAGTGTGGCTGTAGGTTGTGCTACTGTGATGTCAAATGATCGTAGAAATCAAAAATGTATTGGAAGTGACCGATAGACCAACAAAACCTCTGCAAGCTATAAAGCCAGCTTGGTGAGCCACTTATCAACAACATCCTCAACCTGAGCTCCAAATCTTTTCCAACATCTTAAAAACCATAAGCAAATAGAGTTCTGAACTGAAGTTCAGAAGAGACCCATAGTTTAGCACAGAGCCAACTAAACCTTGAGAAGAGTCTGAACCGGCCTGTACCTCGTCTTGGGCCCCAATAGCCTGTCCTTTTCAATCTGGCCTGATGCCTAAATCACCGACCATACATTGGGTTCATTTGGTTTGATGCACTCTCGGGCTGGGACCTCAGCACCTCAATTCAGCCTGTGATCGACCATTTACCATTAAAGATATTTATCGGGTGTGCTGTATATGCAGGGTCCTTAGCATTCTCAGTGATCCCTCCCATCTGTTCAACGATCTCTTTGACACCTTTCCATCAAGTGTACTGTACCATTAGGACAAGAACTGTTAGGATGGTAAGCATCATCTTCCCTCAGGCTATAAGACAGCTGAACTTCCTGCAACCACCCAGGTTTCATGACATATGAAGAGCCATAAGTGTTCTAGTTTATATTTCAACTTGTCTATGCACTTTATTATTTGCGGTAGTATTACTTTCTGTTAAGTGTGTGAATTATATGTACTGTGTTGTGCACCTTGGTCTAGAGGAACGTTGTTTCATTGGCGGTATACATATGTAAGGTTGAATGACAATAAACTGAACTTGAATTTAAAAATGATAGAGATTGGATGGAGTAAATAGGCCTTCAGATCTTTTTGATGTCTTTGTTAAAGAACACCATAACATACAAACCTCGTTCCAAAGTGAAGTGGGAAGTAGCAGAATATAGAGCATTGCAGACTGGTTATAGTCATTGCTCTCCCATTTATCACTTTCTCAATCAGTAAGAGATTTGGCAAGGAGAGTAGCAACTGAGAATTTTTTTCTTAAAATCATTGTTAGAATTGGGATCTGGTTGTATTAAAGCAGATGGTATATTAAAACAGAAAGTTAGCACAGGTGATGCAATACTGAGTAACTAGATTGATCCTGGGATTGAAGTTGTTGTCCCAGGAAACAAAACATAGGAGGGGGCCTTTACTCATAACTTACATGTAAATGTGGCAATTTTACTGAAATTTGACAGTTTGTGATGGGTTGACTTAAAAATGATGCAGAAATAATATGGCAAGTATTTCTACAACTAGGAAACATAGTTTTCAGATATGGGGGGATAAAATAGGGTCTTTTAAGAGACTCCTGAATAGGTACATGAAGCTTAGAAAAGTAGAGGCTATGGGTAACTCAATGTAATTTCTAAAATAAGTACATGTTCGGTGCAGCATTGTGGGCCGAAGGGCCTTGACCATGCTGCAGGTTTTCTGTGTTTCTGTGGGTTCGGCCATTTAAGACAGAGATGATAAAGGTTTCATTACTCCTGGAATCCTTTATCCCTGGGTGTTCAGCATGCTCAGTCATTCATTATATTGGTGGGTGGCAGAATGGAACAACTAAAAGGCTTTTGCCACACAGAAACCGAGATCTGTGTTCATTACTGATCTCAAGTGCAACCTGTTTGGAGTTGGCATATTCTCACTGTAACGTTCTCCTTCGCGTGTAACGAACGCCGAATTAAACGTCGAGATAAACCACAGTTAATAAGAACCAGATCGCAGTAAGATTAACCATTTACTGTTCACTCTTCACATTAACATATGGTGAAAACTGTTGATAAAACAATACAAGATTGATACAGTATTTGTTCCTTCCTTAATATCACATTTCAAGTGTAAATACTTGCAAAGGTGACTATAACTACATTACACTAAGGTGCAGTATACAGGGAGAGTTTACCTGCTCCATTGACTACTTTAAATACACTTCCATGCAAACTATCCGCAACTCTTTAACTAACGAAAGCATAAACATTATCGACTGTCGTTACTTCTAACAGGATCGGCATTAACATCTTAGTTCAATATATCGATTATCTATTAACTTACAGCGTTGCTCTCGCTGTGATTTCTCATGCCTGCAAAACAACTTCTGCTCAGGTGTGCCTCGTGGTAAGCCCCCACCCTCGCGCTAATTTCAAACCGGTACTTTCCCACAAGACGCGGCGAAACCGGATGTGACGTCATCGCATGCCGATATATTTTACATGCAATGAATATACTTTAAACACTTCTAATTCTAACTAGAAAATACTATCGAATGAATTACTAAGCAAAAATATTATAAACTAAATAACTGTCGTAAAGACAGCACACTCACTCTGATGACATGAGCTTCCGCCATTGTTGATGTGTTGATTGGAGGTTGATGAAGGGTATGATCTGGGGAGAGTTGATGAGTATGCCAGGAAAATAAATAAATTAGTTTGTTGAAGACTACTGTAAATGACAGTTTAGTTGGTTTGCATTTGGTAGACTTGTGGCCTGCTTCTGTGCCTAATCTTTTTATGACCGTGATTCTATATTCAAAGCTGACTGATATTTATGAAAATTGTCCGCAAATGGACAATGTAATTTCCTTTTTCTATTGAAGGACAGAAGTTGTTTTAAAAGTTAAAGAGCAATACTTGTCGTCCCTTTCAGGGTTACCCATAATTCTTGCAGGAGTTCTGGTCATAATTAAGGCACCAATTAAAAGCACAATGGAGACACAGGAGACCGTACATGCTGGAATCTGGAGCAATACGCAGAAGACTGCAGGAATTCAGCAGGTCAGGTAGTATTTATGGCAGGAAATACAGATGAAATTTAGATTGATATTGGTATGAAGAGAACCCAGAGCAGTATTTTGAATGGGGCAGGTGGTGTCCACTTCGTTCGAGTTCACATTTATGTTCACTCTACTGTGCACATGTATACCGCCAAATAAAACAACATAGTAATGTAACTCACAATATTACTATAAATAAATTAACAAATAATAAGGTGCATTTACAACACAAGTTAAAAAGTAAACAGTATAATGCTACTGGCGCTTCATATGTGATTAGACTTTGGTGGTGGCAGGGAGTTCATTTGTTTCACAGCCTGAGGGAAGGAGCTGTTTCCCATCCTAACAGTACTTGTCCTCAGGCCACAGAACCTCTTTCCTGATGGTAGGGGGGTCAAAGATACTGTTGGACAGATCAGAGGGATCATTGACAATACTAAGAGCCTTGTGTACGCAGTGCTCTTGATAAGTATCTTGGTTGAGTTGAAGAGAGAACCTATAATCCTCTTAGCAGTCCTTGCAATCCTTTGTAGGGCCTTGTGGTCAGATGCCTCGCAATTCTCATAACAGATGGTAATGCAGCTGGTAGGGACACTCACAATGATGCCCCTGTAAAAATTGGTTAGGAAGTGGTGGGGGAAACCTCGCTCAGTTCAATCTCTTCCAGAAGTGGAGATGCTGTTGTACCTTCTTGATTAAAGAGGTGGTGTTGATGGGCCAGGTGAAATTGTTTGTTATGTACACTCCCAGAAACTTGCTGCACGGAAGAACTGTTTATTTGTCATGAGATGTTGTCAGCCTGCAACTTCATGAAGTCCACAACCATCTCTTTGGTTTTGCCATACTGAGACTCAAGTTGTTGTGCTCCCACCATTCTACCTCCTTCTGTATGCCATCTCATCGTTGTTGTTGATGAAGCCAACCACTTTATGATTTGGTTTGAACTGGATCTAGGAATGCAGTAATCATTTTCCTCCATGGATGCTGCCTGGTCCTCCGAGTTCCTCCAGCTTTTTGTATGCTGCGATTATAAGTATAGTCTATCCTTGGAAAACAATCTTTGTTCTCCTGTACTGTATCTGTGCTGTTTCCATAGCAATCTGTGATGCCCACCCATGCCTCATTTGACAACCAAAATAGCAGTTTGGTTCCTTGCTGAAACAATGCCAATGAATGAAGATTTTAGGTTTAGATCTTGGCTAGAGAGTAATCTTTTCACTAGCCAGCCTATGTGGTGGAAATAAAAGAGAACACAGGCAGAGTTTTGTTTCCTGTTCTAAAATCTAATCATAGTGCCAGTGGCCAACAAGACTCAACTTTTAGAAAACTCCTCCAATAGTCACCAGAATGGCTTGATTTTGTGCTAGATGGTGGGATGAAGTTGCTGGATCTGGGTTTAAATGGGTGAAATTATGAGCTGAAAATGTCATGATATTCATTTTGGGTGCTTATTTTTCTTATTAATATTGGATGGTTAAATTAGTTGCTTTGTTTGTTTTGATGAAGCTTGGACTCTGTAATTACTGATTTATTTTCACATTGTCTTGCAGGTTTGCATTTAATTCTTAAACAGTGCCCTATTTAGCACTACATAAAAATACTGAAACTTTTGTGATTGTAGTCATTAGGTGCCTCAAAGCTCCACATTGAGTCCTGTAGAAGATTTTATAGGGAGGGGAGATGGAGCATTTTCCCACTCTTGATTGTTACTCCTGACAGACTTGAGGGGTTCATTGAATCAAATTAAGCCCAATCTATCATTAGCTAATTCACGTAATATCCTTGTACTTGATAATTTTCAATAAACATGGCAGTAGAAAAATATAAAGTGACAAATTGTGGTTTAAGAAATGTCCAAACTTGACAGTTATAGAATATATCACAATGTTTATTAAATTATAGAAGCTGTCTGTAGTACAATGGAAATTTCGTGAAATGTTTCACAATTTTACCATTTAAATACCTAAGTGATTAAAAGTTATCCTCATTCAATAATCTTATAGTCTAGTGGTCACCAACCTTTTTGAGTCCAGGATCCCCTAACTTGGCCTTAGTGAAAGGCGAGATCAACCCCAGATCGATTAGTTACACGCATGCGCACTGGGGCAGAAAAGACCGGAAGTAAAACCCCGCAACCTGGAAGTAGAAATAATGCATAAACACCAGGGGTACTCACTGTTTTTTGCACCACGGACCAGTACAGTATTGACAATATTCTTGCAGACCTGCTGACAGGGTGGGGGGGATGTTAAACACGACCGGAATACAGTGATATTCGAAACAGGTTGCTTATGTCCAGTCTATTCGGCAATTTAGTTTTTGCGGTTCTCAGCAGTTAGCTTCTGTTCCGCGTTGCTCATGTTTTTTCCACTGAAAAAACTCAGCGGGTTCATCTTTAAATGCAGGGTGCTTGGACTCAGGGTACTGAAGCAGTTTTGAGGGCTTCATTGCCTCATTAGACAGCTTCCTGGCCTGAACTCCAGCCTCTGCCTGCCCGCCACCAGACACCCTGGCTACGTGCGGCTGGTCGTGGGTGGGGTGAGAGGACAAGGCCGGAGGTCCCCGTACCAGGGCCGCGGCGGTTGCAGTCCAGAGAGATTGAGCGACCGAGCGAGGAGAGCAACAGGGCCGCGCCTGCCCCCTCTTGTAGGATCTATCAGCCGACAAAAGTTTGTTTCAACAGATCGCAGCGAGGTAGGTGTTCTGCTACTTACAAAACCTTGAGCCCGAATTAAGTTGTTTGCGAATATTTTAGCACCGGGTTCCCCACGAACATTCAGTGCGGTGAACAGGTTCAGAGACGGCGCCCATCTGTCTGCACTCCAGGCCAGTAGCATCGGCATTTCCCGCCAGCTGCGCTCCGGGCCAGTAGCATTGGCAATTCCCACTGGCCGCGCTCCAGGCCAGTGGCATCGGCGGTTCCCGCTGGCCGCGCTCCGGGCCAGTAGCATCGGCAGTTCCTGCTGGCCGCGCTCCGGGCCAGTAGCATCAGCGGTTCTCGCCGGCCGCACGAGGCAAACACTGGCGAGAGGGTGTCACTGTGTTTAGGCGACTGTTGACCTCGTGTGGGTTCAAGTTCAACAGTGTGTGTGACAGGGAGTGAGGAAAGGTGCAGCTGACTCATCGTTTCCTCGCTGCCCGGTGGTTGGGGACCACTGAAGTACACTGTGTAGTGCGGGGGAGCTACACACATGTGCACTGGGCGGAAAGAAAAGAACTAAAACCCGGAAACGATCTCTCAGCAGTATTTGTGTATTTATTTTTCATTTTTTTTTTCGGGATCTACTGGGAAAGTCTCAAAGATCAACCAGTCAATCACAGTCGACGGGTTGGCGACCACTACTATAGCCAATTGTATGAGTGACATTTCACCAGTGTTTTTATGCCAGCAGAAAATTGTTGAATTTATATGTTGATTTTCTGAATAATTTGTCATTATCATTTTAAACCATAAGCTTTTTGAAAAGCCTGGGAGTAAAACTGTGACATGTAAAAGAAGTAATAATTAGTCAGAGCTGTTAAATTAGATCTAAGTTTTAAAACGTGTAGTGCTTCTTTTGGTTTGTTAAGTAGCATTGAAGTGCAAGTTTGAAGGTGTTACATTATAGTTGGATAGGATTTCTTTAAGATAATTCCGAAGGGACCTTGTATGTTATCACCTACGCCATAGGACCTTCTTTGGTGCTTCTTTTGCCTGCTGTTTCTATGCCTTTTTGCTTCAATTCTGAAATTAGTTAGGATATGAAAATCTATCGCAAGGCCATTAAAAGAAACTGAACCTCGATCCTGTCTCTTCACTTTTCTCCACCCTAAGATGTTTATATGCAGTTCACTGTGAAAGTTTCTGATATAACATTTGTTAAGGATAAAGATCAAGCAGGAAGTTTGACTTCAATGGAATACGGTGAACGTTCTACATGTTGACTTGGTACACAGATAAGCCAACAGTGAGGAGTTTTCAAAATAGTTGTTGGTGCTCAAACAACTCACCTCTAAAGAGACAAAAAAAATTCCACTCCTGTTACGTTACAGTTACTGATTATGTTGCGTAATGTCGCAATGCTAATGAATGCAGATTATGAAACCTTTTCCTTTGATTTCAATTCTATGTATTTTTTACAGCCTGATTATGCATTTAAGTTTCCCTTTTCATGTGACTGCTGAGTTTTTGAAGACATGGAGGCATTTAAGGATTTGAAATTTCATGCCTTTAAGTTGGGTCATAAAGGTTTGACACTATTTATTAAAGTTGCCTATACGTTGATTTGGTTACCAGACTAGTGATGTATACTCACCCCACTGTATTTGTTTGTATTGGCCAAAATGTCAGAATAATTTTCCAGAAATTTTGACCAAAATCCAAAGGTATCAGTTGAAGCTGTTGTCAAGCCACCTTTTCAAAGACAATAGGGGAAGGTGATAAAATACTGGCTTTCCCATTGATGCCCATATTCTGCAAATTAATAACAATTAATTGTGTATAACAGCTGTCTTATCACTTAAGTATCCAGGGCCAGTTAAGCGCATGTGAGATATACTTAATGACCTAGATTATTTTGTTTTTGTCTTCTTTCTTGCCCTTCTCTTACCCCATATTCCCTTTGCTTTTTGGAATGGGAAAAATGAATACAGATCATTTTTGTCAACTGATTTTGTAATTTTGTTCTATTTGGTTGCTTGTGTGTAGCTAGGAAAACCAGATCTATATATTGCATGCCTTGACACATCATTATTTAGTTTTTCAAGATTTTGTTTCACTCACTCTTTTTGTCAGGAATGTATGAAGTCCTAAAGTATGAAATTAAACATTGGACTTCTATAGGCCTTTTAAATTAAAACACCTGCAACCATTAATTTTTAATTCTACTTTCACCTATTAAATCACAGTTTAATAGTATAAAATTAGGAATAATCTTTGTTGTCTTTCTCTGTATTTTAATTCGAACCAAAATATCCCTGCACCAAGGTTGCTCATGACTTTTCAAATGAAGTAACTTGTCATACAGACCTATGTGTAACCTCTTTGTTGTTGTGCCCCTCCGTTTAGTGCTATACCAACCAGTACAGCTCAGAACCATGTTTGCTTTTGGCTTCATGTTTGAAGTTTAAGGAAGCAGGTAATGGTAATCCCCAAGCCTTCTGAGCACCCATCTGTGTTCTTGTGCACTTAATTAAATTTGAATTTATTTGCCGATTTGGCAAATCCTTTTGCATAGTTTTCATCTACTTCTGTCCTATTTCTGCCAGTTGTCTGACAACACTGGTGAATGTCAATGCCATTCTCCAGATTATTAGTGAATACATAACAAAACAAAGCCCAGTACAAAACTATCCATGAAGGAGTAGCAGAATTGGTTACTTCATGTTACTTTGAGTTGTTTGTTAATGGTTTTGTTCTTTGGAGAATTAAATGTAGTAAAAGTATAGGGAGGTTAACAGTTTTGACAGATTTTTGCTTTAATTTCCCTTCCAGGTTTAACATAGAGTCATAGACAAGTACAGCACAGAAACTGGCCCCTCAGCCCATCTTGTCCATGCTAAACCACTTAAACTGCCTACTTCCATCGACCTGCATTGGGACCATAGTCCTCCATATCATATCTGTGTACCTATCCAAACTTAAACTTTGAAATTGAGCTTGCATGCATCACTTGTGCTAGTAGCTCATTCCAGATTCTCATAACGCTCTAAGTGAAGAAGCTTCCCCTCATGTTCCCCTTAAACTTTTAACCTTTCACCCTTAACCCAGGACCTCTAGTTGTAGTTCTACCCACACCCTGTGGAAAAAACCTATTTGCATTTACCCAAAATTTACTCCTCATAATTTTGTATACCTCTACTAAATCACCCTTCAATTTTTGACATTCCACGGAATAACGCCCTAGACTATTCAATCTTTATAGCTCAGATCTTCCGGTCCTGACAACATTTTTGTAAATTTTCTCTGTACTCTTTCAACGTTACTTACATCTTTTATGCAGATAAGTGACCAAAGCCGCATGCAATACTCCAAATTAGGCCTTATCAACGTTTTTACAACTTCAACATAACCACCCCATCTCCTGTATTGAATACAATAATTTAGGTGTCTGTATAACAAGTGCACTTTTAGGGTCCCACAATGTCTGTGATTGCGGAGGTGGCCTTTGTGGTCCTTCAGTTGAGGATGTAGACCCAGAATTGAATGTTGGCACTCTAATCTCTATTTAATAGAGCAATTTCAAGTGGGATTTGAGCCTTGCATATTTTGGTTCATTTCAATAGTTAAAAGCTGGTGAACATGGTAAATACTGCTTTTTGGAAATAGTTAATGTTATGTTTTTTTTGTGGTTGAAGTAACTTCATGTGTATAATCTTAAAGCGGTTCTAGAGTTGTTCTAGAGTCTTTCCAGTGTCTTTTCCAAGGGGCAGTTCTTTTTGACTCTACAATATTTTGCCTGCTTTTATCTGTGAAGTTGTTAATGTGATGGAGTTATTATTGCTGCTGTAAGTACACTTGTAGGAGATTCATTGTAGTTTAAGCTTGGAACAGATATTCAGGATGTATTTTTTCTTGTCAGATTAGACTTTCTTCAGTCCAAAGAATATCTATTTATAGCTATAATTTGTACAGGTCAAGTCTAAACACAAGACATTTTGAGCCATTATAGTTCGATACCACAGTGTACATGCAATGTGTATAGAGTGAACACTATTCTCTTCCAAAAAATTAATTTACGCGATTGTTCAAGAAACACTTCAGTCTTTGTCACAAATTCCCTGGGTACTAGTTTTTCTGTCATCTGTTGTACTAATGTGTTACTGTGATTCTCATTTGGGCTCCAACTGTTTACTGGTAATATTGAAAATGTGAGTTGTTTAAAAAAAAGTCCTACCAGTTGTTACATTTGTTAACCTTGTTCTTGGTTAAGTAGAGTTAGAAAAAAAATCTGAGCCATACACTTTTTAAAAAAAAAAATGTTTAAAATTGTCTGAAATTAGATAAAATGTTGAATTTTAGTCCCAAGCCATAAGTTCCTTTATTGCCGAGCCTTGAATGGAATTTGATGCCAGTGGGGCTTTAATGTTACTGTTTAAATGAGGCAATGCTGATGGATAACCATGAAGGTTATAACAAGTATTCTGTTTTAATTGTGTTCCCTAGTGAAATAATTTGTATGTTCTGGCAAGTTTTTTTTTAATATAAAGCTGCTAGATATAAAAATGTACCATAGTTTATAAATGACCATGAAAAGTTGTTCCAATGTTGCCTGAGTTAAGATAGGATGCCATTGAAACTGTGTTGAAATGAATTGAATATTGACAGACACTTCATGGCAATGTCTTTGTCATTTCTGGTTTGCTGCCTGTGCCATGTGCTGGAGAGGGTAAGAGTAGCATGATTTGGCAGATGAATGTGTGGCAGAGGACAGGGTTTCAGATGTGTGGATCATTGGGATCTCTACTAGAGAAGAGTTCTTGAGATCTCTTCAGGGGAAGTTATGGTCTGTACAAAAAGGATGGGTCACACCTGAACTTGAAGGAGACACTATTTATACTTGCAGACAGATTTGCTGGAGCTGTTGGGGAGAATTTAAACTAGTTTGGCAGAGAAATGGGAGCCAGAGTGATAGGTCAGTGAATGAGGCAATTGGTATACTGGTAGATGTACTGTGCAGAGAGAGTGTGAGGAAGGATAGGCAGTTGATTGTACAAAACTGCACTCAATAGAATGGGTTGAAGTGTATCTATTTTAATGGAAAAAAAGTATTAGGAACAAGGTTGATGAATGTAGAGCTTGCGTAGTACATGGAGCTACAATGTTGTGGCCGTTACAGAGTCTTGGCTGTCACAAGGGCAGGAATGGCTGTTGGATGTTCCAGGGTTTAGATATTTTAAAAAGGGACAGGTAAGGAGGTTTAAAAAAAAAGGTTGGAGAGTGGCATTGCTGATCAGAATAGTATCACAGCTGCAGAAAGAGAGGATGTCTGGATGTCTTTTGAGTCAGCATGGGTAGAAGTCAGAAAAAAGCAGGGAGCAATCACTTAGTGAGGGATAGGAACAGATGGTATGGGGAAGTGCTTAATTGGGAGAGGGAAATGATATACTGTAGATATTAGGCAGGAACTTGGGAGCATAAACTGGGAATGGTATACTCTGGGAAATGCACAAGAATGTGGAGATTGTTTAAGGAGCACTTTCATGGGATTCTGGATGGGTTTATCGCATTGAGGTAGGGAAAGGATGGGAGGGTGAAGGAACCATTATTGACGAGATGTAGAACACTTGGTCAAGAGGAAGAAAGAAGCTTAAATTAAAATTTAGGAAGTAAGGATCAGACAGGGCTTGGGGTAGCTAGTAAGGAGCTGAAGAATGGACTTGAGAGAGAACTAGAATGGTGCATGAGAAGGCCTTGTCCAGTGTGGTTAAGGAAAACCCTAAAGTGTTAATGAAGAGTTGAAGCAGATGTGCAAGACTGATCAACAGTTTCTGGCAACATTTAGTTGAAGTTATTGCTGTACAAGGGGATCACACCTGTTCCTGAAAGCAAAGGTTCACATTAGTTTTCCAACAAATACATGTAATATTGGGTTATTTTTCTCAAAAAATAGATGAACACGTATGATGTTTTTCTGTGTTATTTTTTGTTTTTTTTAATCCAGTTTTAGGATTTGCGTGAAGAACTGATCACATTTTACGCCATATTTATGCGGAAGTAAAAATTCTACAGGGTTCACAAACTTTCTAGCACCACTGTAGCAGTTCTGTTGCTTGCAGAGATATGTGCCAGGAGGGACAAATGGACAATGGTATCGCAGAGGGGGTGTTCAATGTGGAGACTGGACAGTGGGAGGAGGTAAAAATGTACCATGGAGAGCATTCTGACAGGCTGCATCACTGTCTAGTACAGAGGGGCTACTGCACAGGACCGAAAGGAGGCTGTAGAAAGTTGTAAAGTTAGTCAGCTCTATCTTGGGTACTAGCCTCTGTAGTATCCAAGACATCTTCAAGGAGCAGTGTCTCAGAAAGGTGATGTCCATTATTAAGGACCCCCATCACCAAGGGCATGAGCTCTTCTCATTGCTACCCTCAGGAAAGAGGTACGGAGACCTGAAGGCACACACTTACTGATTCAGGGACAGCAGCTTTCCCGCTGCCATATGATTCCTAAATGGATATTGAACCCTGATCACTACCTCACTTCCTTAAATATGTGTTATTTCTGTTTGGCACTATTTTTAATCTACTGTATATATATTTATATACATACATATATACTCACTGTAATTTATTTATTATTTCTATATTATCATGAACTGCAGCTACTAGTTAAATTCCTTATTACATGCTGGTGATAATAAACCTGAATTCTGATTCTGGTGGCAAGTTCCTGTTGAAGGTTGTAGAGTTACGGAAAATGAAGTGTTAGATGTGGAGCTTCAAGGGATGGTAGGTAAGGACAAAAGAAACTCGATCCCTGTTAAGGTGGGGGGAAGATGGGGTGAGTGTGGATTTCTGGGAAATGAAGATGTAGGTGAGGGCAGCATCAATGCTAGAGGAAGGGAAACCCTGTTCTTTCAAGAAGGAGGAGATCTCTAAAGACTGGAAAAGAAAGCTTCATCCCAGGAACAGATGTGGTGGAGATGAAGGAACTGAAAAAAGGGAATAGTATTTTTACAGGAGACAGGGTGGGAAGAGATAGCCGTGGAATTACTAAAAGGTATGGTACTCAGTTTATCTCCAGCGATTGAGGCAGAGAGATCGAGAAAGGGGAGAGGGGTGTCAGATATGGACCAAGTGAATTTAAGGGCAGGTGGAAATTGTAGGCAAAATTGATGCAATTGACAAACTCAGCCTGGGTGAAAGAAGCATCACCAATGCAGATGTCATTGGTGCATTGTTTTATGTAGCCAATGAAAAGGCAGGCATAGCTGGGGTCCACGTGGGTGCACATGGCTACACCTTGAGTTTGGAGAAAATGGGAATCAGAATCACGTTTATTATCAGTGGCATGCATAATCTAGCAGAGAGAAAAAAATAAATAAAATAAAACATAATAAACAAACAAGTAAATCAATTGTGTACATGGAATAGATTTTTTTTTAAAAATGTGCAAAAACAGAAATACTGTATATTAAAAACATGAGGTAATGTCCAAAGCTTCAGTGTCCATTCAGGAATTGGATGGCAGAGGGGAAGAATCTGTTCCTGAGTCACTGAGTGTGTGTCTTCAGGCTTCTGTACCTCCTACCTGATGGTAATAGTGAGAAAAGGGCATGCCCTGGGTGCTGCAGTTTCTTAATAATGGACACTGCCTTTCTGAGACACTGCTCCCAAAAGATGTCCTGGGTACTTTATAGGCTAGTGCCCAAGATAGAGTTGACTAGACTTACAACCTTCTGCAGCTTCTTTCGGTTCTGTGCTGTAGCCCCTCTATAGCAGACAGTGATGCAGCCTGTCAGAATGCTCTCCATGGTGCAACTATAGGAGTTTTTGGGTGTACTTGTTGACACGCCAAAACTCTTCAAACTCATAATAAAGTATAGCTGCTGTCGTGCCTTCTTTATGACTACAACAATATGTTGGGACCAGGTTAGATCCTCAGAGATCTTGACATCCTGGAATGATCCTGACATCATTCTCTCCACTTTTGATCCCTCTATCAGGATTGGTATGTGTTCCTTCGTCTTACAATCAGCTCTTTCGTCTTACTGATGTTGAGTCCCAGGTTGTTGCTGCAACACCACTCCACTAGTTGGCATATCTCATTCCTGTACACCCTCTTGTCAACATCTGAGATTCTACCAACAATGGCTGTATTGTCAGCAAATTTATAGATGGTATTTGAGCTATGCCTAGCCACACAGTCATGTATACAGAGAGTAGAGCAGTAGGCTAAGCAGACCCCCCACCCCCGAGGTGCGCCAGTGTTGATAGTCAGCCAAAAGGATATGTTATCACCAATCCGCACAGACTGTGGTCTTCCGGTTAGGAAGTCGAGGATCCAATTGCAGAGGGAGGTACAGAGGCCCAGGTTCTGCAACTTCTCAGTTAGCATTGTGGGAATGATGCTATTAAATGCTGAGCTGTAGTTGATGAACAGCATCTTGACGTAGGTGTTTTGTGTTGTTTCGGTGGTCTAATGCTGTGTGGAGAGCCATTGAGATTGCTTCTGCCGTTGACCTATTGTGATAGGTAAATTGCAGTGGGTCCTTGCAGGAGTTCAGTCTAGTCAAAACCAACCTCTCAAAGCATTTAATCACTGTCGATGTGAGTGCTGCTGGGTGATGGTCGTTAAGGCAGCCCGCGTTATTCTTCTTTGGCACTGGTGTAATTGTTGCCTTTTTGAAGCAAGTGGGAACTTCTGCCTGTAGCTGTGAGAGGTTGAAAATGTCCTTGAATACTCCCACTAATTAGTTGGCACAGGTTTTCAGAGCCTTACTAGGTACTCCATCCGGACCTTCTGCCTCACGAGGGTTCATTCTCTTCAAAGACAGTCTAACATTGGCCTCTGAGACAGAGATCATAGGGTCTTCAGGTGCAGGTGGGATCTTCACAGTTGTAGTTGTGTTCTCCCTTTCAAAGCAGGCATAGAAGGTGTGGAGTTCATCTGGTAGTGAAGCATCACTGCCATTCATACTATTAGGTTTTGTTTTGTAGGAAGTAATGTCTTGCAGACCCTGCCAGAGTTGCCATGCATCTGATATCGCCAGATCAACCTTGTTCGAAATTGTTTCGTTGCCCTTGTAGCCCTCCGCAAATCATACCTGTTTTTCTGGTACAGGCCTGGGTGCCAGACTTGAATGCCACAGATCTAGTCTTCAGCAGACGACGTACCTCCTGGTTCATCCACTACTTTTGGTTTGGGAATGCACAGCAAGTCTTTGTAGGCACACACACATCCACACAGGTTTTAATGAAGTTGGTAACAACTGCAGTATACTGATCCAGGTTCAAAGATGGATCCCTGAATACAGTCCAGTCCACCGATTCAAAGCTGCCTTGCTTCCCTTGTCCATACCTTCTTGGTCCTCACTACTGGTATTGCAGTCTTCAGTTTCTTCCTATATTCAGGGAGTATAAGTACAGTCAGGTGATCAGACTTCCTGAAGTGAGGGTGTGGAATAGCATGGTAGGCATTCTTGATGGTGGTGTAACAGTAGTCCAGTGTGTTGTTTCCTCTGGTATTGCAAGTGATATGCTAAGTATATGCTTAATGATTTTTTTTCAGACTGGCCTTGTTAAAATCTCCCAAAATGAAGGTGTTAGGGTGTGCCGTTTCATGCATGTTGATTCCATTACTCAGATCATCTCAAGCTGGCTTGACATTGGCCTGAGGTGGAATGTAAACTGCTACCAGAATGACCTTAGAGAACTCCCGTGGTAGGTAAAAAGGACGATACTTTACTGCTAGTTATTCCAGGTCTGGTGAGCAGAATTGGGACAGCACTGATATATTTGTGCACCAAGGAGAGTTGATTAAGAGGCATACTCCTCCACCTCTGCTTTTGAGAGACTCTATAGATCTATCCTGACAGTGTATAGTAAACCCATTGATCTGAATTGCTGCATCTGGTACGGAAGGGGTTAACCAGGATTCTGTGAAACAAAGGACACTCATGGTCCTAATGCCCCTCTGATTCAGCACTCTGGCTCTGAGATCACTGATTTTATTCACCAGAGACGGCACGCTCGCCAGCAAGTTCGTTGGTACAGGGAGCGAAAAACCCTATTTCCTTAAACGCACTTGTAACCCTGATCTTCGCCCACACTTCCTCCGCGGTTTTCTCCACAGACTGTGTTGTTTCCATTAGTTTTAAGCAGTGATAGTTCGTTTAAATGCGTTAAGACGTTTTTGTTGACTGTACTGACCTTGGAAGCAGTTGTGCTTTTAGCTGTAACAGGCTGAAATGGGAATATTTAATCGTATCCATTGAGCGTACTGCTGCTACTCAAGTCACGCCTAGGCATCCTGGAGGAGCCAAAGGAGAAATTGCTAAGGATGAGGACAGTTCTGCAAGATGGAGGAGAGTGCTGGTGGGGGAGAACTGTTTGGTCTTTCGTTGAGAGAGAGAGAGAGAGAGAGAGGGGGGGAGAGAGAAAGAAAAAGAAGCGGAGAGTTTTAAGGCTTTCTTGATGAGGGATAGAAATGTATGGAGACTGGATATCCATGAGGCATTAAGGCCAGGGAATTGAAGGTTGTTGAGATCAAGAGCATGTGAAGTGTCACGGATGTAAGTGGGAAGGGACTGAAACAAGGGGGATAGAATGAAGTTAAGGTATATGGACATGAGTTCAGTGTAGGAGCAGGCAGAGACAATGGGCCTACCTCGACAGTGTGGGGTAAAGGAACTATGAGTTTGGTAGCAGTGGATGGGAGCTCTTCAGTCGTGATGAGGATAGTGATGGCTTTGGAGACAATTTTCTGATAGTCTGGCATAGGGTCCTTTACAAGGTGTAAGTATGTGGAGGTGATTGAGAGTTGCTGCCTGGCCTCAACAAGGTAGAGAGAAGTCAGTCCATCACCCTACAACAGCACCCCCTTTGCTGGTTTGATGGTAAGGTGTGAGAGTGGAGTGCAGGGCATTCAGACGGGTTAAGCTTTGAGGAGGGTGAGAGAGTTGAGTCAGTTGATGCCTCGTCAGGAGTTAAAGATGAGAAGATCCAGTGCAGGCAGAGAACCAGAGAGGAGTGTTGGGAGACTGGAGAAGGAGTCAACAATGTGGGTTGGGGATTTCTTGCCAAAGAAATGGGTTCGGAGATGGAGAACATGAAGACAAACTTGGTGTTGAAACCAGCGCAGAACTCACTGAGGTGTGGGTGAAGGGGAGTAAAGGTAAGGCCCTTGCTGAGGACAGAGCGCTCAGCCTCAGAGAGCAGACGTTCAGAAGGAATGGTGAAGACAAGGCAGGGATTAGAACTGTGAGCAGAGTTGTTGGTGTCAGAGGAGGGGGAAGGGTTGGGGTGTTCAGAGAAGGTAGGGTGGAAGAAAGATTGGAGTCTCTGAGGACAGAAGAGATAATGGGGAGCCTGAGAGACTAGGGATTGGAGAGTGGTATTGGGGAAATAGGAGCCTGTTGGCCTATCAGCAGCGAGGAAGGTCCTGGCCTGCAGGTGGTGGCAGTCAAGGTTCAGGTTGGAGCTGAGCTAAAGACGTCGTAATTTGCAGTCTGAAGGCATCCAGGGTAATTGGAGACAGAGTTGGAAATGATGGTATCCGCGGTCTGGAACTACCTGACCTGACTGGAGATGGTTGAATTGAGGTCCGAGCGGGTGGCGGAGTGGACTGTGGTCAGGAGTCCACATCCAAGGCAGTCAGATTTGGAGTCTGGAAATGGGTGATCTTCTGACCTTTCCTACAATAGAGGATGATGAAGAACTGGTGGTTGAAGGCGTGGGTACAGAGGAGAGGTCCATGGCAGGTGAAGGAGAGAGAGGTCCAGAGCTTCTCTCTCTTCCTTATCTATCCTTCGGGTAGATAAGTCACTGGGATGGGATATACCCTATATTATTACAGTTAGCAAGGGAAGAAATTGCTGCACCTGTGGTGTTGCTTTGCGTTCTCACTGGCTGCAGGATTAGTACCAGATGATCAGTGGGTGTCACAGATTATTCCTTTGTTCCAGAAAGGACGAAGGTAATATCCTAGGAATTACAGACCAATGAACCATACTTCAATGCTGGGCAAGTTATTGGAGAAGATTCTTAGAAACCGAATTTACAAACATTCGGAGAAGCATAGTCTGATTAAGGACAGGCAGCTTGGCGATCTCTCATGGTCCTGATCGTGGATTTTAGTTAGGCATTTGATAAGGTTCCCCATAGTTGGCTCAGTCAAAGTCTGGAGGCATGAGATCCAGGGAAACTTGGCAATGTGGATTCAAAATTGGCTTGTCTATAGAAAGCAGAGTTTGGTTGTTGATGAAGTATATTCTGCCCGGAGATCATTGACTAGTGGTGTTTCGCAGTGTTCTCTTCTGGGAGCCCTACTCTTTGTGGTTGTTATAAATGACTTTGTTGAGGGAGTGGAAGGGTTGCTTAGTAAGTTTGCAGTAGAATGTTCTTATAGATTACAACATAGCATTGACAAGAAGCTGAACTGGACTGAGAAGTGGTAGATGGATTACAACCCAGAAAAGTGAATTTATTAATTTTGGAAGGTCAAATTTGAAGGCAGAATATAGGGTTAATAGGATGCTTAACAGTGTAGAGGAACAAAGAGATATGGGGTCTGCATCTATAGATCCCTTGGAGTTACAGTGCACATTGATAGGGTTGTTAAGAAGGTGATCTGTGTGTTGTCCTTTAGTCATGGGATACGGTTCCAAGAATTTGCAAGATAACGTTCCAGATTCTATAAAACCCTGGTAACTGCACTTGGAATAATATGTCATTTCTAGCCATCTCATTACAAGAAGGATGTAGAAGCTTTAGAGAGGATGAAGAGGAGATTTACCAGGATGCTACCTGGATCAGAGAGTATGTCTTCTGCGGATAGGTTGAGTGAACTATGGCTTTCTCTTTGGACTGAAGGAGGAGGAGGAGAGGTGACTTTAGAGATGTAGAAGATAAGAGGCATAGATTGAATCATAGCCAAGACTTTTTCCCAGGAAATGACTAGTAGGAGAGAATGTAATTTTAAGGTTATTGGAGGACTGTAGAAGGAAGATATTAAAGGAAAGTTTTTTTTTTACAAAAAGAGTGGTGGGTACATGCTCTTCCAAGGGTGGTGGTGTCTCTTAGGCACATAGCTATCCATTTTATGTTTATCCATGTAGGAAGGAATGTTAGAATGATCTTGAGTAGATTATCAGGTCAGCACAACATCATGGGCCAATGGGCCTGTAATGTTATGTTTTATATTCTATGTTCTATTATGGCGACTGTCTACCATGTTTTGTTTATCTAGCCTCTGAGCCAATTTCAGGAGAGTACTCTTTATTTGGGTAGATCAGAACAGATGAAGCAGTCTACATCACATCAGTTGTGCCACCGCTGGTATCAGTTAGTTTTTCATGAGATTTATTTGATTTATTTGATTTATCAGATGAGCAGTCAACATAGTCAAGAGTGATGTCAAGATATTTTTTGATTTTCAATTACAGTTAAGAGGCCTTCCTCAGAATGAACATTACTTGGAATGTCTGTCACATTAACCAAGATATAGTGGAAAAACTTGTCTTGCATTCTGTATTACAAGGAGAATAAAACTACACCTATGCAAATACTCACAGTACCTGGTGACCATCTGTTCTCTATCTTTGGAACATCCTTCAAAGGAGTGAACCCTTTTAAGGTATCAGACTCCAATGGTGTATAAGGCAGGGTACTGAAACCTTGTGCTGACCAATAGGCTGGAGTGTTTAAAGATGTCTTCAACCTCTCTCTGCTGCAATCAGAGGTTTCCACCCACTTCAAAAGGGCATTAATTATGCCAGTGCTCAAAAATAACAGAGTGAGCTGCCTCAACAACTGTTGTCTGGTAGCACTCACGTCTGCTTTGAGAGGTTGGTCATAGCTAGAATTAACTCCTGTTAGAGCAAGGAACTGGACCTACTACCACCACAACAGGTCTACAAGGGACGCAATATCACTGGCTCACCACTGGGCTGTGGACCACTGGACAGTAGCAATACCTATATCAGGCTGCTGTTTATTGATTCTACCATCATCCCTGCTGTACTAATTAACACACTTCAAAATTGGGGCCTCTGGACTTCTCTCTACAACTGGATTCTTGACTTTCTCATTGGGAGACCTCAGTAAGTATTGATTGGTGATCACATCTCCTTTCTGACAGTCAACACAGACCCATCTTAAGTATGTTTGCTTATCCCATGGCTGTTCATCCTCTACATTCATAACAGTGTGGTTAGGCACAGCTCAGGTGACACCTGTAAGTTCACTATTGACACCACTGTTGTTAGTAGAATTTCTGATGGTGACGAGAAGGTGCACAGGAATGAAATAGATTGGCTGGTCAAGTGGTGCCACAGTAACAACCTTGCAGTCAATGTCAGCAAGTTCAAAAGTATTGATTGCAGACTTCAGCAAGGGGAAGTCAAAGTTTAAAGTCAATTTATTATTGAAGTATGTATATGTCACCATATACAACCCTGACATTCATTTTCTTGTGGGCTTATTCAATAAATCCAAGAAACATAATAGAATCAATATGTACCCAACAGGATAGTTAAACAACCAATGTGCAAAAGACAACTAAATGTGCAACTACAAAAGTATTAAAAAGGACAGTAATAAATACACAAGCAATAAATATCAAAAACATGACATGTTTTCAAGAGTCCTCGAAAGTGAGTCCTTAGGTTGTGGGAGCTGTCCAGCGATGGGGACGAGTTAAGTAGAGTTATTCCCACTGGTTCCAGAGCCTGATAGTTGTGGGGTAATAACCTGGTGGTGTGGGTCCCAAGGCTCTTGTACCTTCGTTTCAGTGTATGTTCTCCCAAGATCATACTCCATGCATCAGTCCCTATTGAGGGATCAGCAGTGGAAAGTTCCCGGATGTTAACATCTCAGAAGATCCACCCTGGGCCCAGCATATTGATTCCAACACATTTAAGGCACACCAACAGCTATACTTCATTAGGAATTTGAAGAGACGTGGTATGTCACCAAAGGCTCGCAGATTTCTTCAGATGTACTGTGGAGAGCATTCTGACTGGTTGCATCACCGTCTGGTATGGAGGAGCTAATGTGCAAGATTGTAAGAAACTTCAGGGAGTTGTAGAATCAGCCAGCTCCATCATGGGCACAGGCTTCCCAACCATCGAGGTCATCTTCAAAAGACAGTGACTCAAGAATGCAGTATCCATAATGAGGGCCCTCATCATCTTGGACATGTCCACTTTTCATTACTACCTTCAGAACTGTGCCTAACTGGAAGCCTGAAGATTCACATGCAAATTTTAGTTTCTTAACAGGTTATTTTGCTTTGCTATTAGACTTCTGAATGGCCCATGAACTCACAGACATAACCTAATTATTCCTTTTGCACTTCTTATTTATTTATTTATTTATTTATTTATTTTTATATTGTAACTTGTATAAATTGATTGTGCCTGCACAGTATTGCTGCCACAAACAAAGTTCACAACTTATGTCAGTGGCAATGGTCCTGATTCTGATCCTACAGATTAAATCATTACACAGTGCATTGAAACAACACACACAAAATGCTGGTGGAACACAGCAGGCCAAGCAGCATCTATAAGGAGAAGCACTGTTGACGTTTCAGGTTGAGACCCTTCATCAGGACTAACTGAAAGGTAAGATAGATGGAAGAAGGGAAGCCCCTTTGAAGCTCTTAGCTTCATCCCTCCCCCTCCGGTCTTCTATCATTTCGCATTTCCCCCTCCCCCCACTACTTTCAAATCTCTTACAATCTTTCCTTTCAGTTAGTCCTGAGGAAGGGTCTCGGCCTGAAACGTTGACAGTGCTTCTCCCTATAGATGCTGGCTGGCCTGCTGTGTTCCACCAGCATTTTGTGTGTGTTTTTTGAATTTCCAGCATCTGCAGATTTCCTCGTGTTTACAGTGCATTGAGGTAGTCAAAGGTAGAACAATAACAGTGCAGAATGAATTGTTCAAAGACAGAAAAAGTACGGTTCAAATAAGTAATGTGCAAGGAAATAACAAAGATTCAGAGATTCCAAATACATTTATTATCAGAATCTGTATGCAGTATACAACCCTGAAATTCATCTTCCCCGTGGATAGTGACAAAACAAAGAAGGCAAGAGAGGACTGCGAAGCTTTTAAAAATCAACAGAAGGAAAACTTAAAAAATTTAGTCACTAAGAAGGGCTTTGTGGCAAAGTTTGCAGATAATACAAAGATCGGTGGAGGAGTAGGTAGTGATGAGGAAGTAATGTGATTGCAGCAGGACTTGGACAAATTAGAAGAATGGGCAAAAAAGTGACAGATGGAATACTGTGTTGGATGATAATGCATTTTGGTAAAAGGAACAATAGAGTGGGCTATAATCTAAATGGGGAGAAAATTCAAAACATCAAGAGGTACAGACAAACTTGGGAGCCCTCATACAAGACTCCCAGAAGGTCAATTTATAGGTTGAGTCTGTGGTAAAGAAGCCATTCATTTCAAGGAGAATGGAATGCAAAAACAAGGAAATAATTCTGAAGCTTTACAAGACAGTTTTAGGCCCCACATCTCAGAAACAATCTGTTGTCATTGAGAAAGTCCAGTGGAGGTTCACAAGGATGATTCTGGGAATGAAGGGGTTAACATATGAGGAACATTTGGTGGCTTTGGTTCTGTACTCACCGGATTTTTGGAGAATGTGTGGGGATCTCATTGAAACCCACCGAATGTTGAAAGGACTAGATAGGGTGGATGTGGAGAGGATGTTTCCTATGATGGGAGTATCCAGAACTCAAGGGCACAGCCTAAAACCTGAGGGGTGAGTTTTTAGAACAAAGATGAGGAGAATCTTTTTTATTAGCCAGAGAGTGGTAAATCTGCTAAATTCTTTGCCACACACTGTGGTGGAGGCCAAGTCCGTGGGTATATTTTAGGTGGTAGTCGATCATTTCCTGATTGGTCAGGACATCAAAGTTTATGGCAAGAAGGCAGGTATATGGGGCTGAGTGGGATCTAGGATCAGCCATGATGGAATCGTGGAACAGACTCGATGGGCTGAATGGCCCAATTCTGCCTTATGTCTTTCCTTATAGAGTAAGGAAAAGGTGGAATACAAAAGTAAGTTAGCCAATAATATTAAAGAGGATACCAAAAGTTTCTTTGGATATATAAAGTGTAAAAGAGAGGTGAGGATGAATATTGGACTGCTGGAAAACTGTTCTGGAGAGGTAGTGATGGGAGACAAGAAAATTCTGGCCAAACTGGATAAGTATTTTGCATTAGTCCTCACTGTGGAAGACACTAGCAGTATGTTGGAAGTTTCAGAGTGTCAGGGGTCAGAAGTGTGTGAAGTTATCATTACTAGGGAGAAGGTTCTTGTGAAACTGAAAGGTCTGAAGGTAAGTAAGTCACCTGGACCAGATGGTGTACACCCCAGGATTCTGAAAGAGGTGGCTGAAGGGATTGTGAATGTATTAGTAATGATCTTTTAAGAATCACTAGATTCTGGAATGGCTCTGAAAGACTGGAAAATTGGAAATGTCGCTGTACTCTTCAAAAAGGGAGGGAGACAGTGGAAAGAAAATTATAGGCCAGCAAGTGTGACTTCTGTGGTTGGGAATACATTAGAGTTAATTGTTAAAATGTGGTTTTGGGGTACTTTGAGGCACATGATAAAATAGGCTATAGTCAGCATGGTTTCCTCAGTGGAAAGTCTTGCCTGACAAATCTGTTGGAATTCTTTGCAGAAATAACAAGCAAAATTAACAAAGGAAAATTGGCTGGCATTGTGTATTTGGATTTTCAGAAGACCTTTGACAAGATGCCACACATGAGGCTGCTAACATGTTAAGAGTCCAGGAAAGATACTAGCATGATTAGAGCATTGGCTGATTGGTGGGAGGCAAAAAGTGGGAATAAAGGGAGCCTTTTCTGGTTGGCTGCTAGTGATGAATTGTGTTCCACACGGGTCTCTGTTGTGGCTGCTTCCTTTCACATTGTATTGTATGTCAATGATTTGGATGATGTAATTGATGGCTTTGACGATACAAAGGTAGGTGGAAGGACAGGTAGTTTTGAGGAAGTAGAGAGACTACAAGAGGACTTGGACAGATTAGGAGAATGGGCAAAGGAGTGTCAGGTGGAATACAGTGTCAGGAAGTGTATGATATGTACTTTGGTAAAAGAAGTAGGTTAGACTATTTTCTAAGTGGAGATAAAATTAAAAAAATCTGGGGCGCATAGTGAATTGGGAGTCCATGTGCAGGATTCCCTAAAGGTTAATTTGCAGGTTGAGTCTGTGGTGAGGAAGGCAAATGCTGTGTCAGCATTCATTTCATTAGGGCTAGAAAATAAAAACAAGGATGTAATGTTGAGGCTTTATAACACTGGTGAAGCCTCACGGAGTATTGTGAGCAGTTTTGGGCCCCTTAGAAAGGATGTAATGACAGTAGAAAGCATTCAATAAAGGTCACGAAAATTATTCTAGGATTGAATGGCTTGCCATATGAAGAGCGTTTGATGGCTCTGGGCCTGTGTTCACTAGAGTTCAGAAAAATGAGGGGAGGCCTAATTGAAACATATCGAATGATGAAAAGCCTTGATAGAGTGGATGTGGAGAGGATGTTTCCTGTGGTGGGAGAGTCTAGCACCAGAGGACACTGTGTCAGAATAGACAAATGTCCCTTTAGAATGGAGGTACGGATGAATTTCTTTAGCCAGAGAGTGTGAATCTGTGGAATTCATTGTCACAGAAGGCAGGAGATTGAGGCTGAGAGGAAAAACGAATCAGCCATAATAAAATGGCAGAGCAGACTTGATGGGCCAAATGGCTGAATTCTGCCCCTGTGTCTTATGGTCAAAAACCATAGAACCCCTTCAAAGAAAACATCAAACCCCCACCCCCCCAGTGTGCAAACAAACAACAAATAGCGCAAACTGCCAAGAACAGCTGTAAAACAGAATATAATATACAAAAACGAAAGAGTCCAGGCATATTCAGTTCAGTTCAATCTACCACTGTGTCATTTATCTACAGTCTGCCCCTGATCAAAATCGCCCGAAGTAGCAACAAAAAAGACCAAAACCCAGAAGCATATTGTAATGTGAACTAGAGTCCAATCCACAAACCATGTCAGTTAAACCTTACCCAAGACCCAGAGCTTCGGTGCCATTCTCTGACAACATTGAGAGGGAGAGACAGCATTTGTATGCAGGGACCTTCCTGTGGCAGCAACAAGTATGAGGCTGATAGTGCTGAACACTTACCGCCTTCTGTGATTTCAGTCTTCCTGGACACTTTAATCGGTGAGCAATGGAGTTGATTATGGAATTGCACCCGAACTCCAGGCTTTTTGGCCTTAAGACTGTGTGGTTCACTCGAAATCTCACCGAACTCCTTCAGAGACAGCAAAGTACCAGATCACTCAATTGACCTGAAGACACACCACCAAACTATGGACCACAGGCTCCAACAGTAGCAGACCACATTTGAAAGAAAAAAGAAACCATAAAGAAGTAGTTTCATAAACTGTTTGGAGGCGGTTGTAGTTGGCCGCGTTGTTTACTGGTGCCATCTTCTGGATAATAATGAGATAAGTTGTGCAGTCAAAAGTCTATGTTATTGTATTAGAGAACTACTTAACAGTCTTATAACTGCGGGGTTGAAGCTGTCCTTAAGGCTGCTGGTATTTTCAGTCTTCTGTAACTTGTTCCCAATGGAAGAGGGGAGAAGAGAGGATATCCATGTGGGCGGGGTCTTTGGTTATGTTGACTGCTTTGCTGAGTAAGTGAGCAGTATAAACAGTCTGTGGAAGGGAAGGTGGATTCCATGATGTGTTGAGCTGTGCCCACAATTCTCCCTGCAGTTTCCGTTGTGCATCCTAATGACAGAGGATGCATGTATGAAATTCACTTCTAGCTCTCAAAATTGTTCAAGTGGAAGGTTGAAATAATATTCTTGACAGTGTTTTGTCAAAACAATTTTTTTTGAAGTAGTTTTCTAAGGCATATGGAACTTGATTATTTTCCAATAGTTTGAAGGATCTTAGGCTGGCGAGACCAGACTTTGTCATTAATGTGTGTGATGAGCAATGACTTCGTGGAATGAAAGTCACTGGTATGTATGTTGAATAAGCCTTTTACCAAAATAAATCTTCAAACCTTTATGTTTGTGCATTGTTAGCTGGTTTGATCTTCAGAATGTACTTTTTGATCATGGAATTAATTGTATGATTTTTAGATCTTGGCGAACTCCAACAATATGCTATATATTACACTCTGTCAAAAATGCAGGGATACCAACAGATATATCTCTGGAATCCAGCCTTAATGTGCAAGGTCAGTGACAGGACCTGCTCAGAACAGCAGCTAGAGAAATCTTCCTTCTGAAGGGAAATTGCTTCTTCTAGGAGAGGGCTCATCATGTTTTACCCTTACTTGACAATGGCCACTTTATTGGGTTGCTGGGGTTAGTGACAAATATTTGGGTTGGCTCCTTTTTCGGCGTGCTAATCACTTACTTCCCTGTGTTCTCTTTAGGAATTCTGGGTAGGTTCCGTCATTTCATTCTGCTTTCACTAACTTGTTGTCAAAGCTGCTTATTTGCTTTCTTGTGAGAGGAATTTCAGAACATGTGCACTGGAATAGTGACATTAAAAAAACTACATTTTGGCAGTTTTATTATATGTTCATCTCTTCTGTTGGCAATGTCTAAGTTCAGTAAATCTGTGAAAGAATGGCTTTCAGTGCATCTCTGGGTAATTGGCTGCTCCTAGGCAGTGCAGGAGTTCCATATTTTTACAGATTGAGTGTGATGCTCATGTACTCTGATTTCTTTCTATCTAATGAGGTGACCTTCACTTTAGCCAGTTCTGAGTAATAATTTTCCCATTATTCTTCCAGGAGTTAATCACTTATTACAGTGCCCTTGGTAACACATTTGTTGACTACCATTTTGAGAATTGAAGTAAAGCTGATGTTGTTCCAGAGTTTGGAGAAGAAATTTTATGTATCTGCTATAGTCATGAATATCCTTCTGCTAATTACAGCTTGATTTTATTTTGAGATCATGATTGGTAGTTCCAGGCCAATGTGAATGAGACTTGAGCAGTGTTGGGAGTTGAGGTAAGATGGCAGCACTGTAGGAGTCCTGTCATGTACTGCTGCTATTAAAATACCTCAGAGAAAAAAGATGATTAATTTCCATAAATAAAAGCTTATTTTGAAAAATTGATCAGGAGGTGATGAATTAAAATAGGTAGAGATAAAAAGTTGGAAATGTGGGGTGCTGGAAATCTGAAAGGTACATAACATAGAATAAACACAGAATGAAGACCTTTGTCTCTGTGTAATGTAAGCATGTAGGATGTGTAGGCAGTATCGGAGAGAATAGTAGTGTGGTTAGCTTTACAGTCCCAATGATTGGAAGGTTGAGGTTCAATTCCTGCTGCCGGACTTAGTACTTTCTTACCATAATGTTTAGGTTTCTTCTGGTGCTCCAGTTTCATGCCATGTTCTAAAGACATACAAGTCAGGGTTGGTAAGTTGTGCGCATGCTATATTAGTGCAACAGCATGGTGCAGGGGTCGGCAATGTTTACCACTGAAAGAGCCAATATGGACCCATTTCCCACAGAAAAGAAAACACTGGGAGCCACAAAACCCGTTTGACATTTAAAATGAAATAACACTGCATACAATGTTTTTTTTTGCCTTTATGCTATGTATAATCAGACTATAATGTGTTGCATTTATGAAATTGATGAACTCCTGCAGAGAAAACAAAATTACATTTCTGCATGCAACAAAAACATTTTAAACTCCGAAAAGAAGATGTTGGGTTGAAGGTTACTCCATAGTTAGCCTACCTTGGATCGAAGAATTAAAAGAAAGCGTGCACTGGCGGGTGTCAGGCATTGGCAGTGGTGGATCTATATTAATAGCGATAAAAAACACGTTTTAGTGGTGTGCTACACTCAGCGCTAAAATAAAGACACTGCAGTCAAACGTAACTTTATTCAAACTAAACAGCCTTGCTTTAAAGCCTCCCTCAACCCGTCCCCGTGGGCGCGGATGCTCCAAAAGACACGTACTCACAAACCCCCGTAGGCTATCTCCCTTAGCCGGAACGGTGGCTAATTGTGAGCCGGTTCAGATGTGCCAGGAAATGGGGTCTCCACAACGTTTTTAGATTGTACAAGATCACCATAATCTTCAAATTTTGAATTACATTTCAAAAGCTAACAAACCACGGGGAGCCGCAGCACAGAGATGAAAGAGCCGCGGGTTGCCGACCCCTGGCATGGTGAAACTTATGGGCGGCCCCCAGCACATCCTCAGACTATGGTGGTTATTGACTCAAACAATACATTTCATTGTACAAGTGACAATAAAGGTAATCTTTAAAAGTGGGTGTGCAGAAAAAGGTACTAATCCTATGGGAATCAATTAAAGGCCAGCTGGTCCCAACATGTTTCTGTGGGAATTAAGATATGGATGACAAAGTTTGGAAACCTTGGAGAACAAGAGATGTTGCTAACTAAGTCAAAAAGGAAAAGCATGCTTATGATTTAGGAAGCTGTGAAATTGGACAGGGCCTTTGAGGAATATAAAGGAAGAAGGAAAAAAAAACTAAGTTATGAGCGCAAAAGGAAATGAAATTTTCTTGTGAGGAAAACTAAACAGAATCCCAAGACATTTTATACATACGTTAAAAATAAGAGAATAATTTCAATGTTTGAGAAGTTTGTATAAGCACGTGGATAGTAGGGATATGGAGGGCTATGGTCCCAGTGCAGGTGAATGGGAGTAGGCATTTAAATGGTTTTGGCATGGACTAGATGGACCGAAGGGCCTTTTTTATGCTGTACTTCTCTGTGACTGTATAACTAGGAAAGAGGGTAGGACCATTTAAGGACAAAGGAGGAAACTAATGCCTGGAGGCAGAGAAAATGGACAAGGTACTAAAAGAAAAGAGTACTTGGCATCGGAGGTCCTCTGACTGGTTTTTTGTGACCAGTGGTGTTCCAGGGATCAGTGCTTTGTGAAATATATTGCAGACAGCACAGAAATTGGTGGTGCTACGGATGGTAAAGTAGGTAATCAGAGGAATTATCAGAAATTCATCCAGTTTGAAATGTGGGCAGAGAAATGGCAGATGCCTTTTTTAATCCAGACAAGTGTGAGGTCAAATGGAATAGGAAAATACACATTAACTTGCTGAATTGTTGTACAGGGATATCTTGGGGTACAAGTCCAGAGCACCCTGAAAGTGGCAACACCAGTAGGTTGGGTAGTATACGACATACTTGCCTTCATTGGTTGGTGCTTAGAGGCCAAGATAGAGCATGTGGAGAGGGTATTTCCTATAGTGAAGGAGTCTAGGACCAGAGGGCACAACCTCAGAAGGATATCTGTTTGGAACAGAGATGAGAAGGAATTTCTTTAGCCATAGGGTAGTGAATCTGTGAAATTCATTGCCACAGATGTCTTTGGAAGCCAAGTCATTGGATATATTTAAAGCAAAGGTTGATAGTTCTTGATTAGTAAGAGTATCAAAGTTTATGGGGAGAACACAAGCAAATGGGGTTGAGAGAGGTAGTAAATCGCCATGATTGAATGGTGGTACAGACTCAATGGCCGAATGGCTTAATTCTACTGCTATGCCTTGTGGTTTTATCAAAATCAGGAAGTCATATTGCAGCTGTATTAAGCTGGTTGGATTGCATTTGTTGTTCTTTTGCATGTTTCTGTTTGCCTCATTGCAAGAAGCGTGTATAGGTTTTGGTGAGGCTGAGAAGAGGTTCAGCAGGATATTGCTTGGATAAGAGTATTATTTACAAGGAGAGTTTAGACAAACATTGATTGTTTTCTTCAGAGCCTTGGAGACTGAGGGAATATATCAAATTATGAGAAGGACAGATAAAGTTGATTTTTAGATAACAGTCTTCTTCTCAAGAGGACCACAGCCTTGTAGAGTTTGGAGGCTTGCATGATTCAGTTACCTGGAGAACTATGTTGGCTGGAGTTAGGGCTTTGTGCTTTGACTCTTGGTAAGGACACTCATCTCAAACAGATCAAATGGCAGGCTAGAGTAAGAGTGGCCCACTTGTCGTCCAGGTGTGTGGATTCAGCTCAGGGTAAACTACCAAGACTGGTCAAAAAACAATTGTTATGGAAATAGCAATGAAGAATCCTTCTATAAAGACAGAGATGGAGGACCTTCATTGCTGCCCTAAATGCTAGCACCGTAATGGGTAGTAAGCAATAGATGAAGCAAATTTAAAGGAGATTTGTGATGCAAACTTTTCGGAATGGTAGGTGCCTGGAAGTTGCTGACAGGGGAAGTGGTGCAAGTAGACACAATACCAATGTTGTCACGAGGAAATCTGCAGATGCTAGAAATTCAAGCAACACAAACAAATTGCTGGTGGAATGCAGCAGGCCAGGCAGCATCTATAGGAAGAAGCACTGTTGACGTTTTGGGCAGATACCCTTCATCAGTCTTGACGAAGGGACTCGGCCCGAAACGTCGCCAGTGCTTCTTCCTATAGATGCTGCCTGGCCTACTGCGTTCCACCAGCATTTTAACAATGTTGTCAGTACAGACTTCGTGGGCTGAAACACCTGTTTCTGTTAAGCACTGTTTAAAAGTTCTATGCTGTTATAAGTTGTAAATGCAGGTCATTGGTTGTACTGAAAAACTGAGTTTATAGGCCACAGATAATTTGGTGCAATATAGATCTTTGTTATGGTTAGTTTGTCAATTTTGATGTGGAAGGAAATGAGTGTGTGTCACTAATCTTATGAAAATTAAGGATGATAAATGTTTCAACATTGACTGAGACTGTCACCGCTTTGTGTCTTTCATTTCTTTTCTTCTTTCTGTGTGACTCAACCAAGTGCTGAACTCTTGGTGGATATGTTCACTAGTTTCATCCAGACTCTCACCTGGAGGCTGAAAACTAATAGAGATGGGTGGGGAAGCTGTAAAAATGGCTGAATGATATCCATCCAGCATGGCAAGGCATCAATATAAACTTTTTAATTATCTTTTGTGACTAAGAACTATTACAAAACAGAGTCAGCATTCATCATGTATTGAGATTGATTAATGAGCTGAAGTTTTGGAGATTTTGTTTGGTTGCATCTAAGGGTTTAAATATTTTTGCAAGTTTGCCTCATTTTAAGATCATGTTAGTGAAATGTCATTTGACTGTAGAATTATAGAAAAGAAACATTTCTGCTGATAAGCTTAATTAGGTTTACAAAGCAGTTAAAATTGCTTTATTTATTTACAGTGCATACTATAAACATTTTTTATCTTAAAATGAGCAATTTTTTCAGTGGTTCAAAATTCAAAGTAAATTTATTATCAAAAAATGTATGTATATGTTCACTTGCAGACATTTACAGGAAAATAAATATAATAGAATTTATGAAAAACTATAAAGACGGAAACAGCCAGTGTATAAAAGAAAACAAATTGTGTAAATAATAAAAAAGTAAATAAATAATACTGAATCCATGAGTTGTAGTCCTTGAAAGTGAGTCTATAGGTTGTGGAGTCAGTTCTGTGTTAAAATGAGTGAAAGTATCCATACTGGTTCAGGAACTCGATGGCTGTACGTTAATGACTGTTCTGAACCTGGTGACCTGATGCTCCTGTACCTCTTGCCTGATGATAGTGATGAGTAGAGAGCATATCCTGGTTGATGAGGGCCCTTGATGATAGAGGTTGAGTTCTTGTGGCAGTGCTCCTTTTAAATGTGCTCAGTGATGGGGAGAGTTTGCTTATGAAGGACTGTGCAGTATCCATTGCTTTTTGTGGACTTTTCTATTCTTGGGCATTGGTGTTTCCATTCCAGGCCGTGATGCAACTCTCCTTTGTGCATCTATAGAAGTTTGTCAGAGTTTTAGATGACATGCTGAATCTACGTAACTGTTGAAGAACATAGAGGAGCTGTCCTGCCGACTTTGTGATGGCATTTATGTGCTGGTCCCAGGATAGATCCTCAGAAATGATAATACCAAGGAATTTAAAATTACTTACTCTCTCCACCTCTGATCTCCTAATGAGATTGGCTCATGGACCTCTGACTTCTTCCTCCTTAGACAATAATCAGCTTTTTGGTTTTGAATCCATCACAAGTCAACAGTAGTTATGTTGAAGAACAGTTTTCAGGGCACGTATCAGCAGCACATTATAGCTGATAACTAGGGAGGGTGTTAAGTTAGTGCACTGCTGTCACATTCAGTACTCGGTAGTATTGGACAATTTGAGCAGTAGCTGTTACAAAATTCCCATTTTCAATAATTGTAAATCCTTTACATCTCCTAATGATGGTGAAGCATTTCTATTATTCTGACACAGCTACACTTCTCCACACCAACAGGCCTTTTAATCCCCCATCTCAATGCTGACCATTTTGACTATTTACCATTTGCCTGCATTAGGTCCATATTCATCTACACTTTGTCAACTTAAATGACTGTGGAAAGTCTTATTAAAGGTGATATTGCATCTCTCTCCACTACAACTTCTGGTAGTGCACTGCAGATCTCAACTCCTCACTACTTGGAAAAACAGTTCCTCCTTAAAATTTCTCCCATACCTTCAACTTATGCCCTCTATTTTTTCACTCATACCACAAGGGCAAAATGATTTTGAACATCTACTCTGTCTATCTGCCTTAATTCTCATTCTCGCCCTTGCCTGCACCCTCCCTAATTATTTAACTTACCCTTGCACTCTCACTGGCATGTCTTTTGCAGACCCTAGGAGTTTATTCTTTCTTCTGTAACTGCACCTTTGTCTTCCTGATCTGCAGACCACAATCAGTAAGGATAGGCAGCAGCACCTCCACCACCATTATTCTAACCTTTGGTGCTCTACAAAGTTGGACCCTCAGCCCCCTAATCTACTCCCTGTACTCTTGTCATTGAGTGGCCAGATTCTGTTCTAGTGCCATCAAAAAGTTTGCAGATTATACAACTATAGTAGGCTGTGTCTCAAATAATGACGAGTCAGAGTACAGGAAGGAGCTTAGTGACATAGTGTCATGACAGCTATCTTTCCCTCACCATCAACCAGACAAAAGAACTGGTCATTAACTTCAGGAAGGGAGTAGTGCACACGCTCCTGTCTCTAGCAACTATGTTGAGGTTGAGCAGGTTAAACACTTCAAGTTCCCAGGTGTGAATATCATGAATAGCCTGTCCTGGTCCAACCATGTTAATGCCATAGCTAATAAAGCTCACTTATTTCCTCAGAAGGCTGAGGAAATTTGGCATGTTCCCGTCATCTCTTTACTATTTTTTTGCTGATGCACCATAGAAAGCGTTATGTCTGGATGTATAATAGCTTGGTGTGGCAACTGCTCTGCATATGACTACAGGTAGTCCCCGAGTTATGAACGTCCCACTTACAGACAACTCGTAGTTACGAACCGAGGAAGGAGAATGCTGTCTGCCATTTTAAGTTGGATTGCGACGCCGTCCACCATTTTAAGTTTGCCACCTCCAGTATAAATTCCCATGCAGAATATTGTGGAGGATCAAATACCCAAACCCAGCACAGCTCCCACTTGTCCCATTTAGCCTGTCTCAGTGCAGTGGTCCTTAGGACCCGGCGGAGCTCAGGACCTGCCGCCTGCAGTGTTTCTGTTACATTGACGGGAAGCAATCACGATTGAAAATTAAGTGGAAATAATAAAGCGTTTGGAAAGAGATGAAATGCCATCAGTCATTGGAAAAACGTTAGGCTACAGTCGGTCAGCGATCGGAACAATTTTAAATGATAACGGATAAAGTGAGAATAATGGAGCATGTGAAAGGCCCTGCCCCAATGAAAGCTACAATTATTACCAAGCAACGCAGTGGTTTAATTATTGGAATATGTACGTTTCTTAAGTGTTTTATATGCATAGAAAAGTAAAATATGTACTATATACTAAGACAAAAATTTGACTAACTGACGCTAAATAATACCGGATGTGCTAGTTCTGACTTATGTACAAATTGACTTAAAGGTGGACTCAGGAACGGAACTCATATGTAACCCGGGGACCGCTTGTATATATATAAAAAAAACTGTAGAGATTTGTGAACACAGGTTAGCACATCACGAGAAGTGGCCTCACCTCACCCGCTGCCTCAGTAAAGCAGCCAGGATAATCAAAGTTCTCACTCACCTCAGTCATTCTCTCTACTCCCCTCTCCCATTGACCAGAAGATACAAAAGCCTGAAAGCATGTAGCACCAGGATATAGGACAGTTCCCTTCCGAGGGTTTCCGGTGACATCATCGTCAAGAATGGCAGCTTAAGTCACCAGCTCCTCCGGAAAAACGTGTATTAAGCCCCGTTAACCCATCAAATATAGTATTTTTTGAAAAATATTTGAACCTGAAAAGAGAGGCAAGAATGAGGAGAAAGAATGGAAATAAAAAAAGCGACACTGCGGAGCCTGCGTCCAAGAGGAGTGCAGTGAGCAGCTCTCCTACCCAACTGTGTGCTAGCGAGGGGGACGCTGGAACTCGTTCAGGCGAAGTGGCAAATATGATTGAAATCCTAAAAGAGATGAGGGAGTTCCAGAAAGAAATAAAGCAGCAACTACATGATATTAAGTCAGAGCTCGCCAACGTCAATCAAAAAATGCGGTGGCAGAGACTTGAATTGAGAAGGTGGAAGATCACGTTCAAAACGTTGAACGAATACTGAGTAAGACGATAGAAATATTAAATCACCAAGAAGGTAAACTGCTTGACCTGGAGGAGGGAAGATCACAGCAGAAAAATATCAGAATCTACAACGTTCCCAAAGGAGCGGAGGGCTCGTCTATGACGGAGTTTGTCGGAAAGTTGCTACGGGACGTGCTGGAGCTTCCTTCAGCTATGGAGCTGGAAATCGAGAGGATGCATCGCGAGTTAGTCCCGAAGTCTACCCAAGATAAGCCATGTTCAATAATAATTAAATTTCTTCGGTACAGCAGCAAGGTGGAGATTCTACGAAGGGCCTGTGTGAGTGTTTTTAGACGATAAAGTAATATATTTCGAGCAAGATTACCCCCCCCCCCGTGGTCCTGCAGAAACGTAAAGAATACTCTGAAGTAAAGCAAGTACTAAATCAAAAAAAACATTAGATTTCAAGCTCCGCACCCTGCTAAACTTCGAGTGTTTTATGACGACGGGACGCGGTTGTACCAAACAGCGAAAGAGGCGACTACAGACATGAAGGCCAGAGGGTTGCCCGTCAGCATTACCAAACCGAGAGAAAGCCTTGCAGAGGAATTATTCCGCTTCGCTTGGGAAATAGTGCGAGAATCAAGAAGGCAGGAGACAGGAGGAGGCTGAGAGAAGTATATCAGGAAGAGACAAGGAGTTTCCCGAAGACAGTCCTCACCCCCTTCAGAAGAGCCATAAGGTTTGGCTAACTTTAAAAATGTTGAGAAGCTAAACGGAAGCAAAAGTAGGAGAAATCTTAGTAGGAGAAAAAGTAGGAGAAAACAGGGAAATCTTTTCTGTGTAATGGATTTGTTCACTGACTTTTATTAATACTGTACTTTGAGGAACAAATTAAAAAAGAAATTGGTCTCTACTTAGAATTTAATGATAATGGAGAGGTTTCACCTCCCATTTTATAGGATACTCTGAAGGCGTTCTTAAGAGGGAAAATTATAGTGATAAGTGATATCTTCATATTGTTACGAAATCCCGTATCTGGATCACTTACCAGCAAAGATAGAGAGGTCCGTTGAAGTCTGATGGTACTATTTTTAAAAGTCTTTATTTATGAAGGGGCACAAAAATAAGATTAATACAAACATTCAGATACTATACGTCGTCACTACTCAATCTAAAAGCGCGGGTCTAATAATAACCATCAATAAGAAACAGCTCGATTGTTTGTCTAGGGCAGAGGTCGGCAACCTGCGGCTCCGGAGCCACATGCGGCTCTTTCATCTCTGTGATGCGGCTCCCCATGGTTTGTTAGCTTTTGAAATGTAATTCGAAATTTGAAGATTATGGTGATCTTGTACAATCTAAAACCTTTGTGGAGACCCCATTTCCTGGCACATCCGAACCGGCTCACAATTAGCCACCGTTCTGGCTAAGGGAGATAGCCTACGGGGGTTTGTGAGTACGTGTCTTTTGGAGCATCCGCGCCCATGGGGACGGGTTGAGGGAGGCTTTAAAGCAAGGCTGTTTAGTTCGAATAAAGTTACCTTTGACTGCAGTGTCTTTATTTTAGCGCTGCGTGTAGCACACCGCTACAACGTGTTTTTTATCGCTATTAATATAGATCACCACTGCCAATGCCTGACACCTGCCAGTGCGCGCTTTCTGTTAATTCTTCGATCCAAGGTAGGCTAACTATGGAGTAACCTTCAATCCAACGTCTTTTTTTCGGAGTTCAAAATGTTTTTGTTGCATGCAGAAATGTAATTTCGTTTTCTCTGCGGGAGTTCATCAATTTCATAAATGCAACACATTATAGTCTGTTTATACATAGCATAAAGGCAAAAAAAACCCGTTGTATGCAGTGTTATTTCATTTTAAATGTCAAACGGGTTTTGTGGCTCCCAGTGTTTTCTTTTCTGTGGGAAATGGGTCCATATTGGCTCTTTCAGTGGTAAACGTTGCCGACCCCTGGTCTAGGAGATAATATATTGTCCGATGGAAATATAAAAGTCACTCAATTCCTGCAGGCTTCAGCCTTTTGGGGGGGGACCGCTGGGTTTTCACTTGTTGGAGAGAGAGAGAGAGATTGGTGAGAAAAGAAACTTGCCCGGGTCTTTTATGAAGCAAATCCGTTGAATCAGGGGAGCGGGCTTCCCCGTTGTTAGCTAAAAGTGGTTTTCCGTGATTCCAGGCATGGAATCCAACGCACGTGGCTTCCCGCTACTACGGGATCGTTAGCGTTTCTTCTGGTGCGTCTAAAGGGGTTGTTCCCCCCCAGACCCTCTTTTATACTTCCTCATGGGGTCTCAGATGTCAATCAGGTAGGGATGATGCAATCCCTCTGTAAACCAGCCCACTTTGCCCGAGGGCTTGCACGTAGCATAGTCCCCAATCCACAAACTTGGTCTCCAGGAGACAATGGCCAGGTCTCTCTCATTTCCTGGGTCCTCTGAGCCAACCCAATAATGCTCTTGTGATTCTCAAAAAGGGGTGGCTCCCCGCCCCTTCGGCCCCTCAAAGCTGTGGTGCATTCATAACATGAGACATATGCAGCTCAGTACCATGCTCAGTTTCCTGTGATAACTCTTGTACTGAGACATACACAGCTCAGAACCATGCTGAGTTTCCTGTGATAACTCTTGTACTGAGACATACACAGCTCAGAACCATGCTCAGTTTCCTGTGATAACTCTTGTACTGAGACATACACAACTCAGTACCATGCTCAGTTTCCTGTGATAACTCTTGTACTGAGTGTTACGTATCCCGTAACTGGGTCACTTACCAGCAAAGATAGAGAGGTCCAATGAAATCTGATGGTACTATTTTTAAGTCTTTATTTATAAAGGGGCACAAAAATAAGATTAGTACAAACATTCAGATAATATACGTCATCAATACTCAATCTAAAAGCGCGGGTATAATAATAATCATCAATAAGAAATAGATCGATCGTTTGTCTAGGGGATAATATATTGTCCGATGGAGATATAAAAGTTACTCAGTTCCTGCAGGCTTCAGCCTTTGGGGACTGCTGGGTTTTCACTTGTTGGAGAGAGAGAGATTTGTGAGAAAAGTAACTTGCCCGGGTCTTTTATGAAGCAAATCCGTTGAATCGGGAAAATTGTTTCCCCGTTGTTAGTTCAAGAAAATCGTTTCTGTGGTACCCACCACCGGCTCCCAGGCGAGGGAACCGAAGGCACGTGGCTTCCTTCAAATGGCTTCCCGCTATTACAGGATCGTTAGTGTTTCTTCTGGTGCGTCTGAAGGGGTTGTTCCCCCAGACCCTCTTTGATACTTCCTCACGGGGTCTCAGATGTCAATCAGGTTGGGATGATGCAATCCCTCTGTCAACCAGCCCACTTTGCCTGAGGGCTTGCACGTAGCATAGTCCCCAATCCACAAATGTTGTCTCCAGGAGACAATGGTCAATGTCGCGTCATTTTGCATCACTGGGGAATGAGGCATTCGTCATGTCTCTCTCTCTCTCCCATTTCCTGGGTCTACTGACCCCCCCCCCTCAACTAGTGCTCTTGCGACTCTCACAAAGGAGGGGGCTGCGGCCATAACACCTCCCCTCTAACAGCGTTTTTTACCAGCGGTTAAAAATGGATTTGTACAGAGTCACACAGGATTTTAGAATCTAACACAATACACAAGCTTTTCTTTTCACTACAGAGCAGTACAGGTATACATTTAATTCGATATCCAAACAGTTAATGATTACAGTGGCATTTCCTTTAATATTGTAACACCTTGTACCTTACTAAAGTCTCGTAGCATCAGACTTCAACTTAATAACCACCTATTTTTTTTCAGCAACAAAACTAAGGAGTTGTGATCTTCGCTTTTGTGCATCTACAGAAGTTTATGCGAATACTAATCGTTTTGGTCGTTTTACTTAACCGGCAGGTCTCCAAGGGGGCTGTCTTTTTTCACAGGCTTTGGCGCAATCCCGTACAACCTGCTTTGCTGTTTAAAATGGCATCCCCATTAACCGTTGCCTCTTTTCCTGTGAGTCCCCCCCCCCCCCCCCCCCGTGGGGAACTTGAGTAATTTGGCGTGGTAAACTCCTGCCCGCCTTGTTCTTAGGGGTTATTTTATCAACACCGTGTCCCAAACTTAGGCCATTTCCAACCAATTCTTTAATTTTACCCAGGTGGCTAGCCCTTTCGTCAGGACCCTTCACGCTATTGGTTTTTAATTTGAACTCTTCCTTCAAGTAGCATTTCGAATTCGGCCTCTTCACACCCCATCCTGGCATAACAATAGAGTGGGGGGCCCCGCTTTCTCCCGGCTCACTCTGTAAGCGATCTGCCAGGTTTAAAATTTCGTCATTTGACTTGGGAACTACAGACTTTCCGTTTCCTTCAATAATAATCCTCATCTCCCCATTCTTAAATTCTGCATTAACTTTGAACACACCTTCGAGTACAAACACCTAGGAACTCACACTTCCCATGGTTACCAAGGTTAACCCTTTTTCCACTGAACCAAGTCTATCTGACCCACAAGGACGGCCGCCCCGTTCCACAGAAACAAATACCTCAGACTTCTTCTGAGCTCCGTTACTAGGTTCAGTACCACGTGCATCCCCATCTTGGACACACTCAAACGGGACATTGGCGTCTTCCAGGCTTTCAATACCCGTACCCTTTTTAAATTCTAAGTTCCCCCGTTTCTCCCAGGTACTCTCCAGGCAACTCCCTTCCGGAGTAAACTCAACCCCGCGGGCTGAAACAACCTCATCTGCCAACCCAGCAGACTTCTTCGAGGTAAGGGCACCCTTTTCATCTAGTGCTGCCCTCATTTCATTATCGGGAACACCTTTAGAAGTTTCAACTTCCTCAAACAGTTCTGCCAAACCAGACAGATCATCCATGTCCAACTCTGGACCTCTTAACCGCTCTATCTATCAGTTCCTCATCTTTATTTTCTGCCTCTAGGACCTTTCTCCTCGCTAAAGGCAGATCTACCTCTGCTTCCTTACCCTCTTTCACTTTACTACTCTTCGTTTTACCACCCTCTAAACCCTCGTGGTACAGGGTCTGTAGAAACGTCTCGGCCAAATCAAAACTGGCCCGATTTAAACTGCTCTCGTTCTCAGCTGCCTTTCTCGACAGGCTGCAAGTGACCGCACATGCGGGGTAGATCTGGGACTCTAGGGGTGGGGCCACCGCACTTGCCGGTCGGCGGGTCGGCATCATGGCTGCCCAAACCTTACCACCTGCTAAATCATTACCGGGAAGGATGTCCGCGTCAGTTCTCGGGAACTCTGATGGCACCCCTATTTCAACGGGTCCAGACACCAGCTCACAATCCATAATGACCTTGTGTAAGGCCACCATTTCTATTCTTTTGCTGATCCCCTCTACCACCACCATGCCCGTTTTTCGACCAAATTCTAGTACCCTACTGCTGATCAACGACAGCTCAGCCCCTGTGTCTCTCCAGATTCGTACGGGAATTGGTGGTTCCCCCTTCCTCAAAGACACGGTTCCGTGTGTCAGAGAAGTCTCAGACCCTTCTCATACTCTGTTTACCCGGGGCTCTCTGGTCGATCTACTGATTATCACGGCACACCCGATAAGGTCTGCGGCTTTCCCTTTTCCTATCTCTTTCCTCGGAGCAAAGCATCGAGATGCAATATGCCCTCCCTTTCCACAATTAAAACAGGTCAAGCCCGGAAACCTCTGGCCGTCTTGCCTTTCCCCCTCAACCTTACCGCTAGCTCCCGGTGGGACCTCTGCCTCACTCGTCGGACTTTCTCGATCGTTCCCACGATCTCTTTGGGAACTTTTATTCGAGGAAAACTTTGTCTTGTGGGTTAGGGCATATTCATCCACGAACCTAGCAAAATCTGAAATGGACTTATTCGGCTTCTCATTCAAATACATCCGGATGTTCTCCGAAACACAACCTTTAAATTCCTCAATCAAAAGTAACTCCCTGAGATGCCCATAATCCTCGTCCACTTTTTCCTCGGTGCACCAACGGTCCAAGAGCACACCCTTCTCATAGGCAAACTCGGTATACGTCTGATTCCACCCTTTTCGTAAATTTCTGAACTTTTGTCTATATGCTTCAGCTACTAGCTCGTAACCCCGGAGAATGGCCGCCTTTACTTGGTCATATTCCTCCTCCCCTTCCCCCTCCGTGGACAACACTGCATATGCCCGCTGGGCCTTCCCTCTTAACACACTTTGTAACAACGCCACCCACTGCTCTCTGGGCCACTTCTGATTCCCTGCCACCTTTTCAAAAAGCAAGAAATAACTATCAACATCCGTCTCCTCGAACGGGGGTACTAATCTCAACGCCTGACTGACATCAAACGGCTCCTCTAGGTCCGACCCCTGACTTCGTTGCTCTTGCCTTAACTTCTCTATCTCCAAGTCATGTTTCCTCTCCTTCTCCTTCTCGGCCCTGTCCTTCTCCTTCTCGGCCCTTTCCTTCTCCTTCTCAGCTGCTTCCAGCTCTTTTAACTTAATTTCATGTTCCCACCTTAATTTTTCCAACTCTAACTGAGCCGCCCCACTAGCTGGTACCTTTTCAGGGATATTTTCCAATACCTCAGCTGTAAACACATTTTTCCCAATATAATACTGAGTTATTGCCCTTCGCACCTCCTGCTTTTTCATTGACAACCTTACCCCTGCGAGGTTTAACTCCTTCGCCAATTTTATCGTCCGATTTGGAGGCCACCTCCAGCGCCTCCAGAGTCGGGTTTTCTATAAATTCACCCACGTCCATCTTTGCTGGTTTCCCGTCTGGCTACTCGCGTAACCAGATCCAAGCTTTGGACCTACAAGCCCGATTCACTGGCCCTCCAATTTGGTGTCAAATCCTGAGACGAGAACCCCAACTGTTACGAAATCCTGTAACTGGATCACTTACCAGCAAAGATAGAGAGGTCCGTTGAAGTCTGATGGTACTATTTTTAAAAGTCTTTATTTATGAAGGGGCACAAAAATAAGATTAATACAAACATTCAGATAATATACGTCGTCACTACTCAATCTAAAAGCGCGGGTCTAATAATAACCATCAATAAGAAACAGCTCGATCGTTTGTCTAGGGCAGGGGTCAGCAACCTTTACCACTGAAAGAGCCACTTGGACCCGTTTCCCACAGAAAAGAAAACACTGGGAGCCGCAAAACCCGTTTGACATTTAAAATGAAATAACACTGCATACAACGTTTTTTTTGCCTTTATGCTATGTATAAACAAACTATAATGTGTTGCATTTATGAAATTGATGAACTCCAGCAGAGAAAACGAAATTACATTTCTGCATGCAACAAAAACATTTTGACCTCCGAAAAAAAGACGTTGGGTTGAAGGTTACTTTTAAGTAAAATACTCAACGTCTATTTGAGTCCTTCTTGTATTTATGAAAAACGCCAAACTTAAATTTGCCGCCAGCAGCAAACCAAAAATAACGTCAGCCAGCTGTCAACCTGAAAAATAAAAGGACTATTTCACTGAACAATGAAAACATATGAATATACGCAAAATAATAGGCAATTAAAATATTTATCATCCTTGTTCAGGTTGACTCACACCTGACAACGCAGTCGTATTCAGTAGGGATGGATTGATGCTTAGGGGAGTGACCGGGAAGGATAATGTGTTTTTTTCCTCTCTGAACTCACAGAAGTGTTTCCCAAACGATGTTTGCATTGCGATGATTGCAGAATGTAAATACTCCGAATTTATCAAGTCGTGACCTTGTTTGAACTCTCTCAAATTGGGGAAGTGAGACAATGTGCCTTTCTGTAAATCTCTGGCAAGCAACGTCAACTTGCGCTCGAATGCCAAAACATCCTCCAACATGTGCAGGGCTGTACGTCCTTACCCCTGAAGAGCTGTGTTCAGGTGCGCTGTCATGTCTACCATGAAGTGTAGCTTTTCCAGCCACTCTGGCTGTTCCAGCTCAGGAAAGGTGAGCCCTTTGCTGCCCAGGAAAGTTTTCACTTCTTCCAGACACGCGACAAAGCGTTTCAGCACCTCCCCTCTGGACAGCCAGCGATAAAAACACGTTGTAGCAGTGTGCTACAGGCAGTCAGTAAACTGCAGTCAAAGATAGCTTTATTCGAACTAAACAGCCTTGCTTTTAAGCCTCCCTCAACCCGCCCCCCATGGGCGCGGATGCTGCAAAAGACACGTACTCACAAACCCCCGTAGGCTATCTCCCTTAGCCTGAACGCTGGCTAATTGTGAGCTGGTTCGGATGTGTCAGGAAATGGGTCGCCCGCCACAACGTCTTATTTAGATTGTACAAGATCACCATAATCTTCAAATTTAGATTTACATTTCAAAATCTAACAAACTAACATAAAATACATTTTAATTAAATACTGACCATGTAGCGGTGTGCTACACGCAGCGCTAAAATTACGACACGGAGTCGGTAACTGCAGTCGAAGGAAAAATCTTTATTCGAAATCTTCAGCCTCACTTTTAAGCCTCCCTCAACCTGCCCCCATGGCGCAGAGGCTCCAAAGCTCTGTGCTCGCAAACCCCCGTAGGCTATCTAATTGTGAGTCGGTTCGGATGTGCCAGGAAAAGGGTCGCCACAACCAATTATTTCTCAAAGCAACAGGGAGCCGCAGCACAGACGTAAAAGAGCCACATGTGGCTCCGGAGCCGTGGGTTGCCGACCCCCGGTCTAGGGGATAATATATTGTCCGATGGAAATATAAAAGTCAGGTGGAGTTTCAAGATGGTGACGTAAACATCTGCCTTTTAGGCGCTCTTCACTTTTCTAACTATAATCACCCTTTAATCAAATCTTTTCGAATTTAACCAAATGAGTTGATATTTTCGATTGTCTTTTTTTTCCCCTAAAACTATATTTGATCTAACTTTGCCGAACTTAAAATGGCTACAAGTAAGAAATCGTCTAAGGAGCCTTTATCTATCGATGCAATTTCTAATCTTCTGGACGCTAAATTTGCAAGTTTGGAAAGCAAGCTGGAAAGTAAAATGGCAAGTTTGGAAGATAACCTGGAAAGTAAAATGGCAAGTTTGGAAAACAAGCTTACCACGAAAATGTCTGAACTTGAAGGAGCTGTTAAATCGCTTGATACTAAGTTTCAGTCGCAGGCAACGGATATTCAGCGACATGAAGATAAGTTGGAGACTCTTGAAAAATTAATTGTTGAAAAAGCACGTACACTTGAGGAGTTGGATAAGAAGGTACAATCGACTCTTAAAGCTGTAAATCAGCATAAGTTTAAAATTACTGATCTCGAAAATCGATCTCGCAGACAGAATTTGCGAATTATCGGGTTTTCCGAAAAAGTTGAGTCCGGTGATTTAACTGAATTTTTCTCTAAATTACTGTGGGAAATTTTCGGTGATGAAGGTTTGCAAACTAAACCTGTTATTGACCGTGCTCACAGAGTTGCGAGGTTTTCGTCTATGACTGATAAACCACGAGCGGTGATTGTTCGCCTTCATTATCCTTGTGAGAAAGAGCTTTTAATTCGATTAGCTCGTAAAAAAGGTATGATTTCTTACAATAACTTCAAATTTCGAATTGTTGAGGATTATTCTTATGAGGTTATGAGAGCCAGAATCGCTTTTAAACCAGTGATGGCAGAGATTTATTTGATTGGACTTAAACAAGTTTTAATGTATCCAGCGAAGCTTAGAATTACACTGAGCGACAACAGTCAGCAAATTTTTAACACTCCGGAAGAAGCGAAGAAATTTGTTGAAGAATTTTGATCTTCTACTGCAACTTGAACTATGTGTTATGTGGAAGATTTTTCGGAGAGAGGATATCTTTCTATTTTAAGTTTTAACCTATGAAGCTGGGTTATAACTTCTTATTTTGATCTATGGGTCTGGTTTTTTTTTACTATCATCATTGTTTATAGATGTTCTTTTTAATTTTTATAATATCTTTTTTTTTCTTTCTGTTATGGTTATATACGTTTATATTTTGCAATAATGATTTACTTTTTTTTAAAGATGTCGTTTCTTTTTCCCGTAAGATTCTGTTTTTTGTAAGCATTTATTTGTTTGCCTGTACTCAGAAATGGGACGAATGTTTTGGATTTTTGGTCTTTTTTTTTATATATATATTGTACTGTTTATTATATCCCTTTTTTTTAAATCTTATTTTGTCTTTTAACAGATTGCTGAACTCACATTTGTATTTAGTAATTTGGCTTTTTCAAAATGGCGTTTCTTCTTCCCATAAGTCTTTGCTTTTGAAACGTCATCTTGTATTTGTACACGGGATTTTTTTTTTAAAGGTGTATTACACTTTTAAATTTTGATGTTTATACTTTTTTTATTAATGATTGTTTGTTTTATTATATTAGTTTTCTTTTATTCTGATTGATATATATATTTTTTTGCAACTCTATATCTTAATTTGGGTGTTATATAGTTTTCTTTTAATCTTTTTATGGAGCTGCCATCTTGAAATGGGGGTAATATTAGTATTAGATTATGCGCCTACCGCTTGGCTTTTTTTCGAAGGGTGGGGGGAGGGGGTAGGGATCTTTTTTCACGCTTTTGCTTTTTATTTTTTTGCTTTTAGTTTATGGGCCGACTTTAAATTATTAATATTGTTGAGGTGTCATGTTCTCCAGTTGCTCCTGAATCAATTTTCCTCCTTCCTGAATTGTGGGTTATGTGTCTTTCTAACCTTTTATGATACACACAACTAATATTAGTATGATGGATAAATCTGTTAACTTTATCTCCTGGAATACTAATGGTTTAAATCATCCGATTAAACGTAAAAAAATATTTAAAGTATTCCATAGACTGAATGCTAATATTATCTTTGCACAGGAGACCCATATCAGGAGGGAAGATGATCAACGTTTTTTTAGGTTCTGGAAGGGTCAACAATTTCACTCGAATTGTACCGCTAAAATTAGGGGTGTGTCTATTTTTATAGACCCCTCAATATCGTTTACACATCATGAAATTATTTCTGACCCACAGGGTAGATTTTTGTTGATAACTGGCTTACTTTTCCATCGGAAAGTTGTTCTAGTTAATATTTATGCTCCAAACTTTGACTGCCCTGAATTTTTTAAACGTTTATTTACTTCCCTTCCTAATCTAAATGAATATATGTTGATAATCGGTGGAGATTTTAATTGTTGTTTGAATCCTTCGATGGATAGATCTAAACCTATTCGTACTCTTCCGAACAGATCAGCCCTACTTATTAATTCGTTTATGGTTGATTCGGGAATTACAGAAATATGGCGGTTTTTGAACCCTAAAGATAAAGAATTTTCATTTTTTTCACATGTATATCATAGCTATTCTAGAATTGACTATTTTCTTATTGATCATCGGTTATTAACGGATGTTATTGATTGTAAATATGATTCTATTACTATTTCGGATCATGCACCTTTGAAGTTATCTATTAAGATTTCGGACTATTCCAATAATATCAGATCTTGGAGGCTTAACGCTACTTTGCTTCAAGACCCAGAATTTATCACCTATATAAAACAGCAAATTGACTTGTTCTTCTCAACAAACTGTACTGAAGAAATCGACAGAGGAATACTTTGAGACTCTTTTAAGGCTTTTATTCGTGGACAAATTATCTCATATTCTGCTGGTAAAAGAAAACAAAGATATTTAGATATTGCTTTATTAGTGGATAAAATCAAGGAAATTGATAAGATTTATTCCGTGACTCCTACCAAAGAACTTTATAAGAAGAGAGTTGAGCTTCAAATGGAACATAGTTTACTATTATCTTCTTCAATTGAAAATCAATTAATTAGGACCAGGGCTCAATTCTATATTCACAGTGATCGTACTGGTAAACTGTTAGCTAATCAATTAAAAGCTATCTCGACTAAGCGACAAATTATTAAAATTCGCAAACAAGACGGTAATTTAACTACTGATCATAAAGAAATTAATACCTTTCAAGATTTTTATAAATCTCTATATCAATCAGAATTTGATGGTGACCAGTCCATGATAGATAATTTTTTTAACAATTTGAATATTCCTAAACTGATTGATGAAGACCATAGCCTGTTAGATGCTCCTATCTCTATGGTGGAAATAGGAGAGGCTATCTCATCAATGAATTCAGGGAAAGCTCCTGGTCCTGATGGTTATATAGTAGAATTTTTAAAAACTTTTTCTTCTTTGCTCTCTCCTTGGTTATGTGAAATTTTTAATGATGTGTTTGCTAAGAAGAGATTACCTCAATCCTTTTATGAAGCTAATATCTCTCTAATTCTTAAAAAAGATAAAGATCCTACTTTATGTACATCTTATCGCCCTATATCACTATTAAATGTAGATTCTAAGATTCTTACAAAAATTTTAGCTATTAGATTAGAAAAAGTACTATCACAGATTATTTCAGAAGATCAAACTGGTTTTATGAGGAATCGGTATTCCTTTTTTAATGTTAGAAAATTGATTAATATAATTCATACTTCACCACCCACAATCCCAGAATGTGTTATTTCATTAGATGCTGATAAAGCTTTTGATAGAGTTGAATGGATATATTTATTTAATACATTGAGAAATTTTAATTTTAGTCCTAACTTTATATCATGGATTAAATTAATATATCATAAACCTGTTGCTTCTGTTCTTACAAATAACTATAGATCCTCTTTTTTTCAATTATCTCGTGGTACGAGACAAGGCTGTCCCTTAAGTCCTTTATTATTTAATATTGCATTAGAACCTTTAGCTATTGCTATTCATGAATCTCCTAATATTTTTGGTATTACCCGTAATGAGAAGTTATACAAATTATCACTTTATGCTGATGATTTGCTGTTATATATTTCTGACCCTGATAGGTCTATTCCCGCTATTTTATCCTTGTTGGTTCAATTTGGTACTTTTTCTGGTTATAAACTAAATTTAGATAAGAGTGAATTATTTCCTTTAAATGCACAAACTTTATTGAGTGATAGGATACCATTTAAAGTTGTTATTGATAACTTTACCTATTTAGGTATAAAAATTACCAAGAAATATAAAGATTTATTTAGACTGAATTTTTTACCTATGCTTCATCAAATTCATCAACTTACTACAAGATGGTCTCCTTTGTTTTTATCATTAATTGGTCGGATTAATGCTATTAAAATGATGATTTTACCGAAATTTTTATACTTATTTCAAGCCCTACCAGTTTTTATTTCTAAATCTTTTTTTGATAACATTGATTCAAAAATTTCCTCATTTGTGTGGCAAAATAAAAACCCTAGGTTAAGTAAAAAGCAATTACAAAAATCTAAAAAAGATGGTGGTTTAGCCTTACCTAATTTTAGATTTTATTATTGGGCAAATAATATTCGTAATTTAATGTATTGGAAACTAGATTTGGATTCACCACTGTGCCCACAGTGGGTAAATTTGGAATGTAATGAGGTAAAGGGATATTCTCTATTCTCTGTTCTTGGTTCTTGTCTTCCTGCTGATTTAGTTAAATTTAATAAACAAATATCTAATCCTGTTATTTAACATACATTACGAATTTGGTTTCAATTTCGTAAGTTTTTTACTTTGAAAAACTTTGTTCTTGATAGCCCTATCTTACTTAATTTCTTTTTCAAACCCTCTTGGACAGATCAAGCTTTTAACATATGGAAAAGGAAAGGTATAAAATGTTTTCGTGATCTCTTTTTTGAAGATACTTTGATGTCATTTGACCAACTTTCCAACAAATTTGAATTACCTAAATCTAATTTTTTCAGATATTTACAAATTAGAAATTTCTTACATAAAGTTTTACCATCTTTTCCTAATTCAACTTTGGTGGACTTTACAGATTTGATTTTTACCTTAAATCCTTGTCAGAAGGGATTAGTAGCTTTTATTTATAATATGATTATGAAGATACAACCAGAAATATCAGTTAGAATTAAACAAGAATGGGAAAAAGAACTTCGATATAATATATCAACAGATAAATGGGAAAAAATTTTGCAAATGGTTAATTCTTCTTCTATATGTGCTAAACATGCTTTAATACAATTTAAAATTATACATAGAGCTCATATGTCTAAAGATAAACTTGCTCGATTCTATTCTCATATTAACCCTCAATGTGACAGATGTCATTCAGAAGTGGCCTCATTGACCCATATGTTTTGGTCATGTCCCACTTTACATAATTACTGGAAGGACATATTTACTACTATTTCCTCAATTTGGAATACAGATTTACAACCTCATTTTATTACTGCAATTTTTGGCATACCAAATGAAGATGGTAATCAGTTTTCCCCTTCAATCAGACGAATGATTGCTTTTGTAACATTAATGGCCAGAAGGTCTATATTACAAAATTGGAAAGAAGTAAATCCTCCTACCACGTTTCAATGGCTTTCTCAAACTATTTCTTATCTGAGCCTGGAAAAAATTAGAAGCACTATTTTTGACTCATCAATTAAATTTGAAGAAACTTGGAGACCGTTTATTCGACATTTTCATATGAATTAATTTGGCCTTTTCCAGACCTTCTTTCTGCTTATTCATGTTCAGGTATGGAGTTCTGGAGTTTGTTGACACTATCATATACTTGTAAACTATTATTATTGCCCATGTTAGTTTAGTTTAGTGTTTTATTTTTTTAATATATAGTTTTTTTTCCACATATTTTCAATTTTTTTTCTCTCTTTTAATGGTTATTTTTGTTTTTTTTCATATATAATCATATGGATTTGATTGATTAAGGTATTTTCTTCTGTTGATGTTTAATAGGATATTGTTATCTTATTATCAACGTGATTTCAAGTCTATTGTATTCATAATTTACATTATTATGTTATGTTTTTTTTGTGTATATATGAAAATCAATAAAAAGATTGAAAAAGAAAAAGAAATATAAAAGTCACTCAATTCCTGCAGGCTTCAGCCTTTTGGGGGGGACCGCTGGGTTTTCACTTGTTGGAGAGAGAGAGAGAGATTGGTGAGAAAAGAAACTTGCCCGGGTCTTTTATGAAGCAAATCCGTTGAATCAGGGGAGCGGGCTTCCCCGTTGTTAGCTAAAAGCGGTTTTCTGTGATTCCAGGCACGGAATCCAAACGCACATGGCTTCCTGCTACTACGGGATCGTTAGCGTTTCTTCTGGTGCTTCTAAAGGGGTTGTTCCCCCCCAGACCCTCTTTTATACTTCCTCACGGGGTCTCAGATGTCAATCAGGTAGGGATGATGCAATCTCTCTCTCAACCAGCCCACTTTGCCCGAGGGCTTGCACGTAGCATAGTCCCCAATCCACAAACGTGGTCTCCAGGAGACAATGGTCAATGTCGCGTCATTTTGCATCACTGGGGAATGAGGCATTCGGCATGTCTCTCTCTCTCTCCCATTTCCTGGGTCTACTGACCCCCCCCCCCCCTCAACTAGTGCTCTTGTGATTCTCAGAAAGGAGGGGGCTGTGGGCATAACAATATAAAGAAAAAAATAAGGAATAAAACATCAGAGGAATTACAAAATAGGCTGAAGGAACTAGAGAAAAAACAAATTGAATTTGGCACAGGATATATTAGGGGAAATTAAAAGAATTAGGAATGAAATTAGTAGTTTGGCTATGCAAGAAATCAGGAAAAGTTTAATGTTTCTGAAACAGAGACGTTATGAAAGTGGATCAAAGTCTATGAAAATACTGGTGTGGAAACTGAAAAAAAAAGCAGAAAATACAATTCATAGAATTAGGGACCCAAGAGCGAAATTGATAAAAAATAAGCTAAGTGAAATTCAAGAAGCTTTTGAAGTGTTTTACAAAACTCTATCTTCCAAAGTTCCAAGCATAGCCCAAATTGACACCTTCTGGAATTCTCTAGAGCAGGGGTCAGCAACCTTTACCACTGAAAGAGCCACTTGGACCCGTTTCCCACAGAAAAGAAAACACTGGGAGCCGCAAAACCCGTTTGACATTTAAAATGAAATAACACTGCATACAACGTTTTGTTTTGCCTTTATGCTATGTATAAATAAACTATAATGTGTTGCATTTATGAAATTGATGAACTCCTGCAGAGAAAACGAAATTACATTTCTGCATGCAACAAAAACATTTTGAACTCCGAAAAAAAGACGTTGGGTTGAAGGTTACTTTTAAGTAAAATACTCAACGTCTATTTGAGTCCTTCTTGTATTTATGAAAAACGCCAAACTTAAATTTGCCGCCAGCAGCAAACCAAAAATAACGTCAGCCAGCTGTCAACCTGAAAAATAAAAGGACTATTTCACTGAACAATGAAAACATATGAATATACGTAAAATAATACGCAATTAAAATATTTATCATACTTCTTCAGGTTGACTCACACCTGACAATGCAGTTGTATTCAGTAGGGATGGATCGATGCTTAGGGGAGTGACTGGGAAGGATAATGTGTTTTTTTCCTCTCTGAACTCACAGAAGCGTTTCCCAAACGATGTTTGCATTGCGATGATTGCAGAATGTAAATACTCCGAATTTATCATGACGTGACATTGTTTGAACTCTCTCAAATTGGGCAAGTGAGACAATGTGCCTTTCTGTAAATCTCTGGCAAGCAACGTCAACTTGCGCTCGAATGCAAAACATCCTCCAACATGTGCAGGGCTGTACGTCCTTTCCCCTGAAGAGCTGTGTTCAGCGTGTTCAGGTGCGCTGTCATGTCTACCATGAAGTGTAGCTTTTCCAGCCACTCTGGCTGTTCCAGCTCAGGAAAGTTGAGCCCTTTGCTGCCCAGGAAAGTTTTCACTTCTTCCAGACGCGCGACAAAGCGTTTCAGCACCTCCCCTCTGGACAGCCAGCGATAAAAACACGTTGTAGCGGTTGCTACACGCAATCAGTAAACTGCAGTCAAAGATAGCTTTATTCGAACTAAACAGCCTTGCTTTTAAGCCTCCCTCAACCCGCCCCCCATGGGCGCGGATGCTGCAAAAGACACGTACTCACAAACCCCCGTAGGCTATCTCCCTTAGCCTGAACGCTGGCTAATTGTGAGCCGGTTCGGATGTGTCAGGAAATGCGTCGCCACAACGTCTTATTTAGATTGTACAAGATCACCATAATCTTCAAATTTAGATTTACATTTCAAAAACTAACAAACTAACATAAAATACATATTAATTAAATACTGACCATGTAGCGGTGTGCTACACGCAGCGCTAAAATTACGACACGGAGTCGGTAACTGCAGTCGAGGGAAAAAAACTTTATTCGAAATCTTCAGCCTCACTTTTAAGCCTCCCTCAACCTGCCCCCCCCCCCCCCCCATGGCGCAGAGGCTCCAAAGCTCTGTGCTCGCAAACCCCCGTAGGCTATCTTATTGTGAGTCGGTTCGGATGTGCCAGGAAAAGGGTCGCCACAACCAATTATTTCCCAAAGCAACAGGGAGCCGCAGCACAGACGTAAAAGAGCCACATGTGGCTCCGGAGCCGCGGGTTGCCGACCCCCGCTCTAGAGTTACCCACTTTAAGCGAAGAACAAAATAGAATGATGACTGCCGACATAACTGAAGTTGAATTAAAAGCTGCAATTAGTAGGCTTCAATTAAGCAAGTCACCAGGATCAGATGGGTATATGGCACAGTGGTACAGAGAATTTTAAAAATGTGTTAATTCCTGTTTTACTCCCCACACTGAACTGGGGTCTAAAAAAAGGCACAAATGCCACCCAGTTGGAAGGAAGCAATAATCTCAGCTATACCGAAAGAAGGCAAGGATAAAATGGAACGAGGGTCATTTAGACCAATATCTGTTCTTAATGTAGATGATAGATTATTTACCTCAATCACGGCCAAACGATTAGAGGAGTTTCTACCCATACTGATATGTAACGATCAGACAGGTTTTATACGGCAATGCCAGACAGAAGACAATATACGAAGGACACTTCACATTATGGATCATATACAAAAAAATAAAATTGAAGCAATAGTGATAAGCGTGGACGCTGAAAAAGCATTTGATTCGGTTAATTGGTATTTTCTTTACAGAGTTTTACATAGATTTGGTTTCCAAGACACAATTATTAAAACTATACAGACACTATATGACAATCCTACTGCTAGGATTAAAATCAATGGATGTTTATCAAAGAGTCTTACCCTAGAAAAGGGTACGAGACAGGGTTGTGCATGGTCCCACCGCTACTCTTCGCGTTATATCTGGAAGCATTAGCTCAATACATCAGACAAAATGAAGCTATCAGGGGAATTACTATTAAAGGGACAGAGCATAAATTGGCTTGTTATGCAGATGACATTTTGATCTATCTAGGGCAACCAACATACTCTTTACCTAAATTGATGCAATCCTTTGAACGATATGGTCAATTATCAGGATACAAGATCAACATAGATAAAATCCAATTACTTTCATATTGCTATAGCCCACCAGGAGAAATTGAAAGTAGATATCCCTGGGCATGGCACACAGAGTCTTTCAAATATTTGGGCATCATTATGCCCAAAGATTTGGCAAAATTATCAGAATATAATTATCAGCCTTTATATAAAAGAATTAAGGAAGATGTGGCAAGATGGAACCTGATTCCTTTTTTCAGTCTGATTTCAAGGATTGAGTCTATTAAAATGAATATACTGCCCAGACTGTTATATCTCTTTCAGACCCTACCAATAGAAATTAATCAAATTCAATTCAATGAATAGAACAAGGTGTTATCAAGGTATATTTGGCAGGGTAAAAGGCCTGGAGTTCATCTCAAAACTTCGCAATTAGCAAAGAAAATGGGGGATGGGGCCTACCTTCTCTTAGAGATTATTGTTTTGCAGCACAGTTGAGAGCTGTGATATGTTGGTGCAACCCATTGTATGACGCTCAATGGAAAAACATTAAGGAGCGGGTACTTCCCATCCCCATACAAGCAATTTTGGCTGATAACAACCTGCAAAGGTACATAAATACTATTGATACCATGGGTGAAATTGACTCTTAAAATATGGAAAACTACTATAAAAGAATATAATCTAGAGGGAGATATTGCAATTCTTAAATGGTGTGCATATGACTCGGATTTTACACCAAATAAATTCGATGCTAGATTTAAGGACTGGACAGCTAAAGGAATAAGAGTTCTTTGCAACATAATGAAAGAAGGAACACTGTTCAGTTTTGAAATGCTTAAAGAGAAGCTTATTAGAAAAACAAGATTTTTATCGGTATTTACAGATGCGACAACATATTAATAAGACGCTTAAAAATGTAACCAAGGCAAGTACATACTGATAGAGCTATTTAGAAAAGCGTATAATTCAGATAATGGTAGTAGAATCATTTCAGGCATGTATAAAGGGTTGTCAAGTCTTAAAACACATTCGACTTCATAAATTAAAACAAAATGGGAGAAGGAAGGAGGGATAATTATATCTGAGGAAGAATGGCCAACAATATAGAGATATCAATGGAAGTGTACCAGTTCACAGAAATGGAGGGAGTTTGGATGGAAAACTTGATAAGATATTTTATTACATCCTCTCAGAAATCCCATTATGATAGTAACCTGCCTGTTTGCTGGAGAAATTGTGGAAATCAAAATACAAATCATTATTATATTTTTTGGGACTGCCCTGTTATCAAAGTCTGTTGGAGGGGGATACACAATGCCCTACAAGACATCTTTAAATGTGAAATACCCTTAGAGAGTAAGACCATATATTTTGGATATATACCTCAAGAATGGTTGAAGAGAGATAAATATTTATTGAATATTCTGTTGGTGGCTGGTAAAATGACTCTTACTAGGAAATGGTTATCACAGGAGAGCCCAACTTTAAATACATGGATGGAAATTACAATGGACATTCACAAAATGGAGAAGATAACAGCATCTGTTAATCATAAGCTGGAACAATTTGATTCATACTGGGGAAAATAGTTTAACTACATAATGCCTCATAGACCTGATTTCATTTTCACAAATCAATGAATATGTTTTTAAAAAAAAGATCACTCCCTACTTGTACATAGTTCTTACCTTTTGCTTGTTTTCTCTTGTCACTCTTTTCTATACGTGTATATCTCAGATAAATACTTTGTGGAGATTTGTGATATATATGATATATGTACAATGTCTGAAATACATCTTATGGAAATGGTTGTTTGATGATGAACTTCAATAAAAAAAAATTAAAAAAGGACAGTTTCCTTCCCACTTATATCATTCTTGAATCAACCTCTTGTATTATAAGATGGACTCTTGGCCTCACAATCTACCTCATTATGATCTTGAACTTTATCATTTACCTGTATTGCACTTTTTCAGTAGCTTTTACACTTTATTCTGCATTGTTATTGTTTTATCTTATTCTAGCTCAATGCACTGAGTAATGATTTGTCTTGCATGTAAATAGTATGTAAGTTGCTGAGAAGTATAAAGAATAATCAAATGAAATTGAAAGGATGGAGACCAAGTTTGTCCAGAAGGTGCAAATGATGTCTGAGACAGAAATGAATGTTAGTTAAAGCTAATCTGTCTGGAGCAATATAAATAAGGGGAAATAAATGAGGGTTGTCAGGAGAAGAAAATGTACACCCTGAAATACAGTGGATTCTGGTAAATTGGGCCATTGGTATTTGGGGCAGTTGCTTATTTGGGACAACTAAACAACAAGAACTAATTGGGAAATTCCCTTTATTTGAGACTCTGTGCCACGTTTGGGACAGGAGACTTGCTGAATAGTTTCTAACTAATGTTAGTCACACGCACTTGTGTGGCCATTATGCACGGCATCCTGCTTAGAGCATACAGCTTTTAAATAGCAGCAGTTGCATGTAGTTTGTCTTTTAAAAATCAGTGAAGTTTGTTACTGGTGGTTGGCAAGAAATAAACATTCAGGTAACTTAGAACTGCTTTGCTCACTGCAGCTTCAAGCAATTCAGGCTTGTGGATGGTAGAAATGGCTAGGAGTGAAAATGAAACAATTTCACTACTTCAGGAAGTTAGGAAGTACAAAGAATTGGAAGATGTCAACAACCATCTTGAATGTTAAAATGAAGATTTGGAGGATGCAATGATTGAAAGTATTGCATGAAAGCAGTCCATTATCTGCACTAGGTGTCTGCCCCAATTTTGTCAATCAAAAGAACAGGGCATTGTATCCTGGATGAATTCCTCTGTTGATTCTAGTTAATTAGAACATATCGGGACCTGTACATATTGGCCCAATTAAGTAGCTACTCCAATTAGCCGAAGTTTCATGGAAATAGTTAAAAAATTATATAAAAAATTGACACTACTGTTTAACTGAGTAACAAATTATGTATTTAAATGAAATACAGAACAAATTAGAACACTACCAATGATACTACAGTACTATAAAACTGTGTATTCATTCCTAATACCTATTGATGGAGAAAGTCATCCAGTGTATGCTGCCATCTTCCTTTGGTTGATTAAATGAGCAAAATCAGCACATTCTCCTGGTGCAGATGGCCTATCCTTACACGATGCTATTGATGATTGCCATCTTTCAAATCTTCATTTTCATTGTAACATACAAGATTATCGTTAATACCTTTAAATTCTCTTGTCAAATCTGTCTTGTCTACATTGAGACTCAAGTTGTTGTGCTCGCACCATTGTACCAGTCATTCTACCTCCTCTCTGTACGCTGTCTCACCATCATTGTTGATGAGGCCAACCACTGTTGTGTCATCCACAAATTTGATGTTCCAGTTGGAACTGAATCTAGCAGTACAGTCATGTACCAACAGCAGGCTGAGCTTGCAGCCTTGGAGGATGTGGTTGCTCAGCATGATAGAGCTAGAGATGTTTAGACTCACTGTGGTCTTTCTGTGAAGACGTCCAAGGTCCAATTACACAGAGAGATTTTGAGGCTGAATGAGGACAGTTTACCCATCGTCTTCTGAAGGATGATCATAGTAAATGTCAAGCTGTTCGATAAACAGCATCCTGGCATTTGAGACACAGTTTTCCAGGTGGGACTGTACTGAGTAAAGGGCAAAAGTTATTGCATCATCAGTGGACCAATTTGAATGATAATTAAACTGGAAAAGGTCCAGGGTAGCAGGAGGATGGGAGATTTAATGTGATTCATAACCAGCCATGCAAAGCATTTTATTATTGTTGAGGTCAGTGCATTAGATAGTAGTCATTAAGGCAGGTTACTGTCACCCTCTTGGGCACTGGGATGCCTTGAAGCCTGCAGGGACATTGGACTATTCCAGAATGGTGTTGAAGATGTCTGTTATAACCTCTGTTAACTGGGCTAAATAGTCTCTCAGCACCTGACCAGGTATGTTATTAAGCGCTGCAGCTTTTTGTGGGTTGACTCTGGCTAGGGTCTTCCTCATATCAGCTATGGCCAGACTGAGTGCCTTCCTTGCTGGCACATTGTTTCATTTATCAAACTGTGTAAAAGATAGTCAGGCTATCAGGAAAAGAGGTGTCACCATCTTTGACATGCAGAATAGTTTTGTAGTCTGTTATGATCTGAATGCCCTGCCACTTGTGCCTCGTATCTCTGGTGTCACTGAAATGGCTATATATTCTCTGTGAATAATCCCATTTTGCCTTCCTGATGGTACGGGCCCCGATCTGAAGGTTGTATCCTGATATATCAGCAGTGCCAGACCTCTGTTGTCAACCGTGGCTTTTGATTTGCCCTCACAGAGATGTGTTTAATGATGGTGACATCCTCAATTCACTTCTCGATATAGCCAGTCACAGATCCTGCATATTCATTGTTAATGTGATGGTCATAGCATTGCAGGGCTGTTTTGAAAAGATGGACTGGAACCTATTCAGTGAGGAGCTACCTGAGGTTGCTGCTTCTGGCCAGGTCCGTACCTCCCTTTAAACTGGTTTGATTTGCTTGATATATATGCAGTCTCTATGCAGGAATTAGATAAGTGGTCAGAGTATCCAAGGTGGGGGTGAAGGTCACCATAGATGTTGGTACAAACATGCTAATAGAAACGAGAAAAATCTGCAGACGCTGGAAATCTAAGCAACATGCACAAATGCTGGAGGAAATCAGCAGGCCAGGCAGCATTTATGGAAAAGAGTACAGTCCATGTTTCGGGTGGAGACAATTTAGGCAAGACTGTTAGCATAAGTTAGCATACCTGAAGTAGCCAGCAACAAAAAAAAGAAATTGTGGGGTTGTGTGGTTTGCAGATCACTGATGATGCCAGAGCTCTCAGCTTTAGAAGAAAGGGAGGTAATGGCGTTGATTTGCACGTGGAATTGATACTACTTTTGGCTGAGATACCTAAAACCATAGGTGCTTACAGGCGAAGATGTAAACAGCCACAATCACAATGGCAGTGAAATTCTTCGTTAAATAGAACAGTTTAGAACACCAGAGGTGAACAGTAAAAGTTCAGTTGACCTGAAATGTTGTCAGTCCTTTCCTTTCAGAGTTGCTGCCTGACTTACTGAGTTCTTGTAGCAGAATGTTGTACAATTAGTAAATTATTCCAATTCTTGTGGATAAAATGAACTATTGAACTGAGTTACTCCTCCGAGGCTTTCGTGTGGTGATGACTTGGGGTTTTGGTGATTCTGGTACTAACCGTGAACCTTACATTATGGTGTAACAAATGCTGGAAATCTCAGGTATGAACACAAAATCTAGTTTTAGTGTGTTTCTTTGGTTTAGGAATTCTTCTTGTTCATTGAATAGGCCCAAAGTGTGTTTTTCCCTGGAAGTCGTTTACAACATGACTCCCAGTTGTTCCCTTCCACCACCTAAATTGTACATCTGCTGCCTGATGCTCCTTGCCTTGACACTTGGGATTGAATTCCCGCTCACCAATTGATCATTCCCTAACTATAATCTTTCTGGCGACTATATTTCTGCACCTCACTTTCTGCTTTTTGGCAGTGATCTACACTCTACTATGGATTAGTTTGCTATCAATTCTGAAAGCAACAGTGTCACAAACTATTCAATAAAAAGGTAGTTTTTAAATGGTAACAAATTTAAAGGTTTTATGTGTTTGGATGATCCAGCAAAGTCCAGCAAGCAACCAATATATTGGTCTTTACTGCAAAGGATTTGAGTAGAGCCATTTTGCTGCGGTTGCATCAGGACCTGATAAGTCCACATCTAAATTATAGTACGCAAGTCTGATTTTCTTTTGTAAGGAAATGTCTTGTGGAACCATGGTAAAGGTTCATTCACTAGATAGATTCCTTGGATGGCAGTTTGATAGTACAAAGAGTAGATTTAAGTATATGGAATGAAACCTCTCAGCTTCAGAAGAAAGGGAGGTAATGGCATTGATATGTATGTGGAATTGATGTTACTTTTTGGCTGAGATATCAAGAGCCTAGAGCTGAGGTAAAGATTAACCTTGATCCTACTTAAGGTGGAGCAGGGCACGTGGGGATAAATAGGAATAGCCTACTTCTGCTGCTATTTGCGTTCTTATGGATTGCTAGAGTCTGTGAACACTTGATACCCCCACATGTGCTGTAATATTTAATTTAACTTCATGAACTCATCATCATTATCTGTCATGTCGTATGATGTGGGTGATCCTATCCATGACCATGATTGCTGTTGGCAAATTTTTCTACAGAAGTGGTTTGCCATTGCCACCTTCTGGGCAGTGTCTTTACAAAATTGGTGACCCCAGCCATTATCAATACTCTTCAGAGATTGTCTGCCTGATGTCAGTGGTTGCATAACCAGGATTTGTGATCTGTACCAGCTGTTCATATAACCATCTACCACCTGATCCCATGGCTTCTTGTGATCTTGATCCGGGGGGGGGGGGAGGGGGAGTGGGGGGGGTATCTAACTAGGTACTACACCTTGCCCAAGGGTAACGTACAGGCTAACAGAGGGAAGGGGCTTCTTACACCTCCTTTGATAGAGATGTATCTCCACCCTGCCGCCTGATTCATGAACTAAGACAATTAACTGATATAAATTATTGTTTTTCTTCTTTGAATTATTCAGTAGTGAGAAGTGAAACAGTGCCTTGTAAAATCAAGTGAATGATGAGTATTACACAAGCCACAGTTTTGTCACATCTGATCTACATTTAAGTAGCAGCAGTATACTAAATTTTCACCAGTATTTACTGAATGGTACATAATTTTTTTCACTGTTTCCTTCCTTGATATTATTACCATATTTTGTATTTTCTGTTTGGCTTCTAACTGACTAACAGAGAGTGAACAAATAACCAATACAATGGTATCAGTAAGTAGGTGGAAATTCAGAATGAAGTGCATGTGATTCTTCAGGTGCCCAGGTGTCTGAAGTGAATCTGAAACGTCAGAGTCGAAAGTTGACAATATGGTTATTTAATCCTGATGCATATTCTAGACTTGAAATGTTGACTATTATTTACTCTATCTGTTTGTGTTTTGCTTAGATTTTAGCATTTGTATCCTCTTGTGCCTCCATGATTACTGTAATGCTCAATTACATAAAATGATACAGAAGGACAGAATTCTAACAGTGGAATATGCTTATTTGGGATGCATGTAAATTTTGGTCTAATTAAGTGGCTACCCAAATAACCAAAGTTTCATGGAACTAGTTTAAAAAGGTATAAAAAAAGACAAATTACTGTTTAAGTAATAAATTATGGATTTAAATTTCAAAGTTCAAAGTAAAACTTGTTATCAGAGTCACCACATACAACCCTGAGATTCTTTTTCTGCGGGCAGGCTTAGTAACTCTATAGAATAGTAACTGAACTGCTTGTAAGGAAGTAGAGGTGCTGTCGTGCTTTTTTCTCAGTAATATTTATATGATGGATCCAAGTCCAGGACATATCCTCAGAGATAGTGACACCCAGGAATTTAAAGTTATTAACTCTCTCCACCTCTGATCCTGGGATGATGACTGGCTCACGGACCTCTGGGGTTCAGTTCCTTAGTTGTACAGACATTGAGTGAGAGCTGCTCTTCTTAGACTGAGACAAGTTTTCAGTCTCTCTCCTGTATGCTGATTCATCACCACCTTTGATACAGCCCACAACAGTGCAGTTGTCAGCAAACTTGTATATGGTGTTGGAGCTTTACTTAGCCACATAGTCATAGATGTAAAGCAAGTAGATCAGGAGCCAATGAGATAGCATCTGCTGTAGACCTGTTGCCAATTTGGTAGGCGAATTGGAGCAGATCCGTATCACTATTCAAACAGGAGCTGATATGATTCAACACCAGCCTCTCAAAACACTTCATCACTGTGGTTGTTAAGTGCCAATAGTCATTTAGACAGGTTATCATGCTCTTCTTGGGCTCTGGTGCGATTGAAGCCTCTTTGAAGTACTCTGAGGGAGCGAGAGGTTGCAGATACCTGTGAATACACCAGCCAGGTGGTAGGCACCGGTCTCCAGTACTCAGCTAGGTACTCCTTCTGGATTGGATCCTTTCCTTGGATTCACTTTCTTGAAGGCAGACCGCATGACAAGCTCTACTGTTCACTACATTACAAGATTAATAAGTCTGTAACAACCCTGCTATAGTCATTCAGGTCCTCAGGTGAGTTCTTGACCACTGCCCAGTCCAATGACTGAAGACAATCCTGTAACCGTTCCTCAGTCTCCTGCGACCACCTCTTGGTTGTCTTGATCTCTGGAGCCTTGCTCTTTAGGCTCTGTCCCAAGTGATCCGCCTTGCCAAAATATGGTCTTGGAAAGGAACAGTAGGCATTCCTTATTGTAGTGTAGCAGTGATCTAGCGTGTTAGGACTTATGGTGCAACAGGTTAAGTGCTGGTTATAATTGGGTAGGGTTTTCTTCAAAAAGGCCTGGTTAAAGTCACCAACTATAATTTGAAATGCATCAGGATGGGCAGTTTCTTGTTTACAGACAGCATTGTGCGTTTTTGTGAGTGCTTACTTTTAAACCGCCACTGGTGGTATGTAAACTGCGGTCAGGATCACGGATGAGAACTCTTGAGGCAAATAGAATGTTTACTTGTTAGTTGTTCTGAGTCAGGGGAACAAGCAATTGACATAACCCCAACACTCCTGCACCAAAAGAATTGACCAAAAAGCATACACTGCCACCTCTTTTAGATCAGAACACTATTAATGCTATTATAATACTGCAAAACTGTGTATTAGGCCTTAATAGTTATTGATGGAGGAATTCATCCAGTGAATTTTAAATTATAGTTGGTGACTGTAAATGAAGAAAATCAGTGCAGACACTTGGTAAAGATTTGCACTGCCTTCAGGCAATGCTTTCAACAACTGCATCCTCCAAATCTTCATTTTTATTGTAACAGTCAAGATTGATATCTTCAAATTCTTTGTAGTTCCTAACATGTTGAAATGGTGAAATTGTTTTGTTTTATTTCCTGTCCATTTCTAGCATCTCCAAGCCTGAATGCTTGAAACTGCAGTGAGCAAAACAGTTCTGAATTGTCTTTCTACTTTTTTCTCACCAACAATCAGTGACAAAAAAACACTGCTTTTTTGAACATCAACACATGCAAATGACTCTTTAAAAACTGTTCACTGTATGCATACGCAAGGAAATCTGCAGATGCTGGAAATTCAAACAACACACACAAAATGCTGGTGGAACACAGCAGGCCAGGCAGCATCTATAGGGAGAAGCACTGATGACGTTTCGGGCTGAGACCCTTCATCCCCAAGTAAGTGGCTGTCCCAATAAACTGATGGTCCCATGAGTTGGAGTCCACTGTTTCTGGAACCACTAAGTAGGTCAGATAGCATGTGTAGAGATGGCTGTACCCATCACTGTTTGTCATTGCAGTGAAAGTTTATGACTGAAAATGAGCAATATTAATTTTTTATATTTCCACGTCCTGCAGAATTTTGTTTTGGTTTTTTTATTATAAATTGCTTTGGATTCAACAAAATTTGCAAGAAAATTGCGGTTTAGAGGATTTGTAGAAAGAAAGTACACCAAGATCATAATTTTGATTTGTTCACTTGTTAACAGTACACATGGCTTATGACTAATAATGCAAAGAAGGAAAAATTTTCAGGACATGATTGAATGAATTGACTGAGCATCAACTCTAGTTACCGTAACAGATTTTGCTATGTAATTTTATGACACGACTGTGGTGGGTCTCATCAGCAAGAACGATGAGTCAGCATACAGAGAGGAGGTGCAGCGGCTAACGGACTGGTGCAGAGCCAACAACCTGTCTCTGAATGTGAACAAAACAAAAGAGATGGTTGTTGACTTCAGGAGGGCACGGAGCGACCACTCTCCGCTGAACGCCGACGGCTCCTCAGTAGAGATCGTTAAGAGCACCGAATTTCTTGGTGTTCACCTGGCAGAGAATCTCACCTGGTCTCTCAACACCAGCTCCATAGCAAAGAAAGCCCAGCAGCATCTCTACTTTCTGCGAAGGCTGAGTAAAGTCCATCTCCCACCCCCCATCCTCATCACATTCTACAGAGGTTGTATTGAGAGCATCCTGCAGCTCATCACTGCCTGGTTCGGAAATTGCACCATCTCAGATCACAAGACCCTGCAGAGGATAGTGAGGCCAGTTGAGAAGTCTCTCTTCCCACCATCATGAACATTTACACTACACGCTGCATCCGCAAAGCAAAACAGCATTATGGAGGACCCCATGCACCCCTCATACAAACTCTTCTTCCTCTTGCCATCTGGGTAAAGGCACCGAAGGATTCGGGCTGTCACAACCAGTCTATGTAACAGTTTCTTCCCCCAAGCCATCAGACTCTTCAATACCCAGAGCCTGGACTGATACCAACTTACTGCCCTCTATTGTGCCTATTGTCTTGTTTATTACTTATTGTAATGCCTGCACTGTTTTGTGCACTTTATACAGTCCTGGGTAGGTCTGTAGTCTAGTCTAGTGTAGTTTTTATTCCTGTGTTGTTTTTACGTAGTTCAGTGTAGTTTTTGTACTGTAGCACCATGGTCCTGAAAAATGTTGTTTCATTTTTACTGTTTTCTGTACCAGCAATTATGGTCGAAGTGACAATAAAAAGTGTCTTGACTTGACTTGACTTGATTTGCTAAACATTAGTAATAAGAATTTAAGAATTGGTGTCAGTTTGGTGTGCACAATTTTAATATACCTACATTTACTTTTTTAGGTAACAGATAAAGGTCTCTGGGCGGATCTTCTGGAGGAATTCAACTTTCCAAAAGGTTGTGCCAATGCGGCCTTTGCTTTGAAGCAGTACTACCTGAGGTGAGTGAAAATAAGTGAATACATCTCATCCTATTTGCATGTTGGTTCTTTCTGTGCTGACACAAGCATGAAATTCTTCAGGTTAACTAAATTGCTTAGTCACTTAATTATTGATAATGTCTTTATTTCAGATTAGTCAATTGTATTTAACTTGTATTTATATATTCTCTCAAATGTTTGGTTTACAATTGCATAATACAATGGATGGTCTAAGCAGTTTCCCTTTTACTAAGTGCATATGCAGTAGGGAGAAATCAAGAATATTGTCATGAAATACCAAAGTCATGCTTCCAATTAATAATGGACGGAGAGACATGGGAATAGAAATTTCAAATTTCAGATCTTTCCAGGCACCTTGCTACTAACAAATATGTTCTTGGCAAAAGTAAAGTTCTAGCAAATGAGATTGTGTGGTGGTGGTGCCGCCATGTGGGAAATATGCAGTGGCTCTAATGGAGATGTGTTTTCAAAAGTTAGGAGTGGACACTAAATATTCCTAATTACAATATGTTCAGGAAGGTGTAAAGGATGGGCAGTAGGATAACTGTTTAAAGGTAATTATTTGGTCAGACTCTTGCCGGCCTATTGACTCCAATGTACTTCCTTGGTTTACTGTGACTACCTGCTTGGACAGTAAATTTACTTTGTAATTTGAACTTTGAATTTTGATTGTAATGTGGAATTAGAATTGAATGCTTTGGATAATACGAGAGGAAAGGGTAAGCAATGGGAGATTTTTTCTGAGTTTCTAGTTCAATACCTCCTTGATCAGCGAAGATGGAATAATTGCCGTATTTGGTTCTGGGCAATGGTGTGGGTCAAATTGATCAGTAAGGGGAACACTTGGGGAATGGTAAATATAATATCCTAAAACGTGGTTTATGAATGGCAAAAAACAGTGAGAAACCTGGCAGTAGGTTTGACCCCTCAAACCTGCCCCTTCATTCATGGCTGATCTATGCCAGATGTCACCTGATCATTTTTAATCAAGTTCCCTCTTGCTTTTTCTAGAAACTGTCAGTTACAAACCTGTATGATCTTTCCATGTAGGACTACCTGACCATTCCAGGTGTTAGTCTAATAAATACCACTGAACTGCTTCCATTTACATTCTTCCTTGAAGACCAATACTGTGTACAGTACTCCAGATGTGGTCTCTATATAAAGTGAGGCATTGCCTTCCTACTTTTAATTTCAGTTCTCCGGATGATAAAATACAGTATTCTCTTACCCTTTCTAATTAATAGTTATATCTTTATGTTAGTGTTTTGTGAATCATGTACCAGAGCACCAAGATCTCTTTGCACCTCAAGAGTTCTACAATCTCTCACTGCAATACAGTCGGCCCTCCTTATCCGCGAGTTCCGCATGCGCAAATTCAACCAACTGCGAATCAAGAAAACCTGGAAGTGCTCTTCCAGCACTTGTTGTTCAAGCATGTACAAACTTTTTTCTTCTTGTCATTATTCCCTAAACAATGCAGTATAGCAACTAGTTTACATAACATTTACATTGTATTAGGTATTATAAGTAATCTAGAGATGATTTAAAGTATACGAGAGGATGTGCATAGGTTACCGTGGATCAGGATCGAAAAGAAATTGGAAGTTCTCTTACTATGTGAGTCGGAACAGGTACATCCAGTATTATTTAACATCAGTTAGTCAAACGTTTGACTTAGTATATGGTATAGATTTTACCTTTTACCTATAAAACACTTAAGAACGTATGTTTCAGCGCCGGGCTCGGGAACAGAAGTTCCCGAGTTCGATCCAGTGACAGATCGCCCCCAAGTGTGCTCTCCATCTGTGTGGTTGACGTGAAGGATCAAAAACCCAATACCCAATAATTAAACCACTGCGTTGCTTAGTAATAATTGTAGCTTTCATCGTGGCAGGGCCTTTCTCACTTTATCCTTTAAAATTGTTCCAATTGTTGACTGTCAGTAGCCTAATGCTTTTCCAATGACCGATGGCGTTTCACCTCTTTCCCATTGCTTTATTATTTCCACTTTATTTTCAATTGTGATCATGATTATTTTCGTGAACAGAAGCAGAGCTAGGCTGCCAGATCCTAATGTCCACTGCACTGAGACAGGTTGGTTAAATAAGGTCTAAGGTTCCGCTGGGTCCTAAGGTCCACAGCATTGCGGCAGGTTAAATAGTGACTTGAGCATCTGCGTTTTTGGTATCCGCAAGGGGTCCTGGAACCAATCCCTCGCGGATAAGGAGGGCCGACTGTAATATGCTTTTTCTTATTTTTCCTGTGAAATAGACAACTTTACTTTTCCCCTTCATTATATCCCATTTATTCTCTCTCTGCCCACTCTCTACCACTTTCCTGCTAGCTCTGTCATGAACAAAGGGCCAAGAGGACAGCTTTAACATGGAATTGAATTTTAAAAGCTAGTCTTTATTATGGTTTTCAGCGAATTCCAGAACTTAATGTATTTTGTTCAACATCATCCTTCAGGGAAAAATTTCTGGTCTGTTTATGAGTCCAAGTCCAGCAATGTCTTCATGCTAATCTGCTTTCTGAAAGGAAGCTGTTTGGTTGAAGCAAAGTTGTTACATTAACAAAATAAGATCACCTGGCAGTAATCTAAACCCCAAATTGATGCAACATAGTCACATCTGCCTAATCAACTTTACAAAGTCTTTCTTTCAGACATCAGGAGTGGGCTCCCTCACCTCTACCCTTTTGACCCTCCACACTGGTGCCCTTCAGGGTTGTGTACTAAGCCCCCTCCTTTACTATCTGTATACCCAAGACACTGTTGCCACCCAGAGTTCCAATCTGCTAATTAAATTTGCTGACAACACTACACTGGTTGGCCAAATCTCAAATAATATTGAGGGAGCTGAAAGCGAGGAAGTCATCACCCTGACACAGTGGTGTCAAGAAAACAAACTCTCCCTCAATGTTGCAAAAGGAGCTGGTTGTGGACTACAGGAGGAATGGAGACATCAGTAGATCTGGGGTTGACAGGGTGAACAGCTTTAAGTTCCTTAGCATAAACATCATGGAGGATCTCATGTGGTCTGCACATACTGGCTGTGTGGTGAAAAAGGCACAGCAGTGCCTCTTCCACCTCAGAAAGTGGAAGAAGTTTGGTATGGCCCCCAAATTCTAAGAACTTTCTATAGGGGTACGATTGAGAACATCCTGACTGGCTGCATCACTGCTTACTATGGGAACTCTATTTCCCCTAATTGCAGGACTCTGTCACCCCAACCACAAACTGTTCCAGCTGCTGCCATTGGGGAAATGGTATCCCAGCATAATAGCCAGGACCAACAGGCTCAGGGACAGTTTCTTCCACCAGACCATCAGACTGCTTAATTCATCCTGACACAACTGTACTTCTATGTTATATTGACTATCCTTGTGTACATAAAACATAATATTTATTATAAATTATTGTAATTGCATGTTGCAGGTTTAGGCAGAGACGTAATATAAGGATTTTTACTCCTCGTGCATATGTTAGTAATAAAGTCAATTCAATTCAATTTAAGTATGCAGATTTGAATACTGTTGGGAATTACAGAGGCATGCAAGAGAAGCTGGCCAAAGTTGATTCTTTGTGGAATGAGCTTCCTGTCTGTGTGGAATGAGCTTCCTGTAGAAGTAGTAGAGGCCAGTTCAGTTGTGTCATTTAAGGTAAAATTGGATAGGTATATGGACAGGAAAGGAGTGGAGGGTTATGGGCTGAGTGCGGGTAGGTGGGACTAGGTGAGATTAAGAGTTCGGCACGGACTAGGAGGGCCGAGATGGCCTGTTTCCGTGCTGTGATTGTTATATGGTTATATGATTGGAAAGGGAAACCAGCAGGGTATCATCAATAGCTGGTGTTTCTGGGGGAAATTCAGAAGATGCAGGAAAGATACATCGCAAAGATGAAAAAGTATTTCAAAGAGAGAATAAGGCAATTGTGGCTGACAAGGGAAGTCAAAGACAGCATAAAAACTGAAGAGAGTGTAGATAATATAGCAAAATTTAGTGGTAAGGTAGAGGATTCAGAATTTTTAAAAAACCCACAGGAAACTAAAAGAGCCATAAAGAGCAGAGCCAATAAAAAGGTGTTAAAGGTCAGGCACATGACCTACAGCAGATGACACTGGAATGCAATATTTAACTTGGGAAGAAAAAAATATAAAAGCAGCCACCTGAAGTGTGTTGGTGGCGGTAACTGTAGGAGATCAACTATCGCTGATGTGAGGTGCCCCACGGACACATGGAAATTTGAAATGAAACTATGAGGAACACGTGGTCAGCAGCAGAAACTCCTTTATAACTGGTAATATCTTTTCTGTTCTTTGACTGTTCATGGAAGGTCAGGAACACTTAGTTGGTGTGCATATACGTATTGGTTGTATAAGTTCACATGTTCTTCAGTTGAGACAATAAAGGTACTTGTCAGTAAATACAGATCTCTCTGTGCCTCACTGATCATTATTACAAGGAATGATTCTTGTAACAGGAGGGAGGCAGAAGAAAGGAAATTGTAGATCAGTTAGCCTGACTTCAGTGGTTGGAAAGATTTTGTTGTCTTAATATTAAAGATGAAGTTTTAGAGTACGTGGAGGAACTTGATAAAATAGGCCAAAGTCAGCATGGTTTTCTAAAGGGGAAATCTTCCTCAACACAACTGTTGGAATCCTTTGAGGAAATAATAGGCAGGATAAACAAAGGAGTCAGTAGATGTTGTTTATTTGGATTTTCAGAGGGCTGTAGACAAGGTGCAGCACATGAGGCTATTTAACAAGATAAGAGCCCGTGATATTACAGGAAAGATAGTAGCATGAATAGAAGATTGGCTGACTGGCAAGAGGTAAAGAGTGGGAATAAAGGAGGCCCTTTCTGCTGTAGTGTGTCAAGGGAGTTCGTTGCTTCTTTTCATGTTATATGCCAGTGATTTGGATGAAAGAATTGATGGTTTGTTGGCCATGTTTGTGGATGATACAAAGGTAGGTAGAGGGTATGTAGTGTTGACGAAGCAGGGTGTTTGCAGGAGGGCTTGCATAGATTGAGGGAATGGCAGAGAAGTGACGGACAGAATTTAGTGTAGGGAAGTGCATGGTCATGCACTGTGGCAGAAGGAATTAAAGCATGAACAGTTTTCTAAATGTGGAGTAAATTCAGAAGTCATAGGTGCAAAGGGACTTGAGAGTATTCATGCAGATTCCGTAAAGGTTAACTTGCCAGTTGAGTTGGTGGTAAGGAAGGCAAATGCAATGTTAACAGTCATCTTGAGAGGATTAGATTATCAAAGCAATGATATATGCTTTGGCTTTATAAGGCATTGGTCAGACCACACTTGAACTGTTGTGAGCAGTTTTGTACCCTTCATTTAAGAGAAGATGCGCTGGCATTGGAAAGGGTCCAGAGGAGATTCACAAGAATGATCACAAGAATGAAAGGGATAACATATGAGAAACATTTGATGGCTCTGGGCCTGTACTCACTGGAGTCGAGAAGAATAAGGAGTGATCTCATTGAAACCTATTGGATATAAAAAGGTCGAGATAGATTTGGTGTGGAGAGGATATTTCCTGTAGAGAGTGTGTCTAGGACCAGAGGGCACAGCCTCAAAATTCAAGGAAGTCCATTTAGGTTGTCTCTGAATGAAATGGCTGTACATGTAAGATAATAGGACTTGGACAATATTTAGATATGGACTAAATAGCAGGTAGCATTTGTGTCATACAAGTGCCGAGGTCAAGGAAGTTTCTAAACACCCACCTTTTCAATTCAGTAGGATTTATGTTGCCTAGATGCACACCACCAATATACTGGCCACCATTGACCAGGAACTCAGTAGACCAGTGATGTAAATATTGGGTACAAGAGAAGGTCAACAGCTAGATATCCTTTAGCAGGAGACTCACCTTGTATCCTAGAGCCTTTCTGTGGCTACCTACCACACTTTCTATGAGACAAAAAATGCAGAAGATGGAATAATCACTTTTGCAGCTCAATGCAGTTCCAAAAACATTCAGGAAGATTTTAAGTTAGCCATGTTATTTGACCCAGTCAGTGGTAGAAGATACATGGGAATATCTTCTCTATGCTATCTATTTCTCAGATGATCCAGAATATACTTCTGTTCCTTCATTGTCTCTGGGTCTTATTGGAAGGACTGAAGTAGGTCAACTTATTACCACAACCAAGTGCAATTATGGATGGGTAATGAATGCTCAGCTCATCAGCCATACTTGTGTCACTTAATATCAAGTTTTATTTTAATAAAAAAAAAGGAGCCCAGAAAATCTGGGGTTGTCTTTCGCAGAAAATTTGAAAGGAGGTTAGATAGCAGTGTACAAAATCATGGCGGTTTTGTATGGAAATCATAGAAATTCTGAGATCTCACTGGTTTATGCCAGTGGTTTCAAACATAACTAATAGGATTCATCAGTTTAAACTTGATAAACCTGTGCTTTCACAAGTGTAATGTTAATCACAGAGGTCTAGTAAATACTTGACAGAACTGGAAGCCCATGTCTTTGCTGGACTTCATGTGGGACTCTGGCAGTTGGCTGACATGCTGAAATTTGGTAGCATTGCAGTTAGCACGACTCTATTATAGCTCAGTGCATTTTGAAGTTCGGAGTTCAATATAAACATTGTTCTGTAAGGAAATTTTGTACGTCCTGCCTGTGGAATGCATCGGTTTTCCCTGGGTGTATCAAAAGTATCATCAGAACAGCCATAATGAATCAATCTTTGTAAAGTAATGGGGAAAGAATCTATGTACCACAGGCCTTAGACTTCCTTATTCAAAACTATCTTTTAAATAAGAAATTATCTTTATTTTTTTAAATGAGAAGTGATCCTTCTCAGTATTGCATATACATTTTACTGTCAGCTGGGGGTAGTATTTCTAGCAGTGGGGTTTGGAAGCATTATACAAGGTAATATACAAGTTATCCAACAGCCATTATTGGTCCATCAGTTTATGTGTTAATAAACAGAAATCCCTTTGATTTTCATGAAAGAAGCTCAATGTCTGAACCTAGATAAAGTTGAAAGGAAGTAACATTAGCAGTCTCCTTCCTGATGGCAAAGGGAGTATCTCCTGAAATGTCTACAATAAGAATTATCCCTGCTGAACGAGTAAATCAAAATTTCCCTTGTAGTACAACCAATTGGTAGGCTGCTGGTTGCAAATATCCTGCTAGAGTTTTTGGGCAACAAATAAAGAATTGATGGTTTGATTTTCACACAGTGTTGTTGCTGTGCCTAGCCCCATATCATTGTCATAGGATCTGTATTTATGATGGGAAATTGGACTTTAAAAATCCAGCCCAAATCCATTGTTTCCAGATTAATGGGAATTACAAAATGAATGCTCAACAAATAACCTATTCCAGTGATTTTCAATCTAAACAGAATATACTAGAAATATTCTGCATCAGTGGAAAGAGAACCACAGTCAATGATCTTTCATCATAGATAATAATTTATAATCATATAACCATATAACAATTACAGCACGGAAACAGGCCATCTCGGCCCTTCTAGTCCATGCCGAATGCTTAGTCTCCCCTAATCCCACTGACCCGCACTCAGCCCATAACCCTCCATTCTTTTCCAATCCATATACCTATCCAATTTTGCTTTAAATGACAATACTGAACCTGCCTCTACCACTTCTACTGGAAGCTCATTCCACACAGCTACGACTCTCTGAGTAAAGAAATCCCTCCTCATGTTACCCTTAAACTTTTGCCCCCAAGTCTCAACTCATGTCCTCTTATTTGAATCTCCCCTACTCTCAATGGAAAAAGCCTATCCACGTCAACTCTATCAATCCCCCTCATAATTTTAAATACCTCTATCAAGTCCCCCCCTCAACCTTCTACACTCCAAAGAATAAAGACCTAACTTGTTCAATCTTTCCCCGTAACTTAGGTGCTGAAACCCAGGTAACATTCTAGTAAATCTTCTCTGTACTCTCTCTATTTTGTTGACATCTTTCCTACAATTTATATCAGACAACATCAGTAATCTCTACACAAAATTCTGCTGTCATAATAAATAGATGCAGGAATAGGCCATTTAGTTCCAAGCACCCTACTTAAGGAAAACCTCAACCTTGCACCTGCTTTGTCAAATCCTGCAAGACTTTGTTATGTTTCAATGAAATCAACATTAACTGTTCGAACTCGAGTGCATAGAAACATACTGCTATCTCTCTGCAGATGACAACCTGCCACTCCAGGAATCATTTGGCTCTATCATATTTATATTCTTCCTTTCAATGTGGAGATCAAATCTATACAGAATGTTCCAAAAACAGTTTCATCAATGCTACATATGATTGAAAATGCTATACTCAGGCTCTCTCTCAATGAAGGCAAATATCCTTTTGCCTTTCTAGTAACTTACTATACCTAAACATTTGTTTTTAGTGGTTCCCATACACAGAAATTCTGATCCTTCCAAATCCTATCATTCTTAAATCTCTCAATATTTAAAAAATGTTCAGTAGGGTCACAGCCTCCTAACCCAAAATGACCCTATTATTACAGCTATCTTTTCTATTAACCAAATCCAAATCTGAGAATATATTGCTCTCATTATTCTGTGTTCTAATGTTGTTTGATAATGTTGAGTGGTTTCTGTAATTATACCAGATTAATTCATTTGCCTTTATCTGTTCACTAAAAGATTTATTAAACAATTTGTTGCTCTTTCAGAAATCCATGTCATCTTTTTCCAGTCATTTTATTTTCAAACTGCCCTGTTACCATTTCTTTAATGGATATAAGCATTTCCCTACTATTATTAAGCTAACTCTATAGTTCCTCCCATTTTCACGCTGCTTTATTTTATCTTAAATAATGATATTAAGTTACTATCTTCCAGTTTGTGGAATCATTCTCAAATTGTTATCTGTAAATGTGCCATATGGATCAAAGGGAATTTGAAAGCACAAGTCCTTTTAGACCCACAGGTTTAAACTTAATTGATTTGTTTTTGAGATGAGCTGGTGTGTACTAGTCCATAAAATAAAGGAACTTGATTTAAACTGATTATCAGGGAAGGACTGATCGGTACAGGTGATAAAATATGATACAAGTGTAGTGCTGCTTTGATGAAGTGGAATGCAAGGATATTGAGCTGTCTGATTATGGCTGAGACATTTGCTTTAGCAGGGAATTGGATTAGTAGGAGGGAACTGAGGTGAAAAATTGAGTAACCCAAAGTTTAGCTGGAGAGAGCCGTGGATTATGCAAAACATGATGTTGGACATCTAATCAATAGAATAGTGGTGAATCGAAATTTAATATATTGGAAATTAGATTTAGATTTACCATTGTGCCCACAGTGGGTAAATTTAGAATGTAATGATGCACAAGGATATTCTTTATTTTCTGTTCTTGGCTCTTCTCTTCCTACTGACTTAGTTAAACTTAATAAACAGATATCTAACCCTATTGTCAAACATACATTACGAATTTGGTTTCAATTTTGTAAGTTTTTTATTTTGAAAAACTTTGTTCTTAATAGTCCTATCTTACTTAACTTTTTTTTTAAACCTTCTTTAATAGATCAAACTTTTAGTATATGGAAAAGGAAAGGTATAATATGTTTTCGTGATCTTTTTTCTGAAGGTAGTTTAATGTCTTTTGACCAAGTTTCTAACAAATTTAAGTTACCTAAATCTAATTTTTTTAGATATTTACAAATTAGAAATTTTTTATATAAAGTTTTACTATCCTTTCCTAATTCAACTTTGATAGATTTTTCAGATATGATTTTTACTTTAAATTCCTGTCAGAAGGGATTAGTGGCTTTTATTTATAATATGATTATGAAGATACAACCAGAGGTATCGGGTAGAATTAAACAGGAATGGGAAAAAGAACTTCAATACAACATATCAACGGAAAAATGGGAAAAAATTTTACAAATGGTTAATTCTTCTATATGTGCTAAACATGTTTTAATACAATTTAAGGTTGTACATAGAGCTCATATGTCTAAAGATAAGCTTGCTCGGTTTTATTCTCATGTTAATCCTCAATGTGACAGATGTCATTTAGATGTGGCTTCATTGACCCACATGTTTTGGTCATGTCCTACCTTACATAATTATTGGAAGGACATATTTGCCACCATTTCCTCAGTTTGGAATATTGATTTACAACCTCAATCTATTACTGCAATTTTTGGTATACCAAATGAAGATGATAGTCGACTCTCCCCTTCAATTAGACGAATGATTGCCTTTGTAACATTAATGGCCAGGAGGTCTATATTACAAAATTGGAAAGAAGTAAATCCTCCTACCACATTTCAGTGGTTTTCCCAAACTATTTCTTGTTTAAGTTTAGAAAAAATTAGAAGTACTATTTTCGATTCATCAATTAAATTTGAAGAAACTTGGGGACCGTTCATTCGATATTTTCATATGAATTAATCTGGTTTATTCCGGACCTTTACTCTTTTTATTCTGTTCTGGTATGGAGTTCCAGAGTTTTTGACACTACCATATATATATATATAAACTATTATTATTGCCCATGTTAGTTTAGGTTTTTTTTAATTTCTTAATATACATTTTTTTCTGTATTTTATATATTTTTTTCTTTTGACGATTATCTTTAATCTTTTTCATGTTTAATTAATATAGGTTAGATTGATTATCGTACAATCTTCATTTTTTGCTGATAGTTGAATAAGATATTGTTATCTTATTACTAATTTAATTTCAAATTTAATGTATTCATAACCTATTTAATACAATACTATGTTATGTTTTTTTATATATGAAACAATAAAAAGATTGAAAAAGAAAGAAGAATAGTGGTGAATCAAGAAATAGAGGGACAGGATAGAGTTGGATGTTGTTATATAGGGAAGCTGACTCCATTAGAATGGATAGATGATGTAGCTAGTGAGTAAAATGTAGATGGAAAAATGGGAAATTGTGAGTAAATTTATGAAGAAGGAAATTGGTGAAAAGAGATGATTATGTTTGAAATGCTTCAACTGTGATAGGATGGGCAAGTGTGAAACTAGAAAGAGATCTTTGTGAAATAGACGATGGGAAAATGAAGTTTGAAGAAGGGTAGTGTGGTTGATTATGTTGAAAGATAGCAGACAGGTAAGTGTAGGTGGCATGTTAGGGTGGTGCAGTGGATGTAATTTATTTAGAATTTTCCATTTTTTTTACAAAAGTTGAGTGTTAGCCAGCTGCTTCTCTGTGGTAATCATTGTATTATGTGCTACCTTTGTTTTTGCTGATTGAACTCTGTAACTATGTTGCCAGATCTTACCCATTTTGCTGTGTGATTTCAGGTTCTGTTTCTGTTTGAGCAAGAATTTTGCTGTATGTTAGCCATTAGATGGTTTTGGAGGAATCAGTTCATAATAGTCAGGAACAAAGAAGATTGGCATTGTTACACTAGAATTTGAAAATAGAGAAGGCAACCATTCAGTAATCAACTTACAGAATAAACAGAGTGCAAGTGCCTGAGTTTTCAATTGAAATTTAAAGTTAAATTTTTGGAACAATTGGACAATGAATAAAAGAAATGATGGAGTTTTCAGCACTTACTGATTTTTTTCCCCCTGTGCTTGTGCTAGGTATTCAGTTGTAACACTTCACATCATTCCTCTTTCTGTGCTTCACTTGTCTTTGTATCTCAGCCAAAAGTTTAACAATTAACCAGGCAGCATATTTGTACCTCATTTGAATTATGTCTGGATTAATTTATAACTCCTCAGATCTCATTATTTTGGAATACTTTTTGTTGATGGTTTCAGGACCTTGTGTTCTCTGGTTACTCATTTGCTGGTTATAATGAAATAATTTACTGTCTATTGCATCAACATTTTTCAGATTTTGAAAGCTTATTTGTACCTCTTGATCTCATTTTGAGAGGAAATAAAACCATCAGTTTTCAATTGTTGCTTAGACTGAAGCCTGAATTCCAGGTTTTCTGAAGAACGAAACCAGCTCAAGATACTGCTGAGGAGAAATTATTCTGGGGATGATTACAGACTGAGGTTTCCTGTCCTGAGTTCTCCAATAAACTGTGATTGCAAGTTTTTTTTTGCAGCAGGGTGTTAAGTCTCTATTCTAAGTTATTTTCCCAATAACTTGAAGTACTGTTTTGTGTGAACAGTGTTTCAGATCTTAGTGTTGGTGTGAGCATTGGATAGTCAAGCTATAATATAGAATACTTGGTGGGGGGGGGGGGAACCATAATATAGCAGTATGAAAACGATTCTCAAATTTGAATGTAAGCATGTTGTTCAGAGAAAAGATTATTACATGGTCTTTAAATTAATGAACAAGACTCCCTTTGCTTATTGTTGTATCCTCATCATTCTCAGTATAATAAAAATCATGCTTGTTTTGTAATCTGTCCCATAGCATCAGCCTTTTTTCTGATCCTAACATTTGTGATGTCAAAAGAGATGCCCAAACATAAATGTTTTTTCATGTGTATTAAATTTGGTGGAAAATGCCTCTCTGTGTAATTATAAAGTTGAAAAAGTCTGCAGTCTGAAAGGAAAACAAATGTCGGAGCTATGTGGCTCAGGCAGTAACTGTGGATCAGGAGGCAGTTCACCTGTGTAACATTGCTCATAAACTGCCATTGTGTTGTTTTTGCCATTAGTACCTCAGAATCTGTTCATTCCAATTTATTATTGGCAAGCCTTACTCATAAAACAAAGAGTGGTAGCAAAATTGTTATGCTCTTGAACTCAGTGTGATGATGGAGTTCAAATCAAAGTATGGCAGATAGGGAAAATGGTCCCCAACCGAACTGGTCTTTGTTCATATCTCAAGACTAGGCAACATGCTTGTTAATCTTTTCTGCACCCTCCAACTTAATCGCAACTTTCTTATAGTGTGGTGCCCATAACTGCATGTTACACTCCAAGTACAGTCTAACCAACATTTTGTACAACTGTAGTGTAGCTGTGAGCTTAAATGACAGCATCATTAATGATGTCATACGAGACAGCAGTGCATACATGACCCACGTAAATCACTAATATTCTTTCAAAAAAACTGTTTTTAGTCACACTAATTAATATTTGACTCAAACAAGCAGTGAGTTTAATTAGACTTGAAGTGGTAACACCATTCAACTTCAAGGAATTCAAGAAGGTAGCTCACCACCAATTCAAGGCATTTAGAGATGGGGATAAACGCTGTCCTTGTCAGTGATGTCAGCATCCTGGGAATGAATAAGTTCAAGTTCATTGAAAGTTCTGCTCCCCATGGCCCAATTTGCACCAGATTCCTCTAGCTTTGGAGTCAGCAGGAGACTGATGGAGTGAGTACTGTTTTAGATTCGCTCCATAACCTTTACTTTTTTTAACCTTTGATCACCCTTATCCAACTTATTTTTACCTACACCAAAAGATTCTTGCTATTTTTTTGGACTTATCGTTAAGAGTTTATTGTGAATTTTTGAAGATATGCAAACAGAAATGGCTCTTAGATCTAAAGGACGAGAACCTGGGCGCAACCCAAACGGTAATGGAAAGAAGCAAGCTCATCCGCAACGCACTGAATTAACTTATGAGCTGTTTATGGAGGTTTTGGATAAAAAATTTGATGAACTACAACAAATTTCTAAACAAGATATAAAGACTTTTCAAGATTATATGGTTAATATGGATTTAGTAATTAACCAGCAGCAAGTTCTTATCGCATCTCTGCAAGAAGACGCTCGGAAATGAGATTTGACAATTGAAAAATTGCAACAGGATTTAATTTCGACCACTGAACTGGTGGAAACACTTAAAGCCAAGAGTGTCGACTTTGAGAATCGGTTCAGAAGACAGAACCTACGTTGGTCTCCCAGACGGCATAGAAAAAGATGACCCTTCAAAGTATTTTGCTCAACTTTTAAAAGATGCGTTTCCATCGGTTTTTCCAGATAACCCTCCGTTACTTGACCGTGCACATAGAATTTGGCGTCGATCATCGAGTGCTCCAGCTAAACCTTAGGTTGTAATTGTCCGGTTTCATTATGTACACGACAAAGAACAACTTATTCGTGTGGCTCGGTGGGCAGGAATGGTTAAATTTCAAGATTACTATTTCCATTTGGTTGAAGATTTTAGTCCTGAAGTTTTGAAGAAAAAGGCTTCTTTTTAAACCTCTGATGTCTGAATGTTATGAGAAAAATCTAAAACCTGCGCTCTTATACCCTGCGAAGCTTAGAATCTCTCCGCCGAATGCTCCAAGCCAGGTTTTCCTTTCTACATCTGAAGCAAGAAGTTATCTGGAGGAGAACTTCCCTACTGCTACAGACACCAATCTCGAATAAATCAGTGATTCTGATCGTGTAAGATGCTTTTCGATTCCTCAAACCAGATTTAGTCTCTGGTTATTGGTGTAGGTTTATCCTATACTTTATATTTAAGTTAAAGTGTGTTTTCGTCATATTAGTTGCTCTGTTTTATACACTTTAACCATTATACTATATTCTTGACTATTATTTTTGTTCCTTCGAAGGTGTATTTTTAACCCTTCGAAGGTGAATTCTTTTTTATTAAGATGGTTTTTTGAAAAATATTTTTGGTTTTGTTTAAGATGGTGGTATTTTTTTTACTCTTGTCTTCTTCCTACAATGCATCGCTTATCATAGCTTAAATACTTTTTGTTTTGTCTGGGTTATAACCCGATTTATAAGCTTTTAGTGATTATATTCTTTTTTTTACAACTAAGTATAGTAAGAAGTGTGGTTTTAGTATAATGATTATATTAAAGTCGGGGTGGTTTTTTTAAATATATATCCTTTATATACGGAGTGGTCTTCCGCTGATATAGGAGTAGAATTAGTCTCATTTTTTCCTTTTTCTAGCCATATTTTGGCTTTTTCTTTTCTTTTTCTTGTGGGGGTGGGGGATGGTCTGTTTTCTAATTTTATTTTTCTTTTACCAGTTTGTTATAGTTTTTTCATTTGGGCTGTTTTTGAACTTCAAATATGTCTACGATGTCGTCACTTCTGGGTGCATGAGTTCATAATTTGGTTAACCCTTTTTATACCAAAGGGTTGATTTTAGAATTATGGCTCAGACCATTAATTTTGTGTCTTGGAATACTAATGGTTTAAACCATCCGATTAAACAAAAGAAGATTTTCAATGTATTCCAAAGACTTAATGCTCATATCATTTTTCTACAAGAAACTCATGTGAGGAAGGAGGACAAATATTGCTTTTTTAGGTCTTGGCGGGGTCAACAGTATCATTTGAATTCGAATGCCAAAATAAAGGGAGTTTCAATTTTTATTGACTCCTCTATTGCATTTGTTCAACACGATATCTTTTCGGATCCGAATGGTAGATTTTTGTTAATTACGGGTTTACTTTGTAACAAAAAGGTTGTTTATGCTCCAAATGTGGATTGTCCTGATTTTTTTAAGTCCTTATTTACTTCTTTACCTAATCTAAATGAATATAAGTTAATAATGGGTGGTGACTTTAATTGTTGTTTAAATCCTTTGATGGATAAATCTTTATCTATTCAGATATACCCAATATGTCAGCCACTTGTATTAACTCCTTTTTGACTGATAATGGAGTTTTTGATATTTGGAGATTTCGGCATCCTAACGACAAAGAGTTTTCTTTTTTCTCACATGTTTATCATTCTTATTCGAGAATTGATTATTTTTTATTGACTTTTGTTTTATTCCATCGGTAATTGGTTGTAATTATGATATTATAGCTATCTCTGACCCTGCTCCATTAAAACTTTCTATTAAATTTACGGATACAGCTTCTAATGTTAGACAATGGCGATTTGACTCTACCTTACTGCAAGATCTGGACTTTATTAAATTTATGAAGGAACAGATCGATTTCTTCTTTTCAACTAATTTCACAGATGATATTTCTCGCGGAACACTTTGGGACACTTTTAAAGCGTATATACGTGGACAGATTATCTCTTACTCCGTTGGTTTGAGAAAATGCATTAAGAAGGAAACTCTTTTATTGGTCGATAAAATTAAAGAGATTGACAAGAAATATTCGATCACTCCTAGTAAGGAGCTTTACAAACAAAGGGTTGAACTTCAAACGGAACATAGTTTATTACTTACATTTCCGATTGAAAATCAATTAATGAAAACCAGATCTGATTTTTATATACATAGTGATAAATCAGGTAAACTGTTAGCTAGTCAGTTGAAGAATGCTTTGGTTAAACGTCAAATCACTAAGATTCGTCAGCAGAATGGGGATTTGACAGTTAACCATGATGAGATAAATAAGTCATTTCAAGACTTTTATACCTCCTTGTATCAATCTGAATTCCCTCAGGATCGTAATACCATGTGTGATTTTCTTGGGAAATTGAATTTTCCAAAATTATCATCCGATGATCTTTCAATATTAGATTCTCCTATTACGGACGCAGAAATCAAAGGGGTTATTTGCTCAATGAATTCTGGGAAAGCACCAGGTCCAGATGGGTATACAGTAGAATTTTTAAAATGTTTTTCCACTACGTTTTCTCCTTGGTTATGCAGGGTTTTTGAAGAAGCAATTATTGGGGAATTTACTACAATCTTTTTATAGAGCTTCCATTTCTTTAATACTGAAGAAAGATAAAGACTCTACTTACTGACTGTGCATCCTATAGACCAATATCATTATTGAATGTAGACTCCAAGATCTTTTCCAAGTTACTGGCATCCAGGCTGGAGAAGGTATTACCCCAAATTATTTCGGAAGATCAAACCGGTTTTATTAAAAATCGCTATTCTTTTTTCAATGTCAGGAGATTACTGAATATTGTTTAAACTCCTTCACATAGCACTTCAGAATGTGTTATTTCATTAGATGCGGAGAAAGCATTTGATAGAGTTGAATGACCATACTTATTTAATCTGTTGGAGAAGTTTAATTTTAGTCCGACATTCATTTCCTGGATTAAACTGATTTATCACACTCCAGTAGCCTCAGTGTTTACTAATAACCAAAGATCTCCCTTTTAGCGTTTATTTCGGGGCACTAGACAAGGCTGTCCTCTTAGCCCATTACTACTTAACATTGCTTTAGAACTTTTGGCAATTGCCATCAGAGAATCACAGGATATTTCGGGTATTAATCATGGGACAGATATTCATAAGTTATCTTTGTATGCAGGTGATTTATTATTATTCATTTCTAACCCTGAGAAATCTATTCCAGCAGTTCTATCATTGTTGGCTCAATTTAGTGAGTTTTCTGGGTATAAGTTAAATCTTAATAAGAGTGAATTGTTTCCTTTGAATAGACAGGTCCCAATTTATGGAAATTTACCTTTTAAATTAGTTAATGACTCTTTTATTTACTTAGGGATTAAAATCACAAAAAACCATAAAGAATTATTTAGGTTTAATTTTTTTACCCTTAATTGATCAGATTAAAGGCTTGTTTACTAAGTGGTCACCATTATCTTTATCTCTGATAGGTAGGATTAATGCTATTAAGATGGTTATTTTACCTAAGTTTTTATATATTTTTCAAGCGGTACCAATTTTTATTCCGAAATCTTTTTTTTTACTAATGTTGATTCAAAAATTTCCTTATATATATGGCAGAATAAAAATCCCAGGTTAGGTAAAATATATTTACAGAAGACAAAGAAGGAAGGTGGGTTAGCATTACCTAATTTCAGATTTTATTATTGGGCAGTTAATATTAGTTATTTGTTATGTTGGTTGAAAGATTGGGATGGATCTTTTGGCCCTCATTGGGTGAGTTTGGAAATTAAATCGGTACCAGGTTATGCTCTGGGTTCTATTTTAGGGACTTCTCTCCCTTTTGCTCTTTCTAAATTGCCGAAACGAATTGACAACCCGATAGTTAAAAATACTTTACGTATATGGTTTCAATTTCAGAAATTTTGCGGGTTGACTCAATTCGTTTTAAATATTCCTATTGTACCTAATTGCTTTTTCCACCCTTCAATTATAGATCAAGCTTATTTGGCTTGGAAAACTAAGGGATTACTAAGATTTTCTGATTTATTTTTGGACAATTGTCTTTTGAGCAATGATCTAATAATTATAATTTGCCTAGATTTCATTTTTTTAGATATTTTCAGATTAGGCATTTTTTAAGTACTGTACTTCCTACGTTTCCAAATTTTGTGTCTTCAGATATTTTAGAGAGTTTGTTTGAATTAAACCCTTTTCAAAAGGGCTTATATCAAAACTTTATAATATAATTATGAAGATACGTTCAGAGCCCCTTTATAAGACAAAAAATGATTGGGAAAGAGAGCTTAATCTTATTATTCCTATTGAGAATTGGGAAAGAATTCTTCAATTAGTTAATACATCTTCTATATGTGCCAAACATTCATTAATACAATTTAAAGTTCTACATAGGGCCCATATGTCCAAGGATAAATTAGCTCATTTTTATTCTTATATAAATCCTATTTGTGATAGATGTCAATTTGAAACTGCATCTTTAACTCATATGTTTTGGTCATGTCCATTTTTGAAAAAATATTGGAAAGATATTTTTGATAATATCTCTGCGGTATTGAACATCGATTTACAACCCCATCCTATTACCACAATTTTTGGTTTACCAATGATGGACTTACTTCATTTATCTTCTTCCGCCTGTCGAATGATTGCATTTCTCACTCTGATGGCTAGAAGATCTATTTTGCTGAATTGGAAGGAAATAAATCCTCCCACTGTATTTCATTGGTTTTCTCAAACTATGTTATGTTTAAATTTAGAAAAAATTAGAAGTGGTGTATTTGATACTTCTATTAAATTTGAAAAAATATGGAGACCATTTATTCAATATTTTCATATGATGTAATATGACCCTGTTCCAAGCTTATTTGATTCTCCAGCTTTAATCTTATTTATGTTGAGAGGATCGGAGCTGATGACACTGATGATTATGTATTCTTGTGAGACATTATAAACAGCCCTTTTTTTTCTTTTTCTAGTTTTTCTTTCTTTTTTTTCTTTTTCTGCTTTTTTTTCTTTATTAGCTATTAGATTAGTAGTTATTTTTGCATAACATTTTTTTCTGTTTTTTTATATTATATATTATGAAATACCTAGATTTACCTTGTTCATACATATACTGTATGGTTCATGTTTTGGGAAAACTCATTTATATTGTAATCATTGCTTATGTATTCTTTCATGTGCAATGGGAATTTGTATGTTCGTAATCCCTTTATTAATATATCAATTGTATTTTGTTCATATTATTAATGATAATAAAAAGATTGAAAAAGATTCCTCTAGCTTCTTCCCTATGTGTTTGGTTAATATGGAACTCCAGTTAAACATTAATTTCAAAGCCCATTCTTTTTCTCAAATCCACAGTCTCTCACTTTTATAATTTGTAATCTCTTTCAGTTGAACCTTCTGCATGCCCACATTGTTTTCAACATTGGTCTCTTTTTCATTTCTAGCATTCCTTGAAACTTGCTGCTTCTCATTCCTTAAACCTGGCCATTGCTTCTCTGCTGTAGTACTTGACATGGTGTGGTGGTGGTGTATTTTTTTCAATAATGCAATGAAATATATAAAGAGGTTTGGTTATAGTAGAGGTTCCATTCAAATACAAGTTGTTGTTGTTATTGTTATATAGCACATTACAGTAAGTACAGAAGTAACAAGCAGTATCTGTTGGTGCAAAAATGGTCGCTGAGAATGTTGATGTGCCCAAAAGGATTCCCATGTATGTACTTTGATTTGCTTTCTTCGTGTGACCACAGTGCAATTAATCTCCACTCTCATTTTGGTGTTTCTGTGGTACTGAATGCCATGTTTGCTCTGTTGCATGTTATTTAAATACATAACCAATCAAGTAATTGAGAAAATGGAACAATTGCAATCATGTATAACTGAATTTCCACTTTCCACATTGATTTTGTTTATTGTACTGAGAAAATATTTGTGTAATTTTTTCTGTTCTCATTATCTGAGCTATAAATTTCTAAACTTGCACTAAGATATGCTTTATCTAATAACCACAATTTTTATTTAATTGGTACCTCTATTATGACTTGAGTTTTCAAATTTATGCAAATGCTAGTAAGATGATAAACTATTAAGCATTTTTATGACGTCATGTTATGATTCTTTGCGGGGATGATTCACTCTGAGGGGCCCCAAGAAAGCTTTAGATGAGCTTCAAAGAGCATTTCATAAGTTCTGTATGAAATGGCTGTGAATAGGAAACTAGCGAAAAGTTACCAAATTATGGAAATTTGGATCAAAGTAAGATCAGTGAAATTTGTGGAATGGGCAGTGAAAAACAAGTTGAATACTGCAAGGTTCCATATCACCCTGTTCCATGTGCCTTTTCTCTTCCAAGGCCCCAAACATCTTGTATTGTCAGACCATTTTTGTCATGTGGGCTTGGCAGTGAGTGCAACAAAACCATTTGGTTGGCTATAGTGGGGGGTGGGGCAGTGGTGGAGATGGAGGGCTTTTGAAGGAAGATGAGGATATATAATCAACTGGAATTGTGGAAACATTGAGAATGAAAGTTGTAAAGGTCGGGAAGATGCAGAGGGAAGGAAAAGAATGTGATTGATGAGACTTTAAATCATTGGTTAACATTGCCCTTAAAGCTGTATAATAAATAGTGCATGAAATTGTTCCCATAGTCAAAGGGTTAGTTTCAGCACATCTTCTACAGATTGTTACGTTCTCTTTTTTAAATTCTAACCAATCAGATTGCTTAGACAACAAAACTAACTAAAGGCTGCACTTCAGTGCCTATGTGATATTGTGGCTTCAAGCATTGCCATTTCATCTGTGAATTAAATTCAGTTGTGGTGAAAATTGTGGTTCCACAACTGAGATTTTACACAAACTGAGGTTTGGGAAGCTGTAAAAAGGTACTAGTATTTCCATTGTGTAAAACTGCTAGTAATTCTCTGTTTGGTGGGCAGTCTTGTGGAAATCATCTGCAAAGTGTAGTGTACAGCAAAACACTGATAATACAATATCTGGAAATCTCTGTGGTTCAGTATTTGACTCACCAATTGAGAGTTCTTTTTCAACTTGTTGAGCTCTGGTTTCCATGCTTCCATCCTACTTGCTAGGTCCCATTTCTTGAATTCTTTTAAAATTTGCCAAGTTGACTGGGAAAGTTTTAACACTGTGTAATATCTTTCTTGTTTTAAAAAAAAGGAAATTTAAAAATGTGTTGGAGTATTAATAACATTATGTGGCAGAGAAAATCTGCTTGTCTGACACCACAAGGAAGTGGCATGTTTTCACCCCTCTTGTGCTAAGTGCAAGTAAACACTAAAATCAGACTCTGGTATTTATATTAGATTGCATAAGCTTGTACTTTTGTGAGCTGTGATATCAACAATTTTATTTTCTTGTAATTGTTGCATGATGCAATCCTCTGGTTCTGAATTTGTTGAAATTTTTGAATTTCCTCACAGCTTCTCAAATTTTAGCAGTTGTTAATATTAAGCATACTTTTGAAATCAAAATTGTTAACTTTCTCATAAAATGTTGAGGACTAATCTACACTTTTTACACTAAAGTTCAGCAGCGTTTTCTAACTGTATAGAAATACCTTAAGGAAATTAGGTGCTTGTGGTTGTGGTAAGATGCAGGTTTCTGCTGTTAAATTCTAAATAGTAACTGGTAGTAAATTCTAAAACATGCTTGGGAGAAAATGGTGGTCTGCTAATTGTGCTTTAGCATGTTTTTGTTGTGTGATGGTAACTGCACTGCAGAGGTTTTGGAGTAGATTGCCTGATTGGCATTCTAGTTTTCGCTTTTCACAGCTCATCTGCAGTTGTTAACAGGATTTGCATTACATCTAATTTGTTGCTGTTTACATACTATGTGAAGCTATACAATATGTAGTTACAAAATACATGGGGCCCCAAATTAGGCAACCATTTTTGTCACTAGATATGAAGTTCGCAGTTGTGAATCATGTTTAAGACCAGTTCCCCTTGCAGCTCCATGCCCAATCTATCTCTTTTCTGTGTTGCTTGGAACAGAGTTTTGCTTTGAAAATTCTCAGCTGTTTAGTCTGTTCCTTTCATAGACTAATGTCCTTTCTTTCAGGTTCTTGATTTCAGCTTTCTTTTTATCCACATCTCCTCTTCTGTCCTCCCTATCACCCACCCCAGGCTTTCATACTTGCCTGAATGACCACAGTTCCCAGCACATTCAAGGCTCAACACCATCTAACATAAAGACAGCTTGATTGGCAGTCATTCCCTCCACTATCAGTGTGGCTACAATGTATGCCATCTACAAAATGCATTATGGTGTCTCGCTTAAGGTACTCAAACCTTCAAACTCATGATCACAATCATAAAGGAGGATAAGGGCAATAGATACATAGAAACAGCACCACCTGCAGCCATCCCCCACCCTCTCCCCCAAAGTTGCACACCATCCTGATTTGGAAATAAAAATACCTATCCTCATTTTACGGTTGGTAAAATCCTGCACTTAGATGCCATTACAAACAAGGCTTAGCGGTGCCTTTCTTTGAAGATTGTATAAATTCGGGAGAATGCCACCAGGAACGTCATCAAAATTCTATGGAAGCACAGTGGAGAGTATCCTTACTAGTTGCATCCTGGTCTAGGTTTGGAATCAACAATGCTCAGGAATGGAAACATTGTAGGAAGATCTTTATCAAAAGGGTTGTAACACTTGAAGGTTGCTCAATACCAGCTTCTCAATGTTAAGATGTCATTACAATTAAAAATAAATACATCTATAGTAAATAGCTCTTTAATCTAGGTTTTGGTCATGTGCCATCGTATACATTTAGTATCTGGCTTTCTATTCCTGTGACGTTTCTTGGAGTGTTATTTTTGCGTTAAAGGTTATACACTGCATTACAGAGGAAGGGGTTGCACTCTTGGAAAATAGTACATATTGCTTCAAGTAATGATGTTTGGGAAAACTTTTTGTTGATTTATTTATTTGGTGTTTCCACATAAATTCAGTGAGTGAGTTTTATTCCATACCTCACAATTTTAGGTAATGGTTTGTGAGTTCTTTAAGAGTGAACTTCTGTAACTGAACAGTTATAAAATGAGAGTTGCCAGTATATGTTAAAGCACTCTTGATGTTTTACATGGCGACCTTTGACATTTTCTCTTTTCAACTGAGCAGTGGATTGTGAAAATTTCCATTGCGCTATGTCAGAATGGGCAGATTACTAATCAAACATAGTTAACAGAACAAATGCATTGTTTTCTGAAGGTGGCAGCACAGTAGACAGGGTGATAAAAGAAGCTGTTTTGTATGCTTACCTTCCTCAATTGGAGCATTGAGTACAAGAGTTGGGATGTCATATAACAAAATGTTTGTGAGACTGTACCTGGATTATTGTGTGCAGTTCTGGTTGCCAAACTTTGGAAAGTGTGTGATTAAGCTAAAGAAGGTGCAAAAAAATGAACAAGGATGTTGCTGATACTGGAGGATTTGAGTTATAAGGAGAGACAGGGTAGACTGGCACTGTTTTACCTGGACCGATGAAGTCTGAGGCTGACTTTGCAGGCATGTAAAAAAAACATAAAAAGTACAAATAAAATTGGTGTGATACTCAATGTTGTCAAGACTAAAGAACTAATTTTTAACTACAGAATGAAGAAGCCATGAGACAAGTCTTCATCAGGGGATTGGAGGTGGAGAGTGACAGTAGCTTTAAATTCCCTGGTAATATCTTATCAGAGGATCTGCCTTGGCACTAGCACATGGGTGCCATTACAAAGAAGGCATAGCAGGGCCTTTCTTAGCTGTTTGTGTAAATTCAGCAGAATGTCACCAAAAACTTCAGCAAAATTCTATGGATGCACAGGGGAGAGTTTCCTTACTGGTTGCATCCTGGCTTCGGTATGGAACCACCAATGCCCAGGAATGGGGATGTCTACAGAAAGTGGTGGATATAGCCCAGTCTATCACAGGTGGAGCCCTACCAACCAATGAGCACATTTACATGAAGCACTGACAAGAAAGCAGCATTCATCATTAAAGGCTCCCACCATCAAGGCCATGCCATGTTCTCACTACTGCCATCGGGTCCCACACAAACAGGTTCATGAACAGTTATTACCATGCAACTTTGTTTTCTGAATAAGTGGTTTTCTCATTGGTTAATCTTACCAAGGTGTTAAATGCATATTTTCTAATTGGATTAATCTTATCTATGGAATCTTATCTTTTGGGTATAAAAGTCAGGCTACGTCCACACTAAACTGGATAAATCTGTAACCGAAGCCTTTTCTCTTTGTTTTGACCCTCCGTCCACGCTGAAATGGCATTTTCCTCCCACGAAAATGGAACTTTTCTAAAATGCCCTCCAAAGTGTATAAATTTGAAAACACCGCTTGGGCAGAGCAGTGTGGACGGGGTAACCAGAGATTTCTAGAAATGCTGTCATTACGTGCCTGAACAACCTAACAATTTCAGAACAGACGGCAATGAGACTGAATCCAGAAGAGTTAGAAATGTACTCACCAAATATTTTGACCCATAACTTACTGAATAAATAAGTATACTCACTTTGCCCTGTTTTCTGTCCTTGCTTGTACGAAGGTGGTTTACCTATTTATGCAAGTACTTTTCTGACAATAGATGTGTAACAGCCTAATGTAACATTGTATGGAAATATAAGATAAACAATGATGCAGACATATTTTATACATTTAACAAGGCGCTTTAATAATGCAACAGAATTGGTCAGTTTTTCAATGTTCATCATCAGCCAGGCTAAATTGTCCGTGTAGTCCCTATCGGTTGCCTCTATGTGCTCCAGTATTTGTTTTTTTTTAGTTTTAAGTCCTCCTGTGCGAGAGCCAACAGCTGTCCATCATTTGGCAATTTCCTTAAGTTTTTCTAGTCTGTAACTGTACAAACGTGCACTTTCACAGCGAGATTCGACACCAAACATGCCACTTGTTTTCTGTAGATGTGCCCTGCACATGCTCAGTAGGAGGAGATTCGCCCAAATACCTGATTTAATGTGGACGGAGGTATTCTCAAAAATGCTTGGTGTGGACGCCTATCGCTTTTAAGTGAAACTGGTGTTTTCAAAATTATCTTGTCTAGTGTGGACATAGCTTAACTGTTTTATGCTAGGCATCATCTCTTCTTTAGTTAGTACGCTCCCCTGTTATGTCCCTGTTCTCTTTGTTCTATCAACTCTTTAAAAAACGATCATGAAGCAACAAGTTTTATGTTTTGTTCCTGACTTAACATTGGATTTAAACACCAGAATCTCACAAGTTTTGGCATTGTCTACAACAGGGTATTCTGAAGTTAAATATTTGTTACATTTGAAGATAAAGGGATATTTAGCTCACAACAAAAGGGACAAGATCTTCCTTTGTTGTTCCTCTGTTGACTGAGAGAAAAGTTCTGAAAAAATGTTCTGGCTTTGAATACCAGATGGTAATCAGGATGTGCAACATAGGGAGTTTCAAAGCGAACTAAAACAATGAAAGAAAGCACAGCTGTGACTTCAAGGGGGGCAGTCCCTCTAGTGACATTACTGCTGGCGTTCCACCCAAGGAAACACCTACTTCTGAAGTTCTGCTAACTATACAGTGCCAGCATCCAAACCGCTGAGAGTTACAGCCTACATTGGACAGACTTTTGGTGCAGCGATGCCATCTGAACTCCGAAGAATTATGTGATGGACATAACATGAACTCTGCAGCTTCCTCTAGCTACTCAAGTGAGAATGACAGTGATGAAACAATAAGATTGACAGCAATGTCACACCTTGCTCCAATAAAGACCAAGGGTGTAAGGTCAAACAGGACTGAAGATAAAACCATTGCTCATCAATGTATTGACAAACTAGTGGCAGATTCATCAACTTGCCTAACCACTCAAAAATCCGTTGAAGGACAGCAACTGCTCAGCTGACTCTTTGACTCTTAATGAAGAACAATTGGAAGTGTTTTGAACTTCAAAGGTGACCTTATGTACTGCACCTGTATTAAAAATGCCTGATACAGGTAAGCTATTTACCCTGTATGTCAACACATAATAACAGTCTTAATGCAAGAACATGATTTGGTTATTACCCTACCAAAGATCTGATTCTATAGACTGATGGCTCATCAATGAATCAGAATTGAAAGCTTTGATTGAAGCCTGTAAATTGGCAAAATTAAGATGAACTAATATCTACACTGATTCTCGATATATTTTCGGAGTTGTCTATGACTTTGGAAATTTATGGAGACAGAGGAATTTTTGCAGCTCTAAGAACCCCGATTAAGAATGACCAATTAGTACAAGAAGTTATAGGTGTCATACAGCTGCTGTCAGAAGCTGTCATATTAAAATGTAAAAGCCACTCCATAATGAGTACACTGGAAAGCCGTGGAAATGCATTCACAGATGAAATTGTAGATAAGAAAACTCAGGAAGAGATAAAAGAAGTACCCAGAACATATTGTGACGAGATCCTAAGGTTTATTCTATATGGACTGTGTCTTTAAAAAGAGAGAGAGTGTGTGCACACTTTCAGAGAGAGAGAGAGAGAGAGAGAGAGAGAGAGAGAGAGCACCGAGCAGCTCTAGAGTTGCCATGGTTACAGAAGGGCGGAGCTATATAATGGACAGCTGGCATTCAGCATGTTTGGGATATATACAAGGTCAACAGGCTTTTCAGACAGACACAAGGAATCTTGTATCATTGCCCTCGAAGGGTGCATTTCGCTCTAGTGTGAAAAAGGGGTGACCGGTGGAAGACTATCGGTGTGCTTAACCCTTGCCTGGGTTGATAGCTTTACCAAGTGAAGACAGTACCCTTTTGTGTGGTCACAGTTGGTGACTTTAACAGGACTTTGGAGGACAATGTGGGAAGAATCAACGGCACCAGCTTACTTGGAAAACAAATCACCTCTTGCTCTCTCCTCAATTCTACTCAACTCAATATCACGAACTGAACTGACCTCGTTCCTATACCATTGTAAGACTGTATCATTTACCACCTAAGTGTGAAGAAGTTTGGAGTTTTATATTTACACACTTATATATGCCTAAACTCTGCTAACCTGTTTGATTTATCTGATTTTATTACTATATTACATAGATACTAATAAATAGTGTTTTGTTTGTAGCAAAGCTAGACTCCAGGTGTGTTCCATTTCTGCTGGTTCTTTTAACCCGTTACGTGGTACGTAACAATATACAGTGACCCTGACAACTGTAATTATGGAACTGAAGTTGAACTCTGTACCACAGATGACATACAAGATATCAGAGTAGAGATGCAAGTTCTATGCTCTAACCAAGAAAATTGGTTCTGGATGGAGAATGGTGGGGGGTGGTTACACAGCGATGGAGCATGGAGATATGGCACTAGTCATAGACTGGTAGCTCTAAGTTGTTTCTTTATCTGGCACAGCAGACACACTCTCAAGGACACTTTGGAGTGCAAAAGATGACCAGCAGATTCTCACAGTGGTGGGGGAATCCAAAGTTCAGGGCACAAGCTCAACAAACGTTTGAAAGATACATGGCATGCTAAAAAACAAATCCTGGAGCAGCAGAAAAGCTACCACAAAGTGCTTCTGCTCCATCTGGTCCATTTGTACATCAAATGGACAATATTTCTCTAACAAAAGTGTCAACGATACTCAGATGTACTGGTAATAATGGACAAGTTTTCATGATGGGTGGAAGCTATCTCAGCAAGGAGAGCAACTGCCACATACACACCAAATACTCTGACTATGGACTATATTCCTAGATGGGGATTACCATGCCACATTGACTCTGACCAAGAAACACATTTCACTGGAGTGTTTGTCAAGAGTGAGAACATTGAATAGGCTTTTTATTACCCATATCACCCAGAATCATCTTCAGTTCTGCACTCAGAAATTTATACAAAGAATCCAGATACTATACACAGTAAAATTTTGTTTGTTAGTCTAGAAGTTCAAATGCATTTTTTTTCAAAAAGCTTGAAATTTGTACTTGGCTTTGAAATTTGTCTTAAACTTTTAACCATGCCACTCAGTTGAAAGTGCTACTATGAATACTAATTGAGTCATGTAATTCCCTAATTTGTTTAGCTTCCATATCAGCAGAGAAGATAATATCATTTCTGAACAGAAGTTGGGCTATAGATTCAAGTGAGAAACTTGGCAGGGATTCTAAACTCTAAGTGAAGGACTTTTGAAAAGTTAGAGTTTGTTTAATTTTTATGTAAGTTTGTTATGGTAATAACTTTTAATACCATCTTCATTTGCTAACATTAGAAAACATGTTCAAGAAATACCTAAAATTATTTCTTTGGTTTTACTCTTCGCAGGTAATATTCCCACTCTGCTGTCAGCCCTAGTTAAATGATTAGGTTGTTGCATGTTTAATAACTACATTGAATGAATTTAACATTTGTAGTGACCATTTGAAATATGTTAGTCAGTTTGGCTAGATTAGTGGTCACCAACTTTTTTAAGCCCAAGATCCCCTACCTCAGCCTCCGTGAAAGGCAAGATCGACTCCAAATCAATTAGTTACATGCATGTGCATTGGGGCAGAAAAGACTGGAAGTAAAACCCCGCAACCCGGAAGTAGAAATAATGTATGAATACCAAGAGTCACCATCCTTTTTTGCCCCACGGACCAGTTTAATATTGACAATATTCTTGTGGACCAGCCGATGGGGGGGGGTTGTTAAACACAACCAGAATACAGCGATACTCGAAGCAGGTTCCTTATGTCCAGTCTATTCTGCAATTTAGTTTTCATGGCTCTCAGCACTTAGCTGCTGACCAGCTTGCTCATGTTTTTTTCCGCTGGGTTTGTCTTTAAGTGCAGGGTGCTTGGACTCAAGGTGCTGAAGCAGTTTTGAGGGCTTCATTGCCTCATTAGACAACCGCCAGACGCCTTGGCCAGGTGTGGCTGTTCCCGTGCCAGGGCCGCAGCGGTTGCAGTCCAGATAGAGCAACTGACCTACCGAGGAGTGCGACAGGGTGTGCGCCTGCCCCCCCCCCCGTAGGATCTATCGGCTGACAAAAGTTTGGCTCGAAGGATGACTTTCAGTAGATCACAGCGAGATAGCTGCTCTGCTACTTATGAAACCCTGAGCCCAAATTAGGACATCTGTGAATATTTTAGCACCGGGTTCTCCATGAATATTCGATGTATTAAACAGGTTTAGAGGTGGCGCCCGTCTGTCCGCGCTCCAAGCCAGTAGCAACGGCACTTCCTGCCGGCCGCATGAAGCAGCCGGTTACCCGAGGCCAACCAGTGATCCCTGACGCACTTAGGTAATGACCTCGCGTGAGTTCAAGCTCAACAGTGGGTGTGACAGGGAATGAGGAAAGATGCAGCTGACTCGTATCGTTTCCTCGCGGCCCGGTGGTTGGGGACCACTGAAGTACACTGTAGTGCGGGGGGGAGCTACACGCATGCACACTGGGCAGAAAGAATGGAACTAAAACCCCGCAACCCAAAAACAATCTCTCAACAGTATGTTTGTATTTATTTTTCTTTTTTTTCGGGATCTACTGGGAAAGTCTCAAAGATCGACCAGTCGATCATGATTGACGGGTTGGTAACCACTAGGCTAGATATTTACAAAGCATGTTGGATGTATATTTCACATGATTGCATTTGGTAGTAATGTCTACCACCACGGTCCTTGTGGATATGATGTTCCATCTTTATGCCACAGATACTGTTGCTGTGTGGCACTGATTTTTTTAAATTATATTTTTATTTTTGTTATTTACAGATGCAGTGTGAAACAGGCCCTTCTGGCCGAACTAGCCAATCTACCCTGCAGTCCACCACTCGCCTAATCACAGGACAATGTACAATGACCAATTAACCTACTAACCAGTATGTTCTTGGACTGTGGGAGGAAACCAGAGCACCTGGAGGAACCCATATGGTTCATGGGGAGAACGTAAAACCCCTTACAGATGGCACTGGAATTTAACTCCGATCTAATGAAGGATTTATTCAACAAGAAGTGCTGAATAAATAGTCTATTTTGGATTCTTTCTGAATCCATCTGTGTCATAATCAGGAATTTTCAGAAAACACTGGGTATTCCAAATTTATCTTACTCAGCATGTACAAACAAGCCGGAGGAACTCAGCAGTTCGGGCAAACCAGCTTGTTTGATTTGACCACAGCATCTGCAGTTTACTTTGTGTTGTCTTATTCAGGTTTGTTTTCTGAATGGACTGTTTAGCATTTGCTCAGGAAGATGTTCACCAGTTGATTGCCAGTATATATTTGGATCTTTGTGCTAAAAGATTCTCAGAACAGCTTCTAATATCTTGTATGAATGAATTGTCCAATTTGTCAATACAGTATACACCAGCAGTTTCCAAAGTGGGTGATATGCAATGGGAGCAGCTAAGGGATTACAGGATTAATTTAAAATATAAATTACTTATTATAAGCATTTGTCCTAAGTGCCATATAATTTATTACAATGATCATGAAAGTGATCTTGACTACCGTAGATTCCGGACTACAGAGCGCACCTGATTAAAAGCCGCACGCTCTAATTTTAGAAAGAAAATCAATTTTGTACTTGTACAGGCCGCGCCAGATTTTAAGCCGCAGGTGTCCCACGTTGTAATATGAGATATTTACACAGAAAGATATTACACGTGAGGATTTTTTAACTTTTAATTAAATCCGTATGGTAACATAAGCAAATACATATTGCAAATGCTTTTTTTCGAACAGTGCCTGTAACACAGCTACTTTTAAATATACATGCGTATTGGTAGCACACAAATTACGTTGTGTATACTTTTTTACTGAACAGTGCACGAACAACATTCCAATATCTCCTAACGACTGGTAAAAAAAATATATATACTGCAGCCTACCAGGAAAAGTTATTGATCGCCTTCTTCATCTTCCTCCTGCGCACTAAAACCACCAAAGTCCTCTTCTGTGTCCGAATTGAACAACCTCAGGATCTTGTCACTCACTTCAGTCTCTTCGTTGTCGCTCTCACTTGAGCGCACGTGGTCCTCTTCATCACGCAGCAGTCCAGCCTTTCGAAACCCGTTGGTGATGGTGGATGTTGTGACACGGCTCCACGCATTTAGGATCCACTGGCAGACTTGAGTTAAAGATGCTCTTCGCATGCGTCCTGTTTTGGTAAAGGATTTCTCGCCGCTCGTCATCCAAGCCTCCCACTCAACGCGCAGCGCCACTTTAAATGCCCGGTTCACGCTGATGTCCAGTGGCTGCAAATACTTCGTGGTGCCCCCAGGAATCACAGCTGGAATTGAGTTTGTACTCTTGATGGCAGCTTTCACTGAACTTTCATTGTCAGCCGCTTAAAAATCACCATCGGTGGAAGCTTTAGTCCGGATGCTGTGCAGCTCAGAACACAAGTAAAATGCGTTCTCTCATGGCCACTTGTTTTCAGTGTGATGGACGAGTTACCTTTTTTATTAACAGTCCGAGTGAGAGGCAGGTCAAACGTCAAAGGTACTTCATCCATATTTATGATATCATCTGGCCCGATGGAATTCTCCGCTATCTTTGTTTGAGTGAATGTGCGGAAGTTAGCAAGTTTTTCCTCGTGGTCGTGAGGGAGCTGCTGACACAGAGTCGTGCGTACCCTGACGGACAGGCCTTTTCGTCTCATAAATCTAAAACACCACGATGGCCCACCTCTAAAATCTTCGATTTTCATTTTGGTGGTGATTGCTTTAGCCTTCAGTCTGATCTGCACGGTGGAAACACCGCGGCCGCCTGCTCTCTGTGTGTTAACCCAGTCTTCAAGAAAGTTTTCAAGTTCGGGCCATCTGCTATGATTACCTCTGAAAGCTTTTGTCGTCTTTTTGCATTGACTCAGTTCTTCACGCTGGTGTCTCCACCATCTCAACATCGATTCATTTATGCCAAGATCATATGCAGCAGCTCGATTTCCTTCTTCAACCGCCAGATTGATCGCCTTTAACTTAGTAGCTGCATCATATGCTTTTCTTCGAGTGTTTTCCATGTTGATGAGGGTGAGTACAAATGACTGATTTACAATAATTTAATTGTGAAAGTGCGCTTGATTTATCGTACAATTTCATTGGACCTCTGTGAACTACTCATCAATTTTATTGGTCTACTGTTACGAGGCAAAATGTTTTTGGCGGCATGAAAAAATAATGTGCATTAGCCGCACCGTAGTATAGGCCGCAGTGTTGCCGCAGTGTTCAAAGCGTGGGAAAAAAGTAGCGGCTTATAGTCCGGAATTTACGGTACATTTCAATAGCTTACAGTCCAACCGAGATATCGCTGTTCCACTTTATGTACCTTGAGACAGAGAGTCAAGTATTGCCTGAGGTATGATGATGTAATAACTTCAGGTTGAATGTAAATAATAGGCAGTTGACTGTGGTCATTGATCCACAATGCAGATGGCAGAAGCAGACCAAATGAGAAAGAATTGTAGACAATATATTGTGGAGTGTCTAAAATATGGATTTATACCATCATTAAGCCAATATGTCTGTTGTGTGAATAAGTTTTTTTTTCCAAAAGCGACAATGAAGCCACCCAGGCTCCTTGAATGTTTGAAGAAAACACAATTGGACAAAGCAAGTAAGAACTTGTCGTATTTTCCATCATTTTGTGAAAACTTTTAGAAATAAAAAACACTTAAAAGCATGTTTACCAGCACATCACAACAAAACAGTGGTAGTTTTGCCTCCTTTGTATAACATTTCATTGGTCATTGCTGAGTCTGGGAAGCTCTTTCCATTTGGAGAAGAACAGGTTCTGCCAGCAGTAAAGGACGTATTAAAACATAGAAAACCTGCAGCATAATACAGGCCCTTTGGCCCACAATGCTGTGCTGAACATATCCTTACTTTAGAAATTACCTAGGGTTACCCATAGCCCTCTATTTTTCTAAGCTACGTGTATCTCTCCAGTAGTCTCTTAAAAAACCCTCTTGTATCTGCCCCCACCATCATCACTGGCAGCCCATTCCATGCATTCACTACTCTGCGTTTTAAAAAAAAACTATTGAATTGAATTTGAATTGAATTGAATGATCTTTATTGTCATTATACATGGGTACAATGAAACTCTGTTTGGCTTCCTCTCAGGCAATGAAACAAAGTGGTAAAGTAGATAAGTAGCAGAAGATAAGTTGCAGAAGCACCATAATATCACAGTAATGCACAAAGTGGCGTTAGTGCAAGTATTTGAGTCCTTGTGTGTGCATGTGTGTGCTCACAGTTTCAGTCATTGTTCTGTGTGAGTGGTGTGATGGCGGCCACAGATCTGGGGTAGAAGCTGTTCCTCAGTCTACTTGTTCTGGCTTTTAGTGTCCTGAGCCTTTTGCTGGACGGCAGTGGGTCAAACAGGGAGTGGCCGAGTATGGTGTCTCTGGTGATGCTGATTGCTTTCCTCCTGAGTTTGCTGGAATAGATGGTGTCCAGTCCTGGGAGCTCCATCCTGACAATTCGCTGGGCCGTCTTCACCATGCAATGCAGGTCTTGTCGCTCAGAGGCTGAACAGCTAACACTGTGGCACTGTTGGTCAGAATGGTTTCAGTTCTCCTATAGAAGTTAAGCAATAACTTTTGTGGGAGTTTGGCCTGTTTCGGCTTTCTGAGGAAGAAGAGTCTTTCTTGTGACTTTTTTTACAAGCATCGAGGTGTTGGTGGTCCATGTCAGCTGTTTTGACAACAGAACTCCAAGGACCTTTAGGTTTTCCACACTTTCCACTACCTCTCCATGTATATGGAGGGGTGTGTGTACTCTGTCCTTTGATCTCCTGAAGTCAATGATAATCTCTTTTGTTTTAGAAATGTTAAGGACCAGATTGTTGTCCTTACACCACTCAGTCAGATGATCCACCTCGAGCCTGTAGGCCGTTTCATCCTTGTCCGAGATCAGGCCAACCACTGTGGTATCGTCTGCAAATTTAATTATGGAGTTGGAGGTGTAGATGGGTGTGCAGTCATGTGTGAAGAGTGTGTAGAGCATTGGGCTCAGCACACAGGCCTGCACGGGGTGCCTGTTTTTAAGATGAGGGTAGTGGAGGTGTACTTACCAATTCTGACTTGCTGTGGTTGGTCTGTGAGAAAGTCCATGATCCACGAGCACAGGGAGGAACCAAGGCCAAGAGTGTTCAGTTTGCTGACCAGTTTATGGGGGATGACTGTGTTAAATGCAGAACTGAAGTCCACAAATAACATCCTCACATAAGTGTTCAGTTCCTCTAAGTGAGTCAGAGCAATATGGAGGGCTGTTGTGACTGCATCCTCTGTGGAGCATTTTGCCAAATAGGCAAATTGGTGTTTGTCCAGAACAGGTGGGATTATAGCCTTAATGTGTGAGAGCACAAGTCTCTGAAAGCACTTCATGGCTATGGGTGTCAGCACTACAGGGCTGACTTAACCCCAACATCTCCTCTGTACTTACTTCCAAGCACCTAAACTTGCTCTCCTGTGATAGGCATTTCAGCCCAAGGAAAAAGCCTCTGACTATCCACACGATCAATGCCTCTCATCATCTTATACACCTCTATCAGGTCACCTCTCATCCTCCGTCGCTCCAAGGAGAAAAGGCCAAGTTCACTCAACCTATTCTCATAAGGCATGCTCCCCAATCCAGAAAACATCCTTGTAAATCTCCTCTGCGCCCTTTCTATGGCTTCCACATCCTTCCTGTAGTGAGGTGACCAGAACTGAGCACAGTACTTAAAGTGGTGTCTGACAAGGGTCCTGTATAGATGTAACATTACCTCTCGGCTCTTGAACTCAATCCCATGGTTGATGAAGGCTAATACACAGTATACCTTCTTAACCACAGAGTCAACCTGCGTAGCAGCTTTGAGTGTCCTATGGACTCGGATCCCAAAATCCCTCTGACCCTCCACATTGCCAAGAGTCTTGCCATTAATACTATATTCTATCATCATATTTGACAAACCAAAATGAACCACCTCACACATATCTGGGTTGGACTTCATCTGCCACTTCATAGCCCAGTTTTGCATCCTATCGATGTCCCGCTGTAACCTCTGACAGCCCTGCACACTATCCACAACACTGTCACTCTTTGTGTCATCAGCAGATTTACTAACCCATCCCTTCACTTCCTCATCCAGGTCATTTATAAAAATCACGAAGAGAAGGGGTCCCAGAACAGATCCCTGAGGCACAACACTGGTTACCAACCTCCATGCAGAATATGACCCATCTACAACCACTCTTTGCCTTCTGTGTGTGTGCAGGCCATAAACTTGAATGCTTCATTCAGTAATTAACTCAGGAAGTTCACACATGACTTTGCTTATTTGTCAGAATTATTTGCAAAGTTTAATGAAATCAATCTTCAATTGCAAGGGAATTATGCAAATCTTTTCAAAGTCAAATTAATCTTCACATTTCTGTCCAAGTTAACCCTATTTAAGTGATGATCTTCAAGTATACTGTGCCCACCTAGGTGAGCTGTATAAAGACATGTCTGAGAGAGTTCGGGATCTTCTCTCAACCTACATTCTAATAATTCCAATTCTGAACACTTGAAATGAGGAATTTAACAGGAAGGTTGGAGGAAGATATGATCTTGCTACAAAATTACTTTGAGCTGAAGCTGAATTTCAAAAACTTATCTCAAAACTTTGGTTTGTAGAAATAAATCTGAATGCTATCTTGCACTGTGGACAAAGGTCAAGAAGTTCTTTATTGCCATGTCAACATTGTACTTAGTGGAGCGTGGTTTCAGTGCAGTCATCCAGCTTCTTTTAAAGCAACAGAACAGACTACAGTTTGCTGAACCTGAGAAACCGAGGCTTATTTTGAGCGAATTTCGGCCTGATTTTGAGAAGCTAATATCACTACAGCAAGCCCATCCATCACATTGAAAGGAGAAAAAGCTATGTAGTGAATAGTTGGACTGTTAATGTATGCTCTAAAATTATTGATGAAAATTTGTTTTACTATAATTAAGTAATTTTATTTGTAACTTTAAATAGATTTGAATAGTTTTGCAATTAAGTTTGTCATTGCTTTGAATGTGCAATTCTCATTTTATTCCACAGTACGTCATAAATTAAAATTCTTTACAGTTTTTATGTAATGGGTGGAAAGGGAGAGGTAGGTGCTTGAGTAGTGGTCAGGGAGACAAAGGGGTGGTTGCCCAAAAATGTTTGAAAACCACTAGTATGCACTCTCTCTATATCCTCTTGGACGCTGGCTCCACTTGTTGGTATAAGCTGTCAATTTATGTTATCCAGCAGAGCCATGATGCATGTACTAAGCTTGCAGGGAATTATTCCAGCAGCATGTATGTCAAGTTTTCTCTTTTATCCAGAGAACTACAGATATCTTCTTTCAGTAACGTGAAAGGTCCAACATAGACTACTGAAAGAGACAATGCTAGTACTCTCTCATTGTAAAGAAGACAGATAAAATTGTTCTGTTCTTATTTAAGGAATTTAATGCCACAATGTGCAAGTTTCAGTGTATTATGCAAAGCTTGCTTTAGAATACTGTTGCCATGTTGTTTGTTGTGCCATTTAGTCCTAAAACTGTCAGAATATTAGGAATGCCCAGGTAGAAGTTCTGTAAACTTTGTACCAATATCACCCATTTGTTATAAAATCATTTCCATTTAAGTTAGTTCCTTATTTCTATTAGACCAGATTTGTCCTATAGGATGGGTGTGTCAATTTTGGAACAAAACACTTGTGCAAGATTTGTTTATGGCTGGTTGCTAATGCATGTTTCTAGATTTATTCCTTTAGGTACTGTCCAAATCTTGATTTCTCAAGCAAATGAAAGGTTTCATTTGGTTTCAGAATATAATGGTAAATCTTTATATGGCAAGTTCAGCTAATGTTTTGGTCAACAATGATTCTCAAGGTGTTAATTATAGCAGCAAACCCCAAACCAGAAACCAAAACAAAGTGATTGCCATTAACGTGTAACTGCTACTGAGTCGTCATACTTGCATGATGTGCCCTTGTTCAAATGATTGTTACAAGTGTTGAATCCTTTATTTGATCCTTTAATAGCAATTAGTATATAATCTTGAAATGATGAACCCAAGTGTAAGCTAAGCATTATTTAGCGGTCTGCAAAATATACTATCTCTGCCTTCCCAAGTTACAAACGGCCATAAAATAATCAGGAATACGTAAATTATTCCTTTCACCTTCACCACCCCCCCTCTGATGTGACTAATTATCATAATAAATGAAAAACACGATATAAAACAAATACAGAACAGTTACATGGCTCCTTCAATGATACGAGAGTCTATAATATTGAATATCGAAGGCAGATATTTAGACTTGTTGAAGGCCATTCTCTGTCATTTGTGTAGCTCTATGTTAATTATCACTAACTGGCCTATGTCTAAAAAATTATTCAGTTTCAGAGTTCAAAGTAAATTTATTGTTGTATACCTTGAGATTCATTTCCTTGCAGCATTTTACGGAAAAAGGTGTAACTCTCTCATTGGGCTCGTATACAAACCTGGCTTGTTAGCTAACTCTGTTAACAGCCACATAACTCAGCAGTGAGAAGGCCACCTTTCATAAGCAATATATGTCTAAGGTTGGTATGATTTGGGGTTTAACCAAGCAGGAAAGTTAGGACGTTCCGATTAAGGAACCTTGATTGTAGTGAATGCTGTGTAATAACTACTCCATGCAAAGTTATTGTTTGCCAGGATATTAACAGATCATACACCAGTGAAAAATTACAAAGGAAATATATTTACCAAATTTTCAACTTTAACAAACAGTTACAGAAAAATAAAAGAAAAATGAAAGGGCCCATTACAGTTAAAGCAGTGCAATGTGCACATAAACTTGGGAGCTCATTTTTGGAGTGTTCAGATGTATCAGTCTACTCACACTGAACCCACGCTCTGCTTAAAGGATGCCAGCAATAGTTTGGACTTCCCTTGAAGACCATCTCGAACAAACTGGCTCTCTTAGAAGTATTGGCACTTACACTGTGGAACCATTCACCTGCACAAAGCACTTCTTTAAATGGGGTCTCTCCTTCAAATGGCATTTCTGTGGCATCTTCCCTTGTGTCCTGCTCAGCAGCTCCCATCAAAAGACCCCAAACCAGACTCCTGTTCTTTGGATATCTGATCCTGCCCAGCTCTTCCGAATCTTCCACTGGGCAGTAAGTTACAATTGGCTGACACAACATTCCCAAGTTGGACAGCATGATTCCTTACCTTTAGCTTTTACTAACAGGACACACTGCTTTTGCAGAAAACTGATAAAATAAAAATACCTCACAACATAACAGTAGAAATCTTAACCAGGGCATTACAAAAGAAATATCGAATTTTTCAAAAAAACTAAGCATAAGCTGACAAAGAAGTCAAAATGGCACTATTAAGTGGCGATTTTTGAGTGTGACTCCGATGGGAATCATCAGGTATTCACGTTTAGGACTATTAAAGCTGAAAATCATAGTCATAGCCATGGGTACTTCAGTTAGCAGCATCATTTTAAGACGTTTAAAAACTATCAATCCTTAATATTGATGAACTTCAGATGGCAGTCTTGGGTAGTGCTTGCAGTTCCCCTTTAAGAAAACAGAACCGGGGTGCCTTACTGGTCTACAGGTACAGTTGAAGCACAGAGGCCTTAGACTTCCACTCCTGACTATCTTGCTGGTAGATACGTACAGTCTCTGGAAAATAAATTGAAGACCTCAGAGGAAAATTGCTGCACCAAAGGGTCATCAAAGACTGCTATGCACTTTGCTTCATGGAAACATGGCAATCCCCTGCCATTTTTGACACAGAGCTCCAGCTTGTTGGTTTCACCAATCTTCGCAAAGACAGGGCAGCTCAGGCTTTGAAAGTTGGGGGAGGTGGAGAATGCTTTATGATTAACTCCTTGCAGTGTACAAACATGGCGGTTCTGTCTCAGTCCTGCTCACCCAACCAGGAAATCTAGGCGTCAAATGGCAACCATTTTATCTGCTCAGGAAGTTTTCTGCCATTTCCTTGGTAGTGATGTATATTCCCACCTGAGGCCAATATCAGGCAGCTGAGAGGAGCTGAGCAATGTAATCAGCAGGCACAAAATGATGCACCCTGATGCTTTTCCTATCATTACAGGAGATTTGGTTCAGGCTAACTTCAAGAAGACTCTGAACAACTACCACCTGTGCAACCAGAGGAGCCAACACACTTGACCACTTTATATCATCATCAAGAATGCCATCCCATTCCCACACTATGGAAAGTCTAACCATCTGGCTATATTTCTACCCCCAGTATATAGGCAGAGACTAAAGATTGCAGCACCAGTGAGATTGCAGCACCAGTGGTGAGGACCAAGAAAGTATGGTCAAAGGAGGTGGAATGCTTACAGGATAGCTTTTATTCAGTGGACTGGATAGTATTCAGGGATTCATCCTACAGTGTGAATGATTACACTACAGTTGTCAATAACTTTGTCAAGAATTGTGTGGTTGAGTGTTTGCCTTCGAGAACATACTGAACATACCCAAATTAAACCAGGAGATTCACAATCTGCTGAGGGCAAGATAGGTAGCATTCAAGACCAGTGATCCAAAGCTATACAAGAAGTCCAGGTATGACATATGAAAGGCTACTTTAAAGGTGAGAAAACAATTCTGATTGCGGTTAGAGACTGAATCAGACGCATGTCAGCTCTATCAGGGTTTGCAGGTCAATACCTCCTACAAAGTGAAACCTAACATCATGAAAGGCTGCGATGCTTCACTCCCAGATAAACTCAAAGCCTTTTATACACACTTTGAAAGGGAGAATGAAACCACACCTGCAGTATTTGGTGACCTTGTGATCTCTGTCTTGGGCACTGAAGTCAGAATATCTTTCAAAATGGTGAACCCTCATAAAATGTCAGGCTCTGATAGTGTACCTAACAGAGCTCTGAAAACCTGCCACCTGCTTCAAAATGGTGACAATTATACCAGCTCCAAAGAAGGACAGGTGAAATGCCTCAATGTCTATCACCCAGAAGCACTCACATGTACTTTAATAAAATGCTTTGAGAGATTGGTAATGGCTTGAATAAACTCCTGTCAAAACAATGACCTGCTGCATTTTGCTCATGACCACAATATGTCCACAGCAGATGCAATCTCATTCCCTCTCCACTTGGCCTTGGGTCACCTGGACAACAGTATTACCTGTGTCAGGCTTCTGTTTATCGACTACAGCTCAGCATTCAACAAGATCATAGCTTCAGTTCTAATCACCAAGTTCCAATATCTGTGCCTCTGTACCTCCCTCTGCAACTAGATTCTTGACTTCTTCACTGACAGATCAGGAGTAACATCTTCTCGCTGATAGTCACCACTGATGCACCTCAAAGATGTGTGCTTCGCTCACTTCCCTATTCTCCTTACACCCATGATTGTGTGGTTAAGCACAGCTTAAACACTGTCTATAAATTTGCCGATGACACAATTATTGTTGGCAGAATTTCAGATGGTGACAAGGAGGCATACAAGAGCGAGAGATCAGCTGCTTGAGTGGTGTTGCAGCAACAACCTTGCAGTCTATGTCAGTAAGATCAAGAAATTGATTTATGGACTTTAGGAAGGGTGAGTCGAGGGAGCACACAGCAGTCCTCATCAAAAGAACAGCAATGGAAAGGGTTCCTGGATGTGAACATCTTGAGGATCTATCCTGGGCGTAACATATTGATGCAATTACAAGAAGGCATGACAGAAGCTATATTTCATTAGGAGTTTGAGGAAAATTAGTATGTCACTAAAGACACTTGCAAAATTTTACAGATGTATACTAACTGGTTGCATTATTGTCTGGTGTGGAGGGGCCACTGTGCAGGATCAGAGAGGAGCTACAAAAAGTTGTAAACTCAGCCAGCTCCATCATGAGCAGTAGTCTCCCCAGCATCCAGGACATCTTCAAAAGGCAATACTTTAAAAAGATGGCATCTGTCATTACAGACCCTCATCACCTAGGACAATGCCCTCTTCTTTTCATTGCTACTATCAAGGAGGAAGTACATGTACCTGAAGACATACAATCAATATTTTGGGAACATCTTCCTCTCTGCCATCAGATTTCTGAATGGGCTTTGAACCCATGAATTCTACCTTAGTATTTTTTCACTGTTTTTTTGCACTACTTATTCAATTTAATATTCTTTTTTGTAATTTATAATATTGCTTTGTACTGCTGCCGCAAAACAAAAATATGCAGTTTGCAAAAAGATAGCAAATAGTATCAATAAAAATAATACTGAGAATATGAGTTGTAAGGAGACCTTAGATTATGGCTGGAGAGTGGGGTCTTTGAAGATGGGTGCTGCTTTTCTTGTGAGGGTACTTGATGTAAATGTCACCTTTGATGCACTGGGCTGTATCCACCACTTTCTGTAGCCTTTTTTGTTCTACAACGTGTGGCTACCAGTCGTCACAGGCTTCTTTATTAACTGATATGTTGTGAATGAAATTGTGCATTGTACAATCATCAAGCAATCAAACCTATTTCTGATGCTATGATAAATGAAACATGGAGAATAAGGCTGAAGGTGGTTGTGTCTACATTGAATTCCTTCAATGATGTTCTACAGCTGAGTTGAGTGACCTTGGCCGCAACTACCATTTATGGTGATTTGCAATTTGAATCAGTAGGTGGTTTTACTTTGATTCTTTTAGAGTTTCTTGATATCAAATGTTGGAGCAAGTGTTCCCAGCAGAATTTAAGCAGTATGTGTGCAGGTTAGTAAGTGCCACTTCCTTAGCATTGTTAACCATGTATTCCATCACTTTGATGGTTAAATTCAGGGTGGATACTAATATTACAGATTGGATTTGAATAGCGGGTTGTGGAGGGACATAGCTGGGGAGTTCCTTTTTTTGATACACGGCAGGGCACTCGAGAAACTGTCCATTATAAAACAAGTGTTCAGCGCTAAAAATGGAATATTATTTTGTCACATCCTTTGTGGCAGACTCGATTATGTGATGATGAAGATCTAAGGAAGAGAACAAGGCAGTTTATCTGCTTGGTAAAAATATTCAGTGTGGCTTTTGCATGCATTTGCGGTGTCCCTCGTTCACTCAGAATGGGGACATTATGAAGTTGTTCCACTCATTGGCTGCTTAAGTGCTGAGGATGAGGTAGTTGGTTTACAAATGAAGGCAATGTGTATTGAGACTCCTCAGAAGGAGAGGCTTATGTTGGGGCAAAATTGCAGTCAACAGGATACTTTGTAGTGTAAAAGGGGGGCAAAATCAAAATCAAATACAAATACAGGACTGAAGGTGTTATATATGAATGCTCACAGTATATGGCGTAAGGTAGATGAACTTGTAGCACAATTACAGATTGGTTATGTATGATGCTGTAGGCATTTTTGAGTCATGGCTGAAGGAAGATCCAAGGATTAACATTGTATTGAAAGGACAGGCAGGAAGGCAGAGGAGATAGCATGGCTCTGTTGGTAAAAAATGAAATCAAATAATTAGAAAGAGGTGTCATAGGGACGGAGGTGTTAATCATTGTGGGTAGAGCTAAGGAACTGCAAGGGTAAAAAGACCCTGATGGGAGTTATATACAAAACCCCAAACAGTGGTAAAGATGGCTGGAAGGCACAGGTTCAAAAGATACATTTAATGTCAGAGAAATGTATACAATGTACACCCTGAAAATCTTTCTTTTTTCGCAAACATCCACTAAAACAGAGTGCCCCAAAGAATGAATGACAGCTGAATGTTAGAACCCCAAAGCCCCCTCCAGCTCCCCTCCCCCAACAACAAAAAAGCATCAATGCCCTCCACTGAGCGCTCAAGTGTGCAGCAAAGCATCAATAAAGACACAGACTTGCAGTACCCCAAAGACTACTCGTTCACCCAGTAATCTGACAAACCACATGCTCACGCTCTCTCCCTAATAAAGGAAAAAGGTGTCCCTGTTTCACAGCAAGAGGAGAGACATAACAAACAATTAGCTGACTTATAATATTAGAATTCTGTTGCGTCACTTTTTCCGAGCTCTGCACCCAGAGAATCGGCCCCGGAAAGACTCAGGTCTCTGGATACACAGCCAGCAGCTAGCCCACTGCTCCCAACGTTCCATGTTCTTCTGCAACGCCTCGGTTAGGAGCACTGACCTTGAATCAGCCTGGCTTCAGAGCCATGAAAATCTGGTGCCCTGAAGGTGCACTAGTTTTCCAGGTCGTGTACTTGGCATATCAAAAAGTGGTCGGTTGTGAGGTCCTGAGAGCGGGTCACATTCCTGCAAAGAATTGAAGTCAGAGTGTAACTGCAGGTCAGGTTCTTCCAAAGAAACTCGAAAAGGGAAAAAAGAGATATCAAAGTTAGAAACAGAGCTGTTTCTGAAAATGAAAGCAAAGGAGTCGCTGTTTACCGCCATCTCAACTTTGCTCCGCCCACTCCAATATACTTCCCAAAGAAGAAGTATTCCAAAGGCCAGATGACACAACCATGGCTAACAAGAAGTCAAAGCCAACATAAAAGCCAAAGAGAGAGCATATAATAGAGCACAAATTATTGGGAAGTTAGAGGTTTGGGAAGCTTTTAAAAACCAACAAAGGGCAACTAAAAATGTCATTAAGGAAAAGATGGAATACGAAAGTCAGCAGCTATCTGAAGTTTCTTCAGATAGATAAAGTGTAAAAGAGAGGTGAGAGTGGATATTGGACCACTGGAAAACGATGCTGGAAAGGTAGTAATGGGGGACAAGGAAATGGCGAACAAAGTGACTAAGTATTTTGCATCAGTCTTCATTGTTGAAGATACAAGCAGTATGTTGGAAGTTCTAGACTATCGAGTCAGAAGTGTATGAAGTTGCCGTTAGAAGGAGAAGATTCTTGGGAAGCTGAAAGGTCTGAGGGTAGTTAAGTCACTTCAATTAGATAGTGTACACCCCGAGGTTCCGAAAGAGGTAGCTGAAAAGATTGTGGAGGCATTAATAATGATCTTTCCAGAATCATTAGATTCTGGAATGGTTCCGGAAGGCTGGAAAACTGCAAATGTCACTCCACTCTTCAATAATGGAGAGAGGCAGAAGAAAGGAAATTGTAGGCCAGTTAATTTGGCTTCAGTGGTTGGGAAAATGTCGGATGCAATCGTTAAGGATCTGGCTTCAGGATGTCATTCTGGTGGCCCAATCAGTGGCAGGAGCAGCGCACACTGAGGAGGTAACTCACAGATAGGCAGCACTCATTTAAAAAGAGAGCTTCATGTGTGTTCGGTGTCATTCCGCCAGCCCAATCACTGGCGGGAACAGCGCAGAGAGGAGTAAGAAAGTCCAGAAGGGACATTGAGCTGTGGTGCATGTGGGAGTGGTGCTCGGAAGAGTCGTTGGTTTTGGGTAAGTTGTCGGGGTAAGCTTCTATTAAGTTTCCCTTTTTTTAAATTCCTGTGTCAGGTATACTTGGTGTAGTTTAAATGGCTGTTGTGTGTTCTTCATGCTGGAGTCCTGGAAGACCACTGTTTCCCAGGGAACCACATCTGTGTGAAGTGCATCCAGCTCCTTGAAGACCATGTTAGAGATCTGGAGCAGCATCTAGATGACCTCTGGCTTGTACGGGAGAGTGAGGAGATCATCAACTGGAATTACAAGGAATTAGTCACCCCTAAGTTGCAGGAAGCAGATAACTGGGTGACAGTCAGGAGAAAGAATGGGAAGGTGAATAAGCAGTTAATGCAGAGCACCCCTGTGGCCATTCCCTTCCATAGTAAGTATACTGTTTTGGATACTGTTGTGGGGGGTTATGTTACCGGAGAATACCACAGAGACCAGACTGAGCTTGGGTCCATGGTGCAGAAAGAAAAGAGGGAGAACAGGGGAGTGGTAACAGTAGGGGACTCAATAATCAGATGAACAGACAGGAGATTCTGTGGATATGAACGGGACACCCGGATGATATGTTGTTCCCAGGTGCCAGGATCAGGAACATCGCAGGTTATGTCCACAGCATTTTGGAGGGGAGGGAAAGCAACCAGATGTCTTAGTAGATATTGGTACTAATGACATAAGGACAAGCGAAGAGGTCCTGAAGAGAGAATTTAGAGAACTAGGCAGAAAGCTGAGAAGCAGGGCTATCCGGGTAGTAATTTTTGGTTTGCTACCTGTGCCATGTGCCAGTGAGAGTATGATTTGGCAGATAAATATGTGCAGGGGGCAGGGTTTCAGGTTTTTGGATCATTGGGGTCTCTTCTGAGGGAGGTATGACCTGTACAAAAGGGATGAGTTGCACCTGAACCTGAGGGGGATCAATATTCTCAAGGGCAGGCTTGTTAGTGCTGTTTATTGAGTTTAAAGTAATTTGGCAGGGGATGGGAATCAGAATGAAGGGACAGATGATAAAAGTGCAAAGATAGCATGCAGTCAGACTGTTAGAAGGGCAGGCCAGGTAATAGGACAAAGCTGCAGCCAGCAGGGTGAGTACTGAATAGGGTACAGAATCAAAATGGGTATCAAATACAGTGTTGTATCTCAATGCATGGAGTATAAGAAATAAGGTGGATGATCTTATTGCACTTTTACAGACCATCACTGAATTGTGGCAGAAGGATGGTTTAGTTGGGAGCTAAATGTCCAAGATTACACATTGTATCAGAGGGATAGGAAGGTAGGCAGAGGGGGTGGTGTGGCTCTGCTGGTAAAGAATGGCATCAAATCATTAGAAAGATGTTACATAGGATTGGGAGATGTTGAATCCTTGTGGGTTGAGTTAAGAAACTGTAAGGGCAAAAGCACCCTGATGGCAATTATATACAGTCCTCCAAATAGTAGATGGGATGTGGACTACAGAATACAATGGGAAAAAGAAAAGGCTCGTCAAAGGAGCAATGTTATGATAATCATGAGAGATTTTAACATGCAGGTAGATTGGGAAAATCAGGTTGGTAATAAATCTCGAATGAATTTGTTGAATGCCTACGAGATGGCTTTATAGAAAAGCTTGTTGTTGAACCTACTAGGTTATACTGGATTGGATGTTGTGTAATGAACTGGGAGTGATTAGGAGCCAGTGATCACAGAATGATTGAGTTCAACTTGAAATTTGATAAGGAGGAAGTTAAGTCTGTTGTTGCAATATTTCAGTGGAGTAAAGAAAACGACAGTAGTATGAGAGAGGAATTGGCCAAAGTAATTTGGAAAGAGATGCTGGCAGGGATAATAGCAGAGTAACATTGACTTAAGTTTCTGGGAAAAATGAGGAAGGTGAAGGATAGATGTATTTCAAAAACAAAGAAATACTCAACTGGCAGAATACTATAAATGTAGCTGACAAGGGAAGTCAAAGCTGATGTAAAAACAAAAGAGGGGACATACAACAAAGCAAAAATTAGCAGGGAGATAGAGAATTGGGAAGCTTTTAAAAACCTACAGAAAGCTATTAAAAGAATCATTAAGAGAAAAAAGATGAAATGTGAAAGCAAGCTAGCAAGCAATACAAAGGTGGATAGAAAAAGTTTTTTTTAGTATAAAAAATAAAAGAGATGAATGTGGACATAGCACCACTAGAAAATGAGGCTGGAGAAGAAATGATGGGGGATAAGGAGATTGCAAGTCAAGTCAAGTCACTTTTTACTGTCATTTCGACGATAACTGCTGGTACAGTACACAGTAAAAACAAGGCAATGTTTTTCAGGACCATGGTGCTACATGAACAATACAAAAACTACATTGAACTACGTAAACCAACACAAAAACTACACTAGACTACAGACCTACCCAGGACTGCATAAAGTAACAGAACAGTGCAGGCATTACAATAAATAATAAGCAAGACAATAGGCACAGCAGAGGACAGTAGGTTGGTAGTCCAATGGCTTGGGGGAAAATCTGTTACATAAATAAACAACTGAATGGCAGCGTCCGGGATTCCGTCTGTTTCCTTACTCCAGCCAAGTATTTCGTTGCCATTTTAATTTAATGTCCATTGGAGAGCAGAATGGACTGGAGAGCTGGCAGGCTAGGGCTTGCTTTTTGCCTGGCATGGACTCCTGCCACTCACCTCGCGTCTGCTTCCTCGCATACTGCTTATGACGTCCCTGCCTCCGGCCACTGACATCAGGCAACTCCGACGACTGCAGGCCTGATTCCCTCAGCAAGCAGACCTCAGAGAGCAGAATGGACGGGAGAGTTGGTCGGCTAGGGCTACTTTTCTCCTGGCACAGACTCAGGTGACTCCGAGGACTGTAGGCCCGATTCCCTCAGCAAGCCGAGGTTGCGCAATCTAACCAGCAGATTTTCAAGAAGGTTTGTTTTTGGGCAATCTCTGTATAGTAGCAGTATCTGGCAATGGTAGATAGTTGCTCTGTTATCCATTGCCCTAAACCCTAATTGTGCATTAAAATTAAATTTTAAAAACTAAATTAAAGATCAGAATGGCCGCTGCTGCCGTGTGCCGCGCTACCTACGGACAACACCTGATGAAGTAAATTGAGTATTTTGCATCAGTTTTTACCATGGAAGACACTAGTAGTGTGCTAGGTGTTGAAGGGTGCGAGGAAAGAGAAGTGAGTGCAGTTACTATTACAAGGAAGAAGATGCTCAAGAAGCTGAAGACCTAAAGGTACACAGGTCACCAGAGCAGAAGAACTGTACCCTCGGGTTCTGAAAGATTATGGAGGCATTAGAAATGATCTTTCAAGAATTATTGGACTCTGGCATGGTTACGGAAGTCTGGAAAATTGCATTTCTGACTCCACTCTTTAAGAAGTGAGGGAGGCAGCAGAAAGGAAACTATCGACCAGTTATCCTGAGCTCAGTGCTTAAGAAGATGTTGGAGTCATTTGTTAAGGATGAGGCAATGGAGTACTTGGTGACACAGGACAAGTTAGGATAAGTCAGCATGGTTTCCTTAAGAGAAATCCTTGCCTGACAAACCTTTTAGAATTTGTTGAGATTACAAGTAGGATAGATAAAGAGGATGTAGTGGATGTAGTATATTTGGACTTTCAGTGGCCTTTGACAAGGTGCCACACATGAGGCTGCTTACCAGGTAAAGAGCCCATGCCAGTTGAAGGAAAGTTACTGGCATGGTTAGAGCATTGGCTGATTGGTATGAGGCAGTGATTGGGAATAAAGGATCCTTTTCTGGTTGGCTGCCAGTGAACAATGATGTTCTGTAGGAGTTGGTATTGAAACTGCTTTTTATGTTGTATGTCAATGATTTAGATGATGTAATAGATTGCTTTGTTGCCAAGTTTGCAGATTGAAGATTGGTAGAGGGGCAGGTAGTGTTGAGAAAACAGGAAGGCTGCAGAAGGACTTAGAAGGAGAATGGGCAAGAAAGTGGCAAATTAAATGCAATGCATGGTCATACACTTTGGTAGAAGAAATAAATATGGGACTGTTTTCTAAATGGGACGAAAATCAAAAAATCTGAGATGCAGTTGAGAGCCCTTGTGCAGAACACCCAAAGGTTAACTTGCATATTGATTTGGTGGTGAAGAAGGCAAATGCAATGTTAGCATTCCTTTCAAGAGGTCTAGAATATAATAGCAGGGGTGTGATGCTCAGGCTTTATAGAGCACTGGTGAGGCTTTGCCTTGAGTATTGTGAACAGTTTTGGGCTCCTTATCTAAGAAAAGGTGTGCTAGCATTGGAGAGGGTTCAGTGGAGGTTCACAAGGATGATTCCGGGACTGAGAGGGTTATCATATGATGAATGTTAGTTGGCTCTCAGCCTGTACTCACTGGAATTTAGAAGAATGGGATTGTAGAATTTGTTACCACAGGCAGCATTGGATACCAGGTTATTGGGTATATTTAAGGTGGAGATTGATAGGTTTTTGATTGGAGGCACCATCAAAAGTTAAGGGGAGAAGGTCAGGGAGTAGGGCTGAGGAGGAGGAAAGAAAAAGGATCTGCCATGATTATATGGTGGAGGAGGCTCGATAGGTCAAATGGCCTAATTCTACTCCTATATCATATAGTTTTATGGTTTTGGGGTACTTGAAGGCACAGGAGAAAATAAGCCATAGTCAACATGGTTTCCTCAAGGAAAAATTTTCCCCTTCAAATCTGTTGGAATTCTTTGAAGAAATAACAAGCAGGATAGACAAAGGAGAATCAGTTGGTGTGGGTATTTGGATTTTCAGAATACCTTTGACAGGGTGCCACATGTGAGCCTGCTTAACAAGATAAGAGCCCATGGTATTACTGGAAAAATATTAGCATGGATGAAGCAGTGACAAATTGGCAGGAGGGAAAGTGGGAATAAAGGATGCCTTTTCTGGTTGGCTGCTGCTGAGTGGTGATGTTCCACAGGGATCTGTGTTGCGATCACTTTTTGTGTTACATGTCAATGACTTGGATGACAGAATTGATGGCTTTGTTGCATAGTTTGTGGATGATTCGAAAGTAGGCAGTGGGACAGGTAGTTTTGAGGAAGTAGAGAAGCTACAGGACTTAGATTAGGAGAATGGGGAAAGAAGTGACACAGAATACAGTGTTAGCAAGTGCATGATCATGCACTTTGGTAGAAGAAATAAAAGGGTAGACTATTTTCTAAATAGAGAGAAATTTCTAAAATCTGAGATGCACAGGGACTTGGGAGTCCTCATGCAGCATTGTCTAAAGGTTAATTTACAGATTGAGTCAGTGGTGAGGAAGGCAAATACAATGTTAGTATTCATTTCAAAAGGACTAGAATATAAAAGCCAAGATGTAATGTTGAGGTAAAGCACTGGCGCAGCGTTACTTGGAGTATCACGAGTAGTTTTGGGCCTCTTTGAAAGGTTGAGCTGATACTGGAGAGGGTTCAAAGGATGTTCTCGAAAATTATTCCAGGGTTAAAAGGCTTGTCATATGAAGAACGTTTGATGGCTCTGGGCCTGTAGTCACTGGAATTCAGAAGAATAAGTGACTTCTTTGAAACCTATTGAATAGTGAAAGGCCTTAATAGATTGGATGTGGAGAGGATGTTTTCTGTGGTGAGAGAGTCTAGGACCTGAGGACATTGCCTCAGAATAGAGGGACTAAATGGCCAAATTCTACTCATACATCATATGGTCTTATAACCAGGAATTGTGTTGTACACAACTGCTAGTATGACCATCTACAACCTGCTCCCTTGGCTTCACGTGACACTGATTAGGAGGCTGTGGGTGGGGAGAGCTAAGCAAGTGTCACACCTTGTCCAAAGGTGACCTGCAGGCTAGTGGATGGAAGGAGCACCTTACACTTCTTTTGGTAGAGATGCATTTCCACCCCACCACCCTGGTAAAAGAAGAGGGAAGGGAAAAAGAAGTATTAATTTGCAGAAAGTGATGAGTAAGACAAAAGTGATATCTTTAGTATGATGAGAACAGGGTTGCCCTGCAGTTGATCTAGAAATGAGGTCATCTGATTGATGAGGTAGTTGGGGAGAGAATATGGTCAACTATTCATAAATGCTGTGCTGAGGATATTAAGACAGTGAAAATATTGAAGGCATGTCAGCAAAGTCCATGTTCTTTCTCCAAATAGATATTTACATAAGCTAGTCTTACAGCGTTGAGCTGGTCCTGAAAGAGATCATTATGATTAAACAGCTACAAATCAGATGCCTAGGGTTCAGTTGCTGTTGTGATGATGTTGGTTGGTAGATTAGTGTGGAGTTTCCTCTAATGTGAAAGTCATTTGAAGATTGTTGTTTTCCTCATGTCACAAACATCATGTAAATATAAGTAATTTGAGGCTTTAAATTAAGTGCAACATACTGGGGAGAGAGTGGTTCCATCATTTTCAGCATTATAGACAAAGTATTGAGATTGATTGCCCTTATGGAAAGAATTCAATGTTAAGTATGCAGGGATGGAGACAATGGATTACAGAAATTTGGCTGTGTTCAGATAAAGGAAGATTAAGTGGTAATGACAGAATTGGTCCTTCTAGGATTATTAATGCTGTAAAGAATTTCAACCACAATGACCATAGGAGAACCAGGGGAGATTGTCAGTGCTGAAATGGTGTAAAATTCTAAAATAAATTCATAGTTTCAATATTGCAGTTATCAAATGGTCAATTTAGTGAAAAAGCTCCCTTGGGAGCTGATGCCATCAATTATTTTTGATTCATTCAGATGGAAATTAGATTTCTTTCAGAATATAACATTTTGAAACAAGACAAGATTTGGTATACTGCAGCAGTGTACAAAAAGCTGGCACCAAGTTGCAATGTCCATTGAGTTTGTGGCTAAGTTATTTTCTTAGGCTTGTAGGGATGGGTTTGGGGCAGCACGACAAGCTGGAGCAGGTTAAGGTTTAGGGATGGGAATGAGGGGAAATGGAGGCAAGGGGCAATAAATGAAGAGTCAGGGAAGGGGCTGGAGTCCAGTTTGAGCGCTCTACAATAGACCAGTGATACCTTTGGATGGAAAGTCCATGGGAGTCCGAAGTTTGAGGCCTGACATTCAAAGTCTTGTGATCAGCAAGTCCTGTGGTTGATACAAAAGGTCAAAGACTGAAGTTGAGGCCTAATAGTTGAATCCCTGTGTCAGTGTGTCCTAAAGTTGCAGACCCGTTATCCATCAGCCTGGGAGGTGGTCTGTCCTGGGTTTGGAAGCCTGTTGGTGTGTGTGAGTGGGAGGGAGAAAAGCAGCTTGTTTTAGTTGTTTTCATTTTGCTAGTTATGTTGTTGCTTGTGTTGTTCTCAATATTGTGGGTCATGCTCTATTGGCACTAGAATGTGTGGCGGCACTTGCCTTGACATCCCTGGGTTTGGTTGGTTATTATCGCAAATAACACATTTCACTGTATATTTCAATGTACATATGATAAATAAATGAAAATGTGTTTCTGAAAGCTCACCATCATTAGTACATTCATTGTTTTTTTGTAGTTCAGTTGATAGATTGCCTGGCAAGAAGAATCAACAATTACATTAACATTTTGTAATTGCACGAAGCAACAGTAAAGGATAAAGTAAATGAATGCTTGTAAAACATCCACTAGATTGTCATTGCAAAGATCAGTTTGAAACACTTATGCCCTTATAGGGAAAGAAATTTGAATTTGCTCTATATGTGACTCCAAGCATAGTGAGATGATTGACTGTAAATATTCTCCAATGTGATTAGTCAACCCATGTACTTGTGTCAGAATTTCTTTGAAAGCGAAAGAAAATGTGGTGGAATATCTGTATCAATCTAAGCAGGTGTATCCAATGTCAACTCCAGTAAAGCTGCAGAATAGCATTTACACTAAAGTGCATTTTCCATCGTTTTTTTAAAAGCATGACAAATCCAATCCACTTATTTATAAATGCATCAATTTACATCACACACAAGGTTTGAATTTTTGCCTTTAAAATGAAAAACATCCATGAAGGTCTGCTTGAAAAATGTGGTTTGTATTTTCTTTGCGCCAGCATAACAGAGTTGGCAACAAATGATGACCACACACAATCATGTTTTCAATACACTACTCTTCGATTTGAAAGTGCACTGACCTATTTAGAACCATAGAACTTTACAGCACAGAAACAGGCCTTTTGGGCCTTCTTGGCTGTGCTGAACCATTTTTCTGCCTAGTCCCACTGATGTGCACCTGGGCCATATCCCTCCAAACCCCTCTCATCCATATACCTGTCCAAGTTTTTCTTAAATGTCAAAAGTGAGCCCGTATTCACCACTTCATCTGGCAGCTCATTTCACACTCCCAAGAAGTGGGAAAGAAGTCCCCCTTAATGTTCCCTTTAAACTTTTCCCCTTCACCCTTAACCCATGACCTCTTTTTTTTCTCCCCTGGCCTCAGTGGAAAAAGCCTGCTTGCATTCACTCAATCAATCTATACCCATCATAATTTTATACACCTCTATCAAATCACCCCTCATTCTCCTATGCTCCAGGGAATAAAGTCCTAACCTATTCAACCTTTCTCTGTAACTCAGTTTCTCAAGTCCCAGCAACATCCTTGTAAACCTTCTCTGCACTCTTTCAACCTTATTAATATCCTTCCTGTAATTAGGTGACCAAAACTGTTTGGATGTGTGATGCTCTGATCAGTATCACTGCTGAAACTTTCAGAAGTGCAAAAGAGTAAGTGGAAATATTCTTAAAAAAACACCTGTTAAGAAAATGAGATTTCACCAATGTTGTTAGGAGTGACAGTTTTTCCTGGAAGTTGTAAAGCAAAACTAGTTAGTTATCTTGAGTAAATCTGCAGATGCTGGAAATAAATAAAAAACACAAAATGCTGGCAGAACTCAGCAGGCCAGACAGCATCAGAAGTGGATGAAGGGTTTCGGCCTGAAACGTCGTTATTACCTCCTCCCATAGATGCTGTCTGGCCTGCTGAGTTCTGCCAGCATTTTGTGTTTTTTATTTGTGAGTTTTCTAGTTAGTTATCTGACTACTTACAATACCCCGTTTTCCAAACGTGCGCTTTATGACACATCGCTGTTAAGAAAGACCTACATTAGTACCCTGTTTTCGCTAACTAAAGAGTGTTTTCACTTTAATGAAAAAAGGGAGTGTGCACCCCGAGCAGCCAAGCTCCTCCCCCGGAACTGCATTCTAGCCACCATTGCTTAAACACGTGCCTTTGAGCATCTGTGCTTCATTTCGATATGTTTTGTGCATCTGTTAGCAAGGTGAGTTCTAAGGTATTGGAAAAGCCTACAAGAGCTCGTAAGGGTGTTATACTTAGCGTAAAACTAGACATAATTAAGCGTTTTGATCCTGGTGAATGAAGTAAGGACATTGTCCGTATGTTGAACTTGCCTGCGTCCACCATTCGCACTATTTACATGCAGAGAGAAAGAATCTTGAAAGCTGCTGATGTTACTGTTGGTTCTGCTTGTAGCAAAGTGGTCTCTTTCAGTCGACATCCAATAATGGATAAAATGGAAGGTCTATTGCTTGAGTGGATTGATGGGTGTACAAAGTGTGGTGTTCGTTAAGTTACACACACAAAATGCTGGTGGAACACAGCAGGCCAGGCAGCATCTATAGGGAGAAGCGCTGTGGACGTTTCGGGCCGACAGCCTTCATCAGGACTAACTGAAAGGAAAGATAGTAAGAGATTTGAAAGTAGGAGGGGGAGGGGAAAATGCGAAATGATAGGAGAAGACCGGAGGGGGTGGGGTGAAGCTGAGAGCCAGACAGGTGATTGGCAAAAGGAATACAGAGCTAGAGAAGGGAAAGGATCATGGGACGGGAGGCCTAGGGAGAAAGAAAGGGGGAGGGGAGCACCAGAGGGAGATGGAGAACAAGCAGAGTGATGGGCAGAAAGAGAAAAAAAAGGGAGGGGAAAAAAACCCCAAAAAAACCCTAAATATATCAGGGATGGGGTAAGAAGGGGAGGAGGGGCATTAACGGAAGTTAGAGAAATCAATGTTCATGCCATCAGGTTGGAGGCTACCCAGCCGGTATATAAGGTGTTGTTTCTCCAACCTGAGTGTGGCTTCATCTTGACAGTAGAGGAGGCCATGGATAGACATATCAGAATGGGAATGGGACGTGGAATTAAAATGTGTGGCCACTGGGAGATCCTGCTTTCTCTGGCGGACCGAGCGTAGGTGTTCAGCGAAACGGTCTCCCAGCCTGCGTTGGGTCTCACCAATATATAAAAGGCCACACCGGGAGCACCAGACTCAGTATACCACACCGGCTGACTCACAGGTGAAGTGTCGCCTCACCTGACAGGACTGTCTGGGTCTCTGAATGGTGGTGAGGGAGGAAGTATAAGGGTAGGTGTAGCACTTGTTCCGCTTGCAAGGATAAGTGCCAGGAGGGAGATCGGTGGGAAGGGATGTGGGTGATGAATGGACAAGGGAGTCGCGTAGGAAGCGATCCCTGCGGAAAGCAGAAAGGGGAGGAGGGAAAGATGTGCTTGGTAGTGGGATCCCGTTGGTGGTGGCGGAAGTTACGGAGAATTATACGTTGGATCCGGAGGCTGGTGGGGTGGTAGGTAAGGACAAGGGGAACCCTATCCCGAGTGGGGTGGTGGGCGGATGGGGTGAGGGCAGATGTGCGGGAAATGGGAGAGTTGTGTTTGAGAACAGAGTTGATGGTGGAAGAAGGGAAGCCCCTTTGTTTAAAAAAGGAAGACATCTCCTTCATCCTGGATTGAAAAGCCTCATCCTGATAGCAGATGCGGCGGAGATGGAGGAATTGTGAGAAGAGGATAGCATTTTTGCAAGAGACAGGATGGGAAGAGGAATAGTCCAGGTAGCTGTGAGAGTCTGTAGGCTTATAGGAGGTATAAGTAGATAGACAGTCTCCTGAGATGGAGACAGAAAGATCAAGAAAGGGGAGGGAGGTGTCAGAAATAGACCAGGTAAATAGGGCAGGGTGAAAGTTGGAGGCAAAGTTAATAAAGTCAACACGTTCAGCACACGTGCAGGAGGCAGCGCCAATGCAGTCGTTGATGTAGTGAAGGAAAAGAAGGGGACGGATACCCATATAGGCTTGGAATATGGACTGTTCCACAAAGCCAACAAAAAGGCAGGCATAGCTCAGACCCATACAGGTGCCCGTGGCTACTACTTTGGTTTGGAGGAAGTGGGAGGAGCCAAAATTATTGAGAGTAAGAACTAATTCGGCTAGACGGAGGAGAGTGGTGGTAGAGGGGAATTGGTTAGATCTGGAATCCAAAAAGAAGTGGAGAGCTTTGAGACTGTACTGGTGGGGGATGGAGGTATATAGGGACTGGACGTCCATGGTGAAAATAAGGTGGTGGGGGCCAGGGAACTTAAAATCATTGAAAAAATTCAAAGCGTGAAAAGTGTCACGAACATAGGTGGGAAGGGATTGAACAAGGGGGGATAAAATAGTGTCAAGAAATGCAGAAAGGTGTTCGGTGGGGCAGGAGCAAGCTGAGACAATGGGTCTACCTGAACAGGCAGGTTTGTGGATCTTGGGTTAAGTTATCTTTAAGTTATCTTGTACTTAAGGAGAAATCTGTCTTTTTAATAAGCTGAAACAGAAAGCACTAGATGATGGTGATGAAAGCGTTGCGAAAGTGGAATTTAAAGATAGTCATGGGTGGTTTGATTGGTTTCTGAGGTGAGAGCAGCTTCATAGCTTAAAGTTTACTGGAGAGAGTGCTTCTGTGATACTGAAGCTGCTGAAAGTTCCCCGCAGAACTGAAGAAAATAATTACAGAAGGTGGTTATTCGTATGAGCAAGTGTTTAACTGTGATGAAACTGCAATTGGAAAAATAAATTGCAGAGCAAGACATTTATTTTGATAGAAGAAAAGCGGGCTAAGGGACAGGTTTAGCCTAATGCCTATTATTAACACCACTGTTGATGCTGTCCTTAAGCCTCTTCTAGTGTACTATTCAGAAAATCTGAGGGCACTTAAAGGCTTTGATAAGAATACACTTCTCGTGTTCCATTCACATCCAAGTGGTTGGAATACCTAAGTGCTGTTTTCTGAGTACATGAGTGGATACGTTAGTCCTTTTGTTGAAAATTAGTGTAGAGAAAATAATCTTGATATATAAGTGTCTTGTGATTGTTGATAATTGTGTTGCTCATCCACCTGGCATTACCGAGTATGGCGGTAACATTCGTGTTGCGTTCTTACTGCCGAATGCAACAACGTTGCTGCAGCCATGTGACCAAGGCCTAATAGCCACAATTAAGGCTTACTATACGCAAAATGTGATGCGTTTTATTGTAAGTACCATTGACAGAGAGGGCAACTCCGAAGCATCTTTGCGAGAGATCTGGAAAGAGTACAATATAAAACTGGTGATTGCCAACCTTGGAGATGCTCACGATAGGCTAACAGTTTCGATGAGAAATGGCATTTGGAGGAAACTATGTCCCGAAGCAGTGAACGATTTTAATGGCTTCGAACCATCAACAATAAATATGGCAATAGTGAGTTTGGCTAAGGGGGCTGGGTTTGTGGAAGTTGCTGAAGATGATGTTGAAGAGGTTTTGGCATTCCATGACCAAGAACTGACAGATGAAGAGCTGATGCAATTGTAAAAGGAAAGGATAACAATCGAAACCGAACACAATAGCGAATGGCCCAAGAGTGAAGTCGTCCAGGAACTGAACGAAAAGCAATTGCATGAGATTTTCGCTGCGTTTGACAATGCTGCAATGATTGCAGAAAAGCAAGACTTTAATTTTGAAAGGGTACGTAGGTTTAGGGCATATTTGCAGGATGGTCTGAGTGCTTACAGAGAACTGTATGATAGAAAAATGCGCGAGGCTAAGCAGTCAAGCCTACTGTCGTTTTCCATGCCTTCCACATCAGCCACAGCAGACGACGAACCTCGACCTTCAACATCAAGGCAGGCAGACATAGAAGAAGGTGACCTGCCTGCCCTGATGGAATCAGATGACGATGAGATGACACCCCAGTCTCCTCTACCTCCCACCACCCCAACCTCCGACAACTCAGCCTAACACACTATCATCAGTGTGCTTGCTGTCTTCCCAATACTGGTAAGTGAAATTACACTGTACAAACATTATTTCTACTTCATATAGGCTTAGTATTTTTATGTGTTATTTGGTACGATTTGTTATTTGGTATGATTTGGCAGTTTCATAGCTTAAGGGTTACTGAAGAGAGTACTTCTATGAGAGCGCTTGTGTGAGATTTTCGCTATGATAGACAGTACTGCAATGATTGGCAAAAAGTATTTTTATTTTACATAGGCTGTGTATTTATCATGCCATTCCTGCTTTTATTGTATGTTACTGTTATTTTAGGTTTTATGGGTTATTTGGCATGATTTTGTAGGTTATTTTTTGGATCTGAGAACGCTCACAAATTTTTCCCATATTAATAAATGGTAATTGCTTCTTCACTTTACGACATTCTGGCTTACAAACCGTTTCATAGGAATGCTCTACCTTTGGATAGTGGGAGAAACCTGGTACTTGGAAATATTGAAAGTTAGATCAGTAGTGGCTAAGTTATTAGAAGGTATTCTATCCAGGATATATAAGTATTTTGATAGACAGGGCCTGCTTAGCAACAATCAATGTGGCTTTTTGCATGATAGGTTATGTCTAACCAATCTTATAGAGCTATTCAAGAAGGTACCATGAAAGTTGGCAGTTGATGTTGTCTACGTGGACTGTAGCAAGGCCTTTGAAGTCCCAACTAGGAGCTGATACAATGTTTGGAAATCAGGATAAAGTAGTAAATTAGATTCAACATTGACGTAGCAAGAAAAGCTAGACAGATAGAATGAGATGGTTGTTTCTCCTACGGGAGGCCTGTGTACTAGTAATGTGCCACAGGGATCAGTGCTGGGTCCATTGTTGTTTGTTGTTTGTTATTTGTATCACAATAATAACAGAATGATTTGTTTTCTGTTGGTCTTCGTGGTGAAGGACATGTCTAACATGCCAAAGAGAGACGTTATGGATACGATGGGAGGCGAGGATCTTGGTACAATAATTTTCGCTAAGAAGGTAGTGCTGAGCAAATCTGTAGGCCTGGAGATAGAAAAGTCTCTTGGTCTTGATGGAATGGATCCCAGGTACTGAAAGAAATGGTAGAAGCTATAGTAGAGGCTTTAGTGATAATTTACCAAAGTTCTCTGGACTCTGGGCAGCTCCTGGCGGATTGGAAGACAGCAAATGTTGGATGTAGGCAAAAGGCAGATGACTCCAGGCTAGTTAGTTTAATATCTGTAGTTGAGAAAATGCATGAAGCTATCATTAAGGAAGAAATACCAAGGCATCTGAAAAGAAGTGGGTCCATCAGGCAGACACAGCATGGATTCAGCAAAGACAGGTTCTGTTTGACAAATTTACTGGAGTTCTTTGAGGATATAATGAGTGCAGTGGATAGAAGAGAATAGATGGATACTATTTACTTGGATTTCCAGAAGGCGTTCGATAAGGTGCCGCATAAAAGACTTGTCCATAAGATATGGATACATAGAGTTGGGGGTGATGTATTAGCATGGATGGGAGGATTGGTTAACTAATAGAAAGCAGAGAGTTGGGATACATGGATGTTTCTCTGATTGCCAATCAGTGGTGAACAGTGTGACATGGGTTGGTACTGGGCCTGAAACTGTTCATGATATACATTAATGACCTGGAAGAGAAGACTGAGTGTAGTGTCTCTCAGTTTGCTGATGATACTAAATTGAGTGGAAAAGCAAATTGTGCAGAAGATACAGGAAGTCTTCAGAGAGATATAGACAGGTTAAGTGAGTGGGAAGGGTCTGGCAGATGGAGTACAATGTTGGTAAATGTGAGGTCTTCCACTTTTAAAGGAAAAGTGAAAGACTAGATTATTATTTAAATTGTAAAAAGTTGCAGAATGCTGCTGTGCAGAGGGACTTGGGAGTGTTTGTGCATGAATCACAAAAGGTTGGTTTGCAGGTGCAACAGGCTATCAAGAAGGCAAATGGAATGTTGGCCTTCATTGCTAGAGGTATTGAATTTAAGAAAAGGGCGGTTATGCTGCAACTGTACAGGTACTGGTAAGGCTGCACCTGGAGTACACCGACTGTGTGGAGTTCTGTCTCCGTACATGGCTTTGCAGGCAGTGCAGAGGAGGTTAACCAGGTTGATTCCAGAGATGAAGGGGTTAGACTGTGATTGACTGGTCTGGGACTGTACTCGCTGGAATTCAGAAGAATGAGAGGAAATTTTATGGAAACATAAAAATGATTAAGGAAGTAGATAAGATAGAGGCAGGAAAGCTTTTTTTCCACTGGTAGGTGAGACTAGAACTGGGAGAGATGGCCTTAAGATTTGAGGGAGTAGATCTAGGATGGAGATGACAAGGTACTGTTTTTCCCAGAGAATGGCGAATCTGTGGAATTTTCCGCCCAATGATGCAGTGGAGGCTAAGTCAGTAAATATATTTATGTAAAGGGGGTTTCTTTTTTTTTCTTTGTTATTGTTGGGAAAGGGTTTCCTTTTGTTAACTAGCAGGAATGCTAATTTACTGATAACGAGAATGGTATTCCTTTGTAAACCAAATGGGGATTAATGTTCTTTCTTCTGAGTCTGTAAGCTTTTGTTGACGGGCTTTTGGGCAGATCGGCGCAAGGGGGTCGAGAGAGAGGACGCAATGCTCTAAGCTGGGCGAGGATCGGACCCCAAAGGGGGGTCCGAGGCCGGGAGATTCTCCGAGGGGGGGGGGGGGATGAAGCTAGATGTGCTTGGTTGACCACTCGGAGGGTTCTGAGCTGTTTGGAGAGTCGAGGAGTTTGGAGGGTCCTGAGCTGCGAGTCGAGGAGTTCGAAGGGGATCGAATGGTGGCCAGAAGACTTCAGTAATTGAGCTTCAACGGTTGTGCACGAAGTGGTTTGGACTTTGATAAGTTTGGCGCCTTTTCTTTAATTTTCTCTTCATATATACTGTATCGTTATTAATCACTTAGTTATAGTAACCTTTATAAATTGAACTCATTTAATCGCATATGGTGTACTGTCTGTTTTTGGGCGAGGCGGGGACATCACACAGCATCCACACCAGCTGATTACCCAGTTTGGCGGGGCCGAAGGCTGCTCCCCCAGACGAAACGAGCTGAGCGAGCCTGAGGCGACCCAGGGAGTTACATTTAAGATAAGGTTGGATAGATTTTTGCAAAGTAGAGAATTAAGGGTTATGGGGGAAAGGCAGGTTAGTGGAGATGAGTCCATGGCCAGATCAGCCATGATCTTATTGAATGGTGGAGCAGGCTCAACGGGCCAGATGGCCTACTCCTCCTCCTATTTCTTATGTTCATATTAGATGATAATGTGGTAAACTGGATCAGCAAATTTGCAGATGACACCCAGATTGGGGTATGGTAAACAGCAAGGAAAGCTATGAAAGCTTTCAATGGGATCTGGACGAGCTGGATAAATTGGCTGAAAAAATGTAGACAAGTGTGAGGTGTTGCACTTTGGGAGGAAGGGCTGTCCATTGTAGAATGTATGCAATGAACAGTAGGCCACTGAAGAACTGCAGCTGAACAAAGGGATCTAGAAATACTGATCCAAAATTCCTTGAAAGTGATATCTTAGGTAGATGGGGTTGTAAAGAAATCAAAGTACTGAGTGCAGGAGTTTGGGCGTTATGTTGAAATTGTATAAGACATTGGTGAGGCCAGTGTGCAGTTCTGGTCTTCTAATTGCAGGAAAGTTATCAATAAAAGTGATAGAATGCAGTAAAAATTTACAAGTATGTTGTCAGGATTGAGGACCTAAGTTACAGAAGTTTAAATTGAATTGACTTTATTTCTTACATCTTTCACATACATGAGGAGTAAAAATCTTTGTTATGTCTCCACCTAAATGTGCAATGTGCAATCATAGTAATTTATAATAAATAGAACAGTCAATGTAACATAGAAATGCACTCAAATCAGTGTGATTTAATAAGTCTGATGGCCTGGTGGAAGCTATTGTCGTGGAGCCTTTTGGTCCTGGCTTCTGTGCTGTGGTACCATTTCCAGGATGGTAGCAGTTGGAATGCATTGCGGTTAGGGTAACCCGGGTCCCCAATGATCCTTCAGGCCTTTTTTTTTAACACCTGTCTTTGTAAGTGTCCTGCTTTATGAGAAGTTCACAACTACAGATGCACTGGGCTGACCACACCTCTCTCTACAGAACCCTGCAATTAAAGGAGGTAAATTTCCCATAGCAGGCAGTGATGCAGCCAGTCAGGATGCTCTCAATTGTGGCCCTATAAAATGTACTTAGGATTTTGGGGGCCCATACCAAACTTCCCCAACCATCTGAGGTGAAATAGGTGCTGTTATGCTTTTTTCACCACACAGCTGGTGTGTATATATACCATGTGAGATCCTCGGTGATGTGGATGCTGAGGAACTTAAAACTGTTTACCCTCTCAACCCCATATACGTTGATGTCAGTAGGGGTTACCCATCTCCATTCCTCCTGAAATCCACAACCAGTTTCTTTGTTTTTGTGTCAATGAGGGAGAGGTAAATTTCTTGACACTACTGTGTCAGAGAGATGACTTCTTCCCTGTAGGCCACCTTGTTATTGTTTGAGCTGAGGTCAATCAATGTGTCATTGGCAAATTTAATTAGCAGATCAGAGCTGTGTGTGGCAACACAGTTGTAGGTATGCAGGGAGTAAAGGAGGGGACTTGGTACACAGCCCTGAGGGGCTCCTGTGTTGAGAATCAGAGGTGAAGGGAGCCCACTCTTTACACCTGCTGGTGATCTGATTGGAAGTCCAAGATCCAGCTGCACAAGGCAGGGTCAAGGCCGAGGTCTCTGAGCTTACTGTCAAGTCTGGATGGAATTATGGTGTTGAATGCTGAATCATAGTCCAAGAACAGCATTCTCACATAAGCATTCTTCTTCTCCAGATGTGTAAGCACTTTATATAGGTTTGGACTTAATATTCCCTGGAGTGAAGGAGAATGAGTGGAGATACGATAGAGGTACACAAAATCAGAAGGGGTATAGATATGGTCAATTCAAGCAGGCTTTTTCCACTGAGGTTAGGTGAGACTAGAACTAGGGGTGAATAGTTTCCTTAAATATATTTAAGGAAATCCTAAGGAGGTGCTTCTTCACTTAGAGGATGCTGCAAGTGTGTAATGAGCTGCCAGGGGAAGTAATGAATTTGCATTTGATTGCGACATTTAAGTGAAGTTTGGCTGAATACATGAATGGAAGTGTTATGGAGGGCATTGTCCAGGCACCGGTTGATGAGACTAGGAAAAATTAGTTCGGTATGGAGTTGGTGGCTGATGGGATTGTATAGTGCTCTATGACTCTATAACTTGTTTCCTGGCAAAGTAGGTTCTCTTCAACCCTAAAAGCATCAGAATGATTGATGAAATCCATCCTTAAATGAGGAGTAGAATTAAACCCAACCTTTAGCTGTGTTCAACAAGTGGCAAGGGATGTTTCTTCTCATAAATACTTTTTAGCACTTTTGTTTTGCTGAAGGACTTAATAGTATGGGTTGTAGATAATACACAAACGTATCTCTTCAGCATGGTGCCTTTGTTGTGTAAGAACCCCTAGGAAGCGTTTCACTGCTAACGTTATGATCTTTCTGTAGAAGCAGGGTTTGGGTTAAGGTTAGAGATAACAGGTGCTTTGGAATGTGAGCTATCCAATGAAGAGAGTGTTTTCTCCTGTCGTGTGCCTGACATTGGTGGGATTTAGGTCTTTTGTTTGGTGGGAAATGAAGGGAGAAGATGCCGGAGAGAAGAGGTTGTAGGACTCAACCCGGAGTGGGGCCATTATTCGATGAAGCGCGGGGAGATCGAAGGAGGATCGGTGAAGGGGAAACCGCGAGCTCCAACTTGTACACATTAGACTGTTTTGTTAAAATGGGCCCTTTTTTTTGCTTTTTCTTTACTAACCCTTTAGTCAAATTAAGAACTATAAAGCTAAATCGTTCAGTTGAATGTGGTGTACTGTCTGTTATTTTGTGGTACTTATTTGTAACAGGGTAATGAATCACGCAGCATCCACACAAACAGGAGGTTTCAGGGGGGCTTGCACCTCAATCTCACACGTTTGGCGGTGCTGGAAATTGTCTTTCCTAGACTTGCGCAGCCACTGGAACCAGAGTGTTTCAATTGTTATTTTGATTTATTTGCATTTACAGAGACCAAAAGTTAACTTGCCTTATTAACTGTATTTTATCGATAACATAAATTAATCGATTTTGACAAACACCTAAAAAGAAAGTTTTAAAAAAAGAATAAGAAAATTAGAGTCCTCATCAGCAATGTTGGTGGGCTTAGTGGTCTGTGCTTTTAAGTACTTTGTACTTATCAACCACCTATTCATTGGCATCAGTGAATCAAGATCTTTCAGCCCTAAACCATACTGTGGCTTTAGAACAACCATGGAAGAAAAGCCACATTCCTAGAGGATTGGTCAATATTACTGCAAGGGCTCTGCATCAAAATAGCATTTAACCAAGAAGCATTTCATGAAAAAGCTCTGGTGAATTGAAACTCTAAGAATCTTGATGATGCAGGATGAGTTTTTCACTGACTAGTGTCAAATTAAATATGAAGGAAAATGGAGGTGTTGTTGCAAATGAAGAAAAACTCACTCCATTTTGCTGCAGAAGTTTCTCAGCACGGTAATCAAGGAAGTAAAACTCAACCCAACTGTTTTCAGCTGTTTCGTAAACTAACCTTTTATCAGGTTACATGTAGAAGTGCTCATGAGAGAAGAGTGTTTCAATTTGAAACTTTTTATGATACAGCAATTCATGGCTATAGGCAGCAAAATCTGGATAGTTGTAGTTAAAAAAAAAGATAGGGTGGTGGCCAGTTAAATAACTATGGAAATTACATTGGTCTTGGAGTACTTTTCCAAACTTATTAATGTTCCTACTTTATTACTTTGTAATTTCTTTTATATATTTTCTGGTAAATAGTTATCAGCATTCCTGCAAATGATACCAATATATAGCAAAATTTATATGCTTGTAGCGATGTGCTACACACAGTGCTGAAATAATGACACGTAGTTGGTAAGTCGTTTCGAGACTAGTTTATTCAAACTTCGCGGTGCTGGTATTTAAATCCCTGGCGCCTGCCCTCTCCGGGTGGAAATGACATTGGAGGTGCATTGCCAAAGTCTACCCCCCGTGCGCTGGCTATTTGTGAGCCGGTTTGCCTGTGCAGAAAGTGGGTCGCCACATAACACCCCCCCCCCCCCCCCCGAACCGGCAATACACCCCCCAATGTCCACAGTCTGGAGCAGCTTCTGTTTAGGAGGTCTGCCCTGCGCCGCGATACCTGAACCTCGACCGGCTGCGCCGTCCACATGGGCTGGTTTGAATCGGTCCACCGTGAAAACCTCCTCTTTCCCCCCAATGTCCAGAACGTACGTGGACCCGTTGTTGTTGATCACCCTGAACGGCCCCTCGTACGGCCGCTGTAGCAGTGCCCAGTGTCCGCCCCTTCGTGCAAACACAAACTTACAGTTTTGCAGTTCTTTAGGTACATGGGTTGGGGTCGGTCCGTGCTGTGAAGTTGGTACAGGGGCCAGGTTGCCGAGCCTTCACGTAACCTGTCCAGGACAGCTGCGGGTTCTTCCTCTTGCCCCCTTGGGGCTGGTATGAATTCTCCCGGGACAGCCAGGGGTGCACCGTACACCAACTCGGCCAATGAAGTGTGCAGATCCTCGTTGGGCGCTGTATGGATTCCAAGCAGGACCCAGGGAAGCTCGTCCACCCAGTTAGGTCCTCTCAGGCGGGCCATGAGAGCCGACTTCAAGTTCCACCAGTCCGTTCGACTGTGGGTGGTAGGCAGTTGTGTGGTGCAGCTGCATTCCCAACAGGCTGGCCACAGCCGACCACAGGCTGGAGGTGAACTGGACGGAGGTAATGTGGGCCGGTACCCCAAAGTGTGCTACCCAGGTTGCGATCAGTGCTCGGGCGCAGGAATTGGCAGATGTGTCGGTGAGTGGGACCGCCTCTGGCCACCTCGTGAACCAGTCTACCATAGTTAGGAGGTACTGCGCTCCTTGGGACACTGGTTGGGGGCCCACGATATCCACATGAATGTGTACTTGAGTTCAGGTGGTCGTAGGTGCTTGCTGAAGAATGCCAGGGGTTGCCAGCGCCCCTCGATGAGCTGCTCCAGCACCCCACCGACTACTGTGTCGGATGTCCACACCTGTGCTGTGTCAGACGCGTCCACTGTGAGGGCAGTTGGAAAGTCTGTTCTGGGGTGCACCAGCATCGCGGCATCTGCCAAGGCTTCCTTGGCTTTAACGAAAGTGGCCGCAGCTTCCTCGACCCAAGTAATGTCCTTGCCTTTACCCGGCATCAGGGTTTACAAAAGGCGCATGATACGGGCTGCTGAGGGGAGGAAACGATGGTAGAAGTTCACCATACCAATGAACTCCTGCAGGCCTTTGACCGTGTTGGGCCGGGCAAAGTGGCGGATCGCGACTACCTTGGCTGGCAGAGGTGTTGCCCTGTCTTTGGTAATCCTGTGGCCCAGGAAGTCGATGGTATCGAGACTGAACTGGCATTTGGCTGGGTTGATTGTGAGGCCGAAATCTCTCAGGCGGGAGTAGAGCTGGTGGAGGTGGGCCAGATGCTCCTGACGACTACTGCTGGCTATAAGGATGTCGTCCAAGTAGATGAACGCAAAGTCCAGGTCGCGTCCCACCGCATCCATTAGCCGCTGGAATGTCTGTGTGGCATTCTTCAGGCCGAACGGCATTCGGAGGAACTCGAACAGGCCAAACAGGGTGATGAGTGCTGTTTTGGAGATGTCTTCAGCGTGCACTGGGATTTGATGGTATCCCCGGACGAGGTCTACTTTGGTCAAGATTCTTGCCCTGTGCAGGTTTGCTGCAAAGTCCTGTATGTGCGGCACGGGGTAGCGGTCTGGAGTTGTAGCCTCGTTCAGTCTGCGGTAGTCGCCGCATGGTCTCCAACCCCTGGCTGCTTTGGGCACCATGTGCAGGGGGGAGGCCCATGGGCAGTTGGACCTCCGTACGATCCCCAATTCCTCCATCCTCTTGAACTCCTCCTTCACCAGGCGGAGCTTTTCCGGGGGGAGCCTTTGTGCGCGGGCATGGAGAGGTGGTCCCTGGGTCGGAATGTGGTGCTGTACCCCGTGTCTGGGCATGGCTGCTGTGAACTGCGGTGCCAGAATCGATGGGAAGTCCGCCAGGATTCTGGTGAATTCGTTGTCCGGCAGCGTGATGGAGTCCAGGTGTGGGGCCGGCAACTTGGCTTCACCCAGAGAGAATGTCTGGAAAGTCTTGGCATGTACCAGTCTTTTCCCTTGCAAGTCTACCAGCAGGCTGTGAGCTTGCAAGAAGTCCACCCCCAGGAGTGGTTGGGCCACGGCAGCCAATATGAAGGCCCACGTGAACCGGCTGGCGCCGAACTGCAGCTGCACTGGGCAGGTGCCGTAGGTCCGTGTCATGCTGCCGTTTGCGGCCCTCAGGGTGGGTCCTGGCTTCCTGTTGCGGGTGTCGTACCCCGTCGGGGACAAAACGCTGATCTCCGCTCCGCTGTCGACCAAGAAGCGGCGTCCCGACTGCTTGTCCCAGACGTACAAGAGGCTGTCCTGGTGGCCAGCCGCCATAGTCATTAGTGGCAGCTGGTCCTGGCCCTTGCAGAGCGGGCGACAACGGCGGGCTTTTGTGCCCCACCGCTGGTGGTAGAAACACCACTGTTCACTGTCCTCCTCGCTCCTGCGTCTGTGTTGTGTGCACTCCCCTGCCGGGCCTGGTCTGGTCTGCTGTTGTGTGCGTGGCCTAGTAATCTGATCGACGGACGCCAAACTCTCCCTCTTGGCTTTCCACAGCACGTTTGCCTGGGCAGCCACCTTCCGGGGGTCGCTGAAATCTGCGTCGGCCAGCAGCAGATGTATGTCCTCAGGCAGTTGCTCCAGGAGCTTGCTCAAACATGAGGCAGGGCTTGAGTCCGTCAGCCAGGGCCAGCATCTCGTTCATCAATGCTGACGGCAGTCTGTCTCCCAAACCGTCCAGGTGAAGCAGGCGGGCACCCCGCTCACGCCGTGAGAGGTCAAAGGTCCCAATGAGCAGCGCTTTGAATGCTTCATATTTGCCTTCTTCCAGGGGCGACTATATGAAATCCGCAACCTCGGCGGCCGTTTGCTGGTCAAGGGCACTCACCATGTGGTAGTAACGCATGGAATCAGAGGAGATCTGCTGAATCTGGAACTGGGCTTCTGCTTGTCTAAACCACACGCGTGGTCGCAGCGTCCAGAAAGTCGGCAGTTTTAGCGAAACTGCGTGAACAGATGAAGAGTCGGTCATCTTTGGTCCAAATCCCGTTTGGACCGTTGGGGTCACCAATGTAGCGATGTGCTACACACAGCGCTGAAATAACGACACGCAGTTGGTAAGTCGTTTCGAGACCAGTTTATTCAAATTTCACGGGGCTGGTATTTAAATCCCTAGCGCCCGCCCTCTCCGGGCGGAAATGACATTGGAGGTGCATTGCCAAAGTCACCCCCCGGGCGCTGGCTATTTGTGAGCCGGTTCGCCACATGCTTTTAAATATTGATGATTAAGGTAAGTTCAATAAAATACTTGTGCAACAAATCCAGCGTTCCTGAGTTCTCAGCAGTATTTCAAATTGCAGAAGCATATACAGCACTGTTAACTCAGCCTCGCATTTACATTAAAAAGTTGTATTTTGTGAAGGCCTATGTCAAGTGTGAAGTAATTTAAATTCAAAGTAGTTGCCAAGCATGGTTAATGTCAATTTTCTTCACTTTCTTAGCTATAGTCTTAACTCTTCTACTGTGCAATCTATTAAATCCCCTAAAACTTTAAAAGTGCAATATTTACTTGGATGTTGGCAGTTGAGATCAGCCTGTCTGAAAGGGTTCATTTTAAATTAATTTGGTTCAATGTCAGCTTATGATAAAGCAATCCATGCTGTAAATCCTCTAATTTTAATAATGGTGGTTGTGGAAAGTAGCCTAATTTTTTAATTTCTGAGATTTACCATTGTTACTGGAAATGATCTTTAACTTTGTATTCCTAAATTCTTTTAAAATTTTGGCCATGTGTACATTTCTCTTTCTCAGCCTGTAGGAGAAAGTGTCAGTAAATCTTGCCTCTTTCATAACACTGAACTGATTATTACTTTCCTTTTTATTCAATGCCTTTTAAAGTTACTTTTGCACATTTTCCTAAATTCATTACTTCATATTTATTTATGTGCAATGGACTGCAATTTACCTATTTTTTCCCGCTTCACTATCCTCTTATGTATTTTTGGAAACTTGGCTAATTGCTGTACTGGTAATATAGTATATGCAAATATCAATGCATTTGATTTTTTATATTTTATCTTCTGTTGCCCACCTGCTTGATATTAGGCTGTTAGTAATGAAAGATTCCAGTTTTGAAATGTTTTTCTGAAACAGTTCAATTATTACCAATACCTCTTCTGTTTTGATTTGTCAACTGTAGTGTAACCTCTGTAAAGTATACATTCAGTTCATTGTGCTTTGTGCAGGTACCTGGAGAGTTATGAAAAGTTACATCATTTTGGTGAGGATGAAGAAGTACTTACACCAACTAATTCTCGACCACAAGCTGTTGTTTCTGGGGTTCATTTGTTTTATAATCATCATCAGCACATTATCCCAGGTAAGTACCAATGAAACAAAGTCTGGAAGAAAATAATTGAATAACCTGTTTTGGAGATGGACTTTGAACTCTTCACAGAGAAATACCCAGTTGGTACATTTATTTCAGTACAGTTTCTCTTAAACCGCCAGTTTAGGAGTGAACTAACTCTTTGTGGACCCTGGTGCCTATAGGCACTATGTAGTACATTATGTAGTACTGTCTATTTCAGTTAGCATATGTGCAAAGTAATTGGGCTATGAGATTACTTCAGAACAAATTTTAAATAGCTTTTAATTCAAAGATTTCAAAAGTACATTTAATGTCAGAGAAATGTATACAATATACATTTGGCATGCAAAAGTTTGGGCACCCGGTCAAAATTCCTGTTACTGTGAATAGTTGAGTAGAAGATGAACTGATCTCCAAAAGACATAAAGTTAAAGATGGAACATTCTTTTCAACATTTTAAGCAAGATTAGTGTATTATTTTTGTTTTGCTCAATTTTGGAGTGGGAATAAAAGGAAAGGAGCACCATGCAAAAGTTTGGATACCCCAAGAGATTTGAGCTCTCAGATAACTTTTACCAAGGTCTCAGACCTTAATTAGCTTGTCAGGGCTATGGCTTGTTCACAATCATCGTTAGGAAAGGCCAGGTGATGAAAATTTCAAAGCTTTATAAATACCCTGATTCCTCCAACCTTGTCCCAACAATCAGCAGCCATGGGCTCCTCTAAGCAGCTGCCTAGCACTCTGAAAATTAAAATAAATTATGCCCACAAAGCAGGAGAAGGCTATAAGAAGTTAGCAAAGTGTTTTTAGGTAGCCACTTCCTCACTTTGTAATATAATTAAGAAATGGCAGTTAACAGGAACGGTGGAGGTCAAGTTAAGGTCTGAAAGACCAAGAAAACCTTCCGAGAGAACTGCTTGTAGGATTGCTAGAAAGGCAAATCAAAACCCCCGTTTGACTGCAAAAGACATTTAGGAAGATTTAACAGATTCTGGAGTGGTGGTGCACTGTTCTACTAGTCATCAGAAGAAAATCTTTCCTGCATCCTCACCTCAAAATCCAGCATCAGAAGTTTGCAAAGGAACATCTAAACAAGCCTGATGCATTTTGGAAACAAGTCCTGTGGACTGATGAAGTTAAAATAGAACTTTTTAGCCGCAATGAGCAAAGCTATGTTTGGAGAAGAAAAGGGTGCAGAATTTCATGAAAAGAACACCTCTCCAATTGTTAAGCACAGGGGTGGATCGATCATGCTTTGGGCTTATGTTGCAGCCACTGGCATGGGGAATATTTCACTGGTAGAGGGAAGAATGAATTCAATTAAATACCAGCAAATTCAAGAAGTAAGCATCACATCGTCTGTAAAAAACTGAAGGTGAAAGGAGGATGGCTTCTACAACAGGCTAATGATCCTAAACACACGTCAAAATCCACAATGGACTATCTCAAGTGGTGCAAGCTGAAGGTTTTGCCATGGTCCTCACAGTCCCCCCACCTAAACATCATTGAAAATCTGTGGATAGACCTGAAAAGAGCAGTGCATGCAAGATGGCCCAAGAATCTCACAGAAATAGAAGCCCTTTGCAAGGAACAATGGGCTACAGAAACCATTTACAAGCTGTGTTACTAAGTACTGACCACGGAGGATGCCCACACCTTTGCTTCAGGCCCTTTTCCATTTTTGTTATTTTGAAACTATAAAAGATGGAAATAAAGAAGTAATCTCGTTTAAAAATATCAAAGAAACTTTGTCTTTTGGAAATTAGGTCATCTTTTACTCGCTTAGCTATTCACAGTAACAGAAATTTTGACTAGGGGTGCTCAAACTTTTGCATGCCACTGTACATCCTGAAATTCTTTCTTTGCAACCATCCACAATAACAGAGGAGTGCCCCAAAGAATGAATGACAGTTAAATGTTAGAACCCCAAAGCACCCCACCAGCTCCCCCCACCCACGTATAAGCAGCAGCAAATCAAAGATTGCCCCCCCCCCCCACCAGCAAAAAAAGTATCAGCACCCATGCGTGCAGCAAAGCATCAATAAAAGCACTGACTTGCAGGTCCTGAAAGACTACTTGTTTGCTTGGTAATTCGACATACCACAGTCTCTCTCCCTAATAAGGGAAAAAGAAGTATCCTCGTTTCACAGCGAGAGGAGAGACATAACAAACAATTGCTGATTTAAAAATCTGTTGTGTCACTTTTTCGGAGCTCTGTGCTCAAAGAACTCGGGTCTCTGGGCACGCAGCCAGCTTGCTGCTTTCGATCTTCCGTCTCCCACGACACACCGATTTCCTACGGAGGCACCGACCTCAAGTCTGCCTGCCTCCAGAGCCACGAAATCCCAGAACCCTGAAGGCATGTTAGTCTTCTAGGCCGTGTCCTTGGTATGTCGAATAGCGGCCAGTTGTGAGACCCCGAGAGTGGGTCCCATTGATACAGCATAAAGTAGCCATTCTGCCGATTGTGCCTTTGATAACCATTTCCTAGCCCATCAATCTTTTACCCCTCAGTTTTCTCCTGTTAATGTTAGCACTGAATCTATCTACCATCTTTTTAGACATACCAAATCAAAGGAATTCTCTATTTAAAAAAAAATACTCCTAGCAGTTCTCAGTTCTTGTAGTAATTACCTTATACCATGCCCTCTTGTTATAGCATTTCAGCCAGTGGAAACATTTTCTCATTTTTCTAAACCTTTAAACTTGTTCTTCTATTAATGGAGAAAGGCAATATCCTCTTCTGTAGTCTAACTGACATTGTGCATCTAGTATTGATGTAAATCTCTGCACCCTCTCTATGGCCTTTATTTTTATACCTGAAGAGTGATATCCAGAATTCAACAGTGCTCCTTTTGGTGTATGAACATTTATAAAAGTTATTAACGTTTATTTCTAAAAGCCATGGATTCCTGTATGGATTATTACAGCTTTTCAAACTGTGCTCGCACTGAAAGATCTTTGTCTATACATCTTGTCTTTAATATGGTTGTAGCCGACATCAGAATATCTTTCAGCCTTCCCTGCAAAATTGTGCCATTTAATTGCATTGACATCATCATTTTTCTAACAAAACCTATCATATAACCATAACCATATAACAATCACAGCACGGAAACAGGCCATCTTGGCCCTCCTAGTCCGTGCCAAACCCTTAATCTCACCTAGTCCCACCTACCCGCACTCAGCCCATAACCCTCCACTCCTTTCCTGTCCATATACCTATCCAATTTTACCTTAAATGACACAACTGAACTGGCCTCTACTACTTCTACAGGAAGCTCATTCCACACAGCTATCATTCTTTGAGTAAAGAAATACCCCCTCGTGTTTCCCTTAAACTTCTGCCCCCTAACTCTCAAATCATGTCCTCTAGTTTGAATCTCCCCTACTCTTAATGGAAACAGCCTGTTCACGTCAACTCTATCTATCCCTCTCAAAATTTTAAATACCTCGATCAAATCCCCCCTCAACCTTCTATGCTCCAATGAATAGAGCCCTAACTTGTTCAACCTTTCTCTATAACTTAATTGCTGAAACCCAGGTAACATCCTAGTAAATCGTCTCTGCACTCTCTCTAATTTATTGATATCTTTCCTATAATTCGGTGACCAGAACTGCACACAATATTCCAAATTTGGCCTTACCAATGCCTTGTACAACTTTAGCATTACATCCCAACTTCTGTACTCAATGCTTTGATTTATAAAGGCCAGCGTTCCAAAAGCCCTCTTCACCACCCTATCTACATGAGACTCCACTTTCAGGGAACTATGCACAGTTATTCCTAGATCTCTCTGTTCCTCTGCATTCCTCAATGCCCTACCATTTACTCTGTATGTTCTATTTGGATTATTCCTGCCAAAATGTAGAACCTCACACTTCTCAGCATTAAACTCCATCTGCCAACGTTCAGCCCATTCTTCTAACCGGCATAAATCTCCCTGCAAGCTTTGAAAATCCACCTCATTATCCACAACACCTCCTACCTTTGTATCATCGGCATACTTACTAATCTAATTTACCACCCCATCATCCAGATCATTTATGTATATTACAAACAACATTGGGCCCAAAACAGATCCCTGAGGCACCCCGCTAGTCACCGGCCTCCATCCCGATAAACAATTATCCACCACTACTCTCTGGCATCTCCCATCTAGCCACTGTTAAAATCTATTTTATTACTCCAGCATTAATACCTAACGACTGAACCTTCTTAACTAACCTTCCATGTGGAACTTTGTCAAAGGCTTTGCTGAAGTCCATATAGAGTACATTCACTGCCTTACCCTCGTCAACATTCCTCGTAACTTCTTCAAAAAATTCAATAAGGTTTGTCAAACATGACCTTCCACGCACAAATCCATGCTGGCTACTTCTAATCAGATCCCGTCTATCCAGATAATTATAAATACTATCTCTAAGAATACTTTCCATTAATTTACCCACCACTGATGTCAAACTGACAGGTCTATAATTGCTAGGCTTCCTTCTAGAACCCTTTTTAAACAATGGAACCACATGAGCAATATGCCAATCCTCTGGCACAATCCCCGTTTCTAATGACATATTAAAGATCTCCATCAGAGCTCCTGCTATTTCTACACAAACTTCCCTCAAGGTCCTGGGGAATATCCTGTCAGGACCCGGAGATTTATCCACTTTTAAATTTCTTAAAAGCGCCAGTACCTCCACCTCTTTAATTGTCATAGGTTCCATAACTTCCTTACTTGTTTCCCACACCTTAGACAATTCAATATCCTTCTCCTTAGTGAATACCGAAGAGAAGAAATCATTCAAAATCTCTCCCATCTCCTTCGGTTCCACACAGCTGACCACTCTGATTCTCTAAGGGGCCAATTTTATCCCTCACTATCCTCTTGCTTTTAATATAACTGTAGAAACCTTTCGGATTTACTTTCACCTTATTTGCCAAACCAACCTCGTATCTTCTTTTAGCTTTTCTAATCTCTTTCTTAAGATTCCTTTTACATTCTTTATATTCCTCGAGCAATTCCTTTACTCCATGCTGCCTATATCTATTGTAGACATTCCTCTTTTTCTGAACCAAATTTCTAATATCCCTTGAAAACCATGGTGCTCTCAAACCTTTAACCTTTCCTTTCACCCTAACAGGAACATAAAGATTCTGTACCCTCATAATTTCACCCTTAAATGACCTCCATTTCTCTATTACATCCTTCCCATAAAACAACTTGACCCAATCCACTCTCTCTAAATCCCTTCGCATCCCCTCAAAGTTAGCCTTTCTCCAATCAAAAATCTCAACTCTAGGTCCAGTCCTGTCCTTCTCCATAATTATATTGAAGCTAATGCTATTGTGATCACTGGACCCGAAGTGCTCCCCAACACATACATCTGTCAGCTGACCTATCGCATTCCCTAACAGGAGATCCAACACTGCCCCATCTCTAGTCGGTACTTCTATGTATTGTTGCAAAAAACTATCCTGCACACATTTCACAAACTCTAAACCATCCAGCCCTTTTACAGAATGAGCTTCCCAGTCTACGTGTGGAAAATTAAAATCTCCCACAATCACCACTTTGTGTTTACTACAAATATCTGCTATCTCCTTACACATTTGCTCTTCCATCTCAACATGCTGCAAAAATTTCCCTTTTCAGTTTGCCTGTATTCTTTGAAAGTTTATAAATTGCCCTTTTTTCACATTGTCATTCATTTACAAGTTTAATTTATCTCCTACATAAGCATATCCAGTTCATAGTACATAGAACAATACAGCAAAGTACAAGCCCTTCAGTACACAATGGTCTCTCACATAGCCTGCTATTATTTTCATCCATGTGACTATTTAAGAGTTCCTTAAATGTTCCTAATGTATTTACTTCTACCTGCTCCATGTACTGACCACTCTCTGAGTAGTAAAGCAAAAAACACCTACTTCTGACCTCCTCCCTTATACTCTACAATTAGCATAAAAACATGTCCCCTTGTATTAGCTATTGCCTCCTGGGAAAAGGCCCTGGCTCTCTATTTTATCTATGGCTGTTATCATCCTTCAAACCTCTATCAAGTTGCCTCTCATCCTCCTTTGATCCAAAGAAAAAAATCTGAGTTTTCTCAACCTCTCCTCATAAGACATACTCTCTAATCCAAGCAACATCCTGGTAAGTCTCCACATCCTCCTATAATAAGGTGATCCGAACTGAACACAATATTGCAAGTGTGGTCTAACCAAAGTTTTCTGGAGCCGCAACATTACCTTATAGCCCTTGAACTCAGTCCAACATGCCATACTCCTTCATCTTGCATTGCAACTTTGAGGGATCTATGGACATGAACCCCAAGATTCTTCTGTTCTTCCCATGTTAAGAATCCTTCTGTTAACTCTGTCGTTGAGTTCAACCTTCCAAACTGTACCACTTCACACTTTTCTGATTGAACTCCATCTGCCACTTCTCAGCCCAGTTCTGCATCCTTTCAATGTCATCTTATTACAAACAACCTTCTACACCGTCCGCAACATTACCAACCTTCGTGTCAGTCTGCAAACTTACCACACTCTACCTCTTAACCCTTCCACTTCTTCATCCAAGTCCTTTATTAAAATCACAAACAGTAGGATTCCCAAAACCCTACAGATCCCTACGGAGCACTACTGCTCACAGATCTCCAGGATGAATATGCTCCATTCACTACCACCCTCTGCCTTCCATGGGCAAACCAACTCTGAATCCATGCAGCCAGGTTTTCATGAATTCTATCCCTCCTGACCTTCTGAATGAGCCTACCATGGGGAACCTTGTCAAATGTCTGTCTTAAAATCCATACATGCAACAACCACCACTTTACCTTCATCAATTTGTTTTGTAACTTTCTTGGAAAAAGTCAATCAGGTTCTTGAGGCATGACCTTCCCCTCTCAAAGTCCTGCTGACTACCCTAATCAGATTGTGCTTTTCTAAATGCTCGTAAATCCTGTTTCTAAGAATCCTCACCAGTAGTTTGTCCACCAGTAATGAAAAATTCACTGATCTTTAATTCCCAGGATTACCCCTATTACTTTTGTTGAACAAAGGATTGATTTGCTATTCTCTCAGTCTCCTGATACTACTCTTGTGGCCAGTGAGGACACAAAAATCATCACCAACAGCACAGCAATCTCTTCCCTTGTTTCCTGTGGTAACCTGAGGTATATCCCTCCAATCCTAACATTTATCTATCCTAATGTTTTTCAAGCTCCATAATGTGTTTTAGTGAATGTGGTTTCACCTAGGACATTTTGCAGCATTCTTCACTTTACCTGGGAAAACAGTTTTTTATGGCTACGCTCTTTTCTACAAAAATACCAATTTTGTATCTACATTACTCGCATTGTCATCCTACCAGGTGAGCTATCAAGCATTGCTTCTAACATGACGTGTATAATTTTAAGCACAGCTTTAACAGTTGATAGCTCTTGTAATCTAGGGAGGAAAAAAAACTAAATGCTTTTCTTTTTTTTCCCAGAAAGTGTACGTCGTGGTTATGGCCTATTTACAGAATTTACTACGATCAGTGACTATAATAAAGTGATGTTGTCTTTGCTTTCGGGACTTCCCAATGAAGTGGACTTTGCAATTAATGTTTGTACATTAATGTCGCATGGAAACCAACAGATTCTGCAAATGGAAAAAGACCCAAAGGTTGTTACACTTCTTCTTGCACATGCTGGGATTTTTGATGATAGTAAGTAATCTTTTTAATCCATAAATATTAGAATAAATTATAGCATTTAAATTTTGGCCATATGAAGAAATAGTATAGCGGAAGAGTACATCTAAGAGTCTCATGCTCTACCGACTGAGCTAGCCGGGCAATCATGCTTGCATCAGAGCAAATTTAAAGAAGTGGGATATTCTGATGAAGAGCAGCAGTGGTTTAAAAAAAAACAACAATATGGACTTTTAAGATCGTAAACCAGCGGGTTGTTGTTATGTCTCCTGCTCGCTGTGAAAATGGGGGACGCCTCCCTCTCCCTTGTCAGGGAGAGAGAGAACCTGTGGGTTGTCAAATTTCGGATGAAATGCGACGCTTTTGGGGTAACTTTGGTCTATGTCTTTGCTATTGCTTAGCACATGCTTGGGTTCAATGATAGTACTGATGTGCGCTTATTTTTGTTGGTGGGAGGAGGGGGGGATCCTTGCTCGCCGCTGCTTATGTGCATGAGGAGGGAGCTGGGGTGTCCTTGGAGTTCTCATGTTTAACTGTCATTCATTGTTTGGGGGCCACTTCTCTGTTTTCATGGATGTTTTGCAAAGAAAAAGCATTTCAGGATGTATATTGTATACATTTCTCTTGACATTAAACTTGACCTTTGGTATTTCTGTAACAGTAGGAACTCATTGATAAGTAGGAAATGAGTAATAAAATTGTAGCTTCACTCTGAGGTGAAGCAATTCTTTGAGATGTGGAAACTGCCAGGTGTTAAGTAATTTAAACCATGGTAAATGATTAACCTCACCAGAGGAAATAAAAACAGTAACCATGTACAGTAATTGACATTGAATGGAGTGGCAAAACTGATGGAAAATGAGGGAACCGCATTGAAATTTAACACTAAGACCTAGTGTTTTGTTTTAAGTGTGCATCACTCAAGATTTAGTATTTGCAAGTCAAAGGAAAACTAGTTGTGTTTAAATTTGAACTGTAGTTAAATTTGCTGCTAATCGTCAATAGTGAACTTATTCACAGTGTTTATACATTGTAACATCAAGCTACATCCACTTTGTAAATATAAAGCTCAAGTGATTTTTTTGAAGAAAAAATCTCTGGTTGAATTGCAAATTAATGAAGCTGTGGTAGTGGAGACAGTGTCAGGATTGCAGGACCTGGTAGACAGTGGTACTTGAATACTTAAGTGTCAAGTCAATGCCCTCGCCCAACACTATAATGTAAGAGTTCGGAAGATAAGTTGAAAGCAGTGCACTGAGAGTCAATTTGGGATAAATATCCTTATAAAAATGGCTGACAAGAGTATAAATAAGACTGCAAACAAATAACATGGGTAAAAGTGCATCTTTGATATTATAGAAATACCACTTTTCATATCTTTACTTTTAAGAAGATGTTGTGGAAGGAATTAGGCCATGAGACCATAAGGCTTAGGAGTCTGCCCTGTCATTCCATCATGGCTGATTTATTATCCCTCTCAACCCCTTTCTCCTGCCTTATCCCCATATACTTTGACATACTTACTAATCAAGAGCTTCAGCATTAAATATATCCAATGGACATGACCTCCTAAGCTGTCTGTGGCAATGAATATAACAGATTCACCACCCTCTGGTTAAATAAATTCCTTCTCATCTCTGTTTTAAATGGATGCCCTCAATTCTGAGCCAGTGCCCTCTAGTTGCGGACTCCCCTGTTCAAGGAAACATCCACCCCAGGTTCACTCTAGGTCTTTCAATATTCAGTAGGTCTCAATGAGATACCCCCTCTCTTCTAAACTCCAGCAAGTACAGATCCAGAGCCATGAAACACTTCTCATGCATTAACCCTTTCAGTCTCTTGAACCTCCTCTGCACCTTCTCCAATGCCAGCACATTTTTTTTTAGATAAGGGGCCTAAAACAGCTCACAATACCACCGACTCAACCTGCATTAACTTTAGGGAATCTTGTACAAGGACTGCCAAATCCCTTTAACTGTCTTACTTCAGAATTTTTTTCCACATTTAGAAAATAGTCCCTGCCTTTTATTCCTCTTACCAAAGTGCATGACCATACACTTCTCTACACTATATTCCATCTGCTATTTCTTTGTCCATTCTTCTAATTAGTCTAAGTCCTTCTGCAGACTACCTTTCCTTCCACCTATCTTCATATCGTGCACAAACTTGGCCACAAAGGAAGTTATCAATTCCATCTATGGCATATAATGTGAATAAAGCAGTCCTAACATTGACCACTGCTGAACACCACTAGTCACCAGCAGCTAACCAGAAAAGGCCCTCTTTATTCCCACTATTTATCTCTAAGTTAAGTTAGCCAATTCTCTATCCTTGCTAATGTCTTTTCTGTAACACCATGGACTTTTAACTTGTTAAACAGCTTCATATGCAGCACCTTGTCAAAGGCCTGAAAATCCAAATAAACAATATCCGTTAACTCTCCCTTGTCTACCCTGCCTATTATTTCCTCAATTCCAACAGATTTGTGAGGCATAATTTCCCCTGAAGGAACCTATTTTAACATGTAACTCCAAGTATTCCAAAACCTCATCGTTAATAATGGACTCTTAATATCTTCCTAGCCACTGAGGTCAGGCTAACTGGTCTACAATTTACTTTTTTTTTGCCTCCTCTCTTCTTAGAGTAGTGTGACTTTGCAATTTTCTAGTCATACAGATCCACTTCAGTACCATAGCAGTGTAGCAGTTAGTGTGCTGCTATTACAGCTTGGGACGTCGGAGTTCAGGGTTCAATTCCATCGTCCTCTGTAGGAAAATTTGTATGTTCTTCCGTGGGCATGTGACCTTCCTGTAGGTGCTCGGGTTTCCTCCCAAGGTCCAAAGATATACTGATTAGTAGGTTAATTGCTTATTGTAAATTATTCTGTGATTAGGCGAGGGTTAAATAAGTGTGTTGCTGAGCGGTGTGGCTTATTGCCCTGAAGGGTCTGTTCTGCACTTTATCTCTAAGTAAATAAAGTTCAAAATGCAAGGTAAATTTATTGTCAAAGTACATAGATGTCACCATATACAACCCTAAGAATCATTTTCTCGCAGGCATATACAATAAATCCTGTAATCATAATAGAATCAATGAAAGACTGCACCATCAGAACGGACAACCATTGTGTAAAGGACAACAAACTGTGTAAATACAAGAGGAAAGAAAGACTAACAAACAAACAAGCAATAAATGGTGAGAACATGAGATGAAGAGACTTTGAAAGTGAGTCCATAGGTGTGGGAACAGTTCAGTGATGGCAAGTGAATTTGAGTGAATTTATTGCCCTCTGATTCAGGAGTTTGATGGTTGACGAGCATTAACTGTTCCTGAACCTTGTGGTGTGAGTCCTGAGACACCTGTACCTTCTTCCTGTTGGCAGCAGTGAGAAGAGTGTCAGGTGTGGCAGGTGTCCGTGATGATGATGCTACTCTCCTGTGACAATGTACATGTGTTGCTCAATGACAAGGAGGGCTTTACCCATGATGAATAAATCTATTACTTCTTGAAAGATTACTTTCAGGAATAGACAAGAGATGCATAGTCAAAAGCATCAGGCTTCAAAGACTTTTTTGTTAAAAAAAAAACAGAGTTTAAAAATGCTGCACTAAATGTGTATGATAGTATCCTGCTGAGTGCTGATACAAAAGATAAAAACTATATATCAAAGCATCAAAACATACATGAAAATGCATCATTTGTATCAACAACCAACAGTCCAAGGATATGCTGGAGACACCCTACAAGTATCACCACTCCTCCTCCAACAATTTAGCATGCCCACATTTAATATCTCTAACCCTAATGCTAACCCATGTGTCTTTGGAATGAGGGAGGAAATGAAACACCTGAAGGAAATCCATGTGGTCACAAGGAGAACATACAAACAGATTGTGACTTGAATTGAACTCCACTCGCTGATCACTGGCACAGTAAAGCATTGTGCTAACCACTATACCACTGTCCCACTCCACGAGAGTACTTATCGTCCTAAAATCTAAACACTCAAAAGGATATACCCCATTCTCAGTGCACATTTCAGGCTATTTTGCTAGACTACCCTCCCAACTGCTGGAAGCTGCTGTGCTTGAGGCCTCGTGTGCAGATGCCTGCCCTTCACTGGCACTCAGTAATTGCACCAAATACCCAAAGTTCTGAATAACTTAATGCCTTGATTATGCTCCAATCAGGTGATGAGTAAAACAACACGCATTCCAGGTCATCTGTTGCAGATGATTCATGCTTTTTGGTAGCTATCACTGTTCTTAGCTGTGGAATAAAGTTGATTTTGCATACCGTGAACACTCGCCACTGTGGCACTGTTACCATTTTAAATGGGATATATTTAGGGGAGATCTAGCAGCTCCAAACATGGCATCCCTGGGTACCATGAGCTTTCAATGCAGATAATGGACTGCCTTTATAAAATGTTACCAATGACTGCATCCTCATTTTCATTGTGACATTTAAGATGATTGTTTGGTTTAAGATGGCGCTACTGAATGTGTGTGACAGCTTACTGGCAGTTTGAAAGGCGAGAAGTTTGACTAAAAACATTACTAACAACACCTTTTCTGAAGTAAATTGTAGTAAACTATTACTGCAAACAATGAAGAGGTGAGTGAAAGAGAAATGAATTTGAGAGATGAGCAGTGCTGGTGCTTTACAAAGTCGAAGCAGATGGAGTGAGTGATCTGGAGAGGATGAGTAAAGGAAGAGGAGTTTTGATGCTTGTCCAGCTAACCCAGGTGTGAGGTTGGATTGCTCTTAAGCGCCGAGCGGATATGGAAAAGTTGAGAAGGGCTTCAGCCTGGGCGACATAATCTAGACCCAGAGTGAATCACTGCGTAGCATGGTCTAGGCCAGGTCCCAGGTCTTAATGTGAAGTATGATCCACTGTTCGGACAATTTAAGTACCAGTCTAGGTAGACCGGAAAGGCCAGGTGTTGTGATCGGAGGTGAGAGTTGGGCCGATTTTGCTCGCTGTCCAGTGATGTTCATTTATCTCTCCTTGGTGCTGAGACTGCCCCCATCTGCTATGCTTCAGGTCTGCAAGATTTGCAGCAATTTGGCTCACTAATGTGAACTGATATTGAGGCTTTGGGCCTACTCCAGGGATTCGGATCTAAGGACTCAATTTAGTTTGAAATGCTGTTACTCGCTTCTCTTGTTGGCGAGATTTATGCTCCCCCCCCCCTTACTTTGTGCATTGGGGGTTGGTCTTTTTTTTAAATTGGGTTCTTTCGTGTTTCTTGCTTTGTGACTGCCTGTAAGCAGACAAATCTCAAGGTTGTATAATTTATACATTCTTTGTATTTTGTATCTTTGGCTGCTGTCTTCTCCCCTCCTCTACCTTTTTCTTGTGGCTGCACAACTTCCTCAGTTTGGAGACTTTGCTGTGGTGACCAGCTCAGTGGTCAATGAGCACTAATTTGCAGCCAAATAGAAAGGGATTGTGCAGCTTCCATCATATCTCACAGAAAGTGATTAATGTAATTCTTGGATCCAGGAACTCTGTCAACATGTGAAGTGAGAATTGCTTATTCTCTACACTGCCTTGTTCACAATGCTGGCTAGAATGCTGTGTACCTCAGCACTAAGTAGACACACAACATTCTCTCAGAATTATGTTGTTGGCAATTCATTTCAGGCCATCCCTGGGTAACAGGTTCTGTTTTACAGATACCTTTAAGTCAGTTTTGTCCACGGCAGAAAATACACACAAGTCACTTAATATTTTAACCATACTCCACAGTATTGTGATGAATGACTTATAAGAAATAGCAATTATTATAAGTGAAAAGAGAGAAGAAACTAATTCTGCAGTTTTGTAGGAGTGAATGTTTATATGTACATTGTACTTCTGAATTTAATACTATGGGACTTTATTCATATGTACAGGTTTCCTCCACTATCTGAAGGTAGAGCGTTCCTATGAAATGGTTTGTAAGCCAAAATGTCGTAAAGTGAATAAGCAATTACCATTTATTTATATGGGAAAAATTTGTGAGCTTTCCCAGACCCAAAAAATAACCAACAAAATCATGTCAAATAACACATAAAACCTAAAATAACAGTAATGTATAGTAAAAGCAGGAATGATATGATAAATACACAGCCTATATAAAGTAGAAATACTTTTCTCCAATCATCGCAGCACTGTCTAGTGTAGCGAAAATCTCACGCAAGCGCTCTCAGTGGAAGCACTCTCTCCAGTAACCTTTAAACTACCAAATCATACCAAATAACACATAAAATTACACAGCCTATATAAGGTAGAAATAATGTATGTACAGTGTAGTTTCACTTACCGGAATCGGGAAGACAGCGAACATGCTGATGATGGTGTGTTAGGCTGAGTCGTCAGAGGTTGGGCTGGTGGGAGGTACAGGGGACTGGGGTGTCAGCAATTTTTTCCAATAAATTACAGTTTTGTCACAGTTAAACACTTGCTCATATGAATAACCACCTTCTGTAATTATTCAGTTCTGCTGGGAACTTTTCGGCAGCTTCAGTATCAGCCGAAGCACTCTCTCCAGTGAACGTTAAACTGTGAAGCTGCTCTTGCCTCAGACGCTGATCAAACCACCCGTGACTACGTTTAAATTCCACTTCCACAACACTTCCATCACCATTGTCCAGTGCTTTCTGTTTCAGTTTATTAAAAAGACTGATTTCTCCTTAAGTATAAGATAATTTAATGGAACACCATGCTTTGTACACCCATCAATCCACTCAAGCAGTAGACTTTCCATTTTATCCATTATTGGATGCCGACTAAAAGAGACCACTTTGCTATGAGCAGAACCAACAGTAACATCAGCAGCTTTCAAGATTCTTTCTCTCTGCGTGTAAATAGTGTGAATGGTGGATGCCAGCAAGTTCAACGTGCGGACAATGTCCTTACTTCGTTCACCACGTTCGAAACGCTTAATTATGTCTAGTTTTACGCTAAGTATAACACCCTTACGAGCTCTTTTAGGCTTTTCCAATGCCTTAGAACTCATCTTGTTAATGGATGTACAAAGCAAATTGAAATAAAACACAGATGCTCACAGACAAGTGTTTAAGCTAGATTGCAGTTCCGGGGAAGGAGCTTGGCTGCTTTTTTTTCATAAAAGTGAAGACATTGGCTAGTGAAAACAGATAACTAATATAGGTCTTTCCTAACAGTGAGCTGTCGTAAAGCGAACATTCGAAACCAGGGGCCACTTGTATTTGTGTCCATAAGTTAGATGTTCATAACCTGGGGGTGGCCTAAACTGGTGCATCTATGGAGAGGAAAGAGAAGATGATGAAATTGAGTTGCAAAAGTGTTGTGAGATGTTAATGCAGCCTAAGCTAGGAAGGCAGGAAGAAACAAAGTCACTTATTTATTCAGAAATGTGGCTTTTGTTAGCAAGGTAAATAATTATTTATGGTGAGCCAACACTTTGAACAACCATTTATCAGTATGGCTATTTCCACAATGGCAGGTGGAATGTTCAAAATTTGGAGCTACTAATGTTGAAAAATGGCAACATGTTTCCTCATCAGGATGATGTGTGCTTTAGAAGGAAATTTGGAGGTCTTGGTATTCCCACATGCCCACTGCCCTTCTCCTTCTAGTTATGAGCTTAATTATAGATGTGATATTGGTTAGTTACTGCAGTTAATCACATATATGTACATACAGCATAAAGGTTAAGGCAACACCAAACGTGAAGTGAATGTGATGCCAGTGAAACAGACAACTTCATCCTTGATATTTTTCCAAATGTGTAAATATACTGGAGCTCCTGTGCTCTCTCTCTGTCCAGTTTGTTCAATATAATGATATTTTTGTAGTTGGTGGCATAACTGTTATTTACAACTGGTTTTAAGTGTCTGGTCATCAGTTTGCTGATTATATATTTTCTTTGTTTTAGGTCCAGGAACCTATTTAAATGTATATGAATCAGAATGGAAAATAAAATCTGGAAGGGACTTCATAAAGGTGATTATGTTTCTGGTAGATCACAGCATGCCATTGTTGTAGTTAATTAGAGTGCAGTTATCCAGGATGTCTACATGAATGCATGTAAATTACACTGTAGTTCAAAATCTATATATTTTTAAACTTTTTAGACTTGCATTGTATAGCTTAAACAAATTAAGAATAGCATATGTACTCTTTAGTATTAAAGTCGTGAACAAGGCATTTATTTGCCTGACCAGTTTACAGATCCAGATGTGTTAAAATGATGAACTCTTGTGGAATTATGTTTAGAATTTACTTTCATTGGAGGACCCTCATCCTCAAACTAAAACAAAATGTACCAAATTCCAAAATTGGAAAATGTTCTGTTGAACTGTCAGCTTAAACAGAATGTAGTGCAAAATGTACCTAATCAAAAGAAAAGGGACCATGAACATTGGTATTACTTCCGTAACCCCGTTCTGATTTCCAGGACATAAAACTTCATTTGAAGGTGAAGCAATTTGTTGCAAGAATTTGTCTAATACGTGTATCCAGCTTGTTCAACCCATGCTCACTTCTTCCATGCCTGCACTTTCAAGGCATCTTGCTTCCCAAAGTCAGCTCCTGATTGGTAAGACCCTATGGAACCTAGAACCTTCCCCCAAAAAATGGTAGGTCCTGCTTTCAGAAATATTTGGACTACTAATGAATTATCTCCCCCCCCCCCCCCACCAGCTGCTATGAAAATTGTTAATCTTTCAATGTTTACAAATGCATGTAGCAAATACACAGAATTTAACATTCAGCATGTCTTAAGCACATTGAAGTTACCAATTCGATAATAGATTCAATTCAGTTAGAAGTGGAAATTATCTGGAAGTTAACTTATTCCTTTCCATGTAAATGAGGTGGAGTCGCTGAATAGTGCACGTTCAGAACCAGTGTTTTGCAGAATGACAAATTGCTCCTTTGAGGGGAGTTCAACATTGGAAATCAGTGAAGATGACAGCAAAGAAGTTGTTTCAGGAGGTTTGAGGTTTTCATATTTACATGGATATCCTTGGAAGTAATTTAGATTATCAGTACAATACTTATTTAGAAAACAAATATTGAGATGGATGTATTCAGTAGAAAGTCAGTAAAAGTAAACTCCGCTCTCATTATGTAATGCAGTAGGTTTGCCATGTCTTCATGTTCTTGAAATCTAGTGTTTTATTCCATTTAAACAATTCTGTGCCCATGGCACAATTGGAGTGTCATTTCTTGCTCTGTGTCCTGCTTGGATTTCTGTAGATCTTCTATTAGTTAAATTGGACTGCATTAGTGATCGACTATACACTAAGCTTTTATATTTGTTTTTGACTAACAAACAAATATATGATATCCACAGAACATTGAATGATAATAAGATATTGAATGTGTCATATACCTAGCAAGGTTTTTCTGTTGCATTTATTAACTTCCAGTGCAAGCCTGTCTTCTTATCTAATGTCTTGAGCCAGGATGTGCCTGGATTGAGATAGAAAGCTACTCTCACCTGCCAGCAGCATGTTCCTAGCAATGCCATTTATTTCTGGTCGAGAGAAGAGAAAAACTTTGTGTTAATATGAAGTAATACAAATGGGTTTAATACCAGAATTAGGAACATGTCAGTGCAGGTGATCAGCCATCTGCTTTTCACCTCTGGCACAAATGTAAATCCACTCCAGAATGAAGAGGTACAGATTTTTTTTAGCTATAAGTGTGAAATATTTCTGTGTGAAATAGTTGATCAGTTTCTGAGCTGCACTAGGGACTAATGCTAAATTACACTAATTTGTGGTATAATTTTGAATGCCATTAGAAAAGGAGATGCAAGTCCAGGCATATGGACTGGTAGGAGGACTTCCACATTAACCTGGAAATATTAGTATTTTTCTTTTAACCTAACACAGGATGCCAAAAATGAAAAATACACCATCTGTAGCATTGTCTTCTTTGGATTAGTAGAAATTGATTTGTTTTTTAAAATGTTTATCTAATGAAAAGATGTATTTAAGTCTTCTTGGCATTGTCTTAAATTTATATTGGAGGAAAAATAAAAGAAAATTGTAGGATGTATCCAGCGGCACTGAGACTGACCTTTTTTTTTCCCCACCCTTGTCTTGCCTTAACTTGAAAATGGGAATTGCAGGTTGATAGCCTTTTGAAGGAAAATACAGTAATTACCTTTGTTTAATTAGATTTATAATTGGAATATGTCTTTTGCATTGTAAGTTGATAATTAAACCAATTGGCCCAGAGCAATTGGAATTTACCTTAGCCTGTTGGCAGCTCAAGAATTAACAATTAATGCATTAAACAATGTTTATTAATAGAATAACAGCTCAGCACAAATGAACCATCTATTTTGCATCAGTAGTGCCTTTAAAAGTACTGAAGAACTGAGATTTCATAACCCAATCATCAAGTAGCAAGCTCAGTGGTTTTTCAATCCCTGAGAAAAATATTTATTTGATGACAACAATTGAGTAGTGCTGGTGTACACATGCATCATGTATGAGTGGATATTTATTAATATGAACATCTTCTAAAATGTGTGAAGAGCAACCTGTTCCTCTTCCCTGCTTCTGTAGTGATTGGGGAGAGAATTGGAGGCCATTAGGAGAAAAATTGGTTGGATGGGACAGGTGACATTATTTCTGTTACTTTTGTGATGGCATATTTAGCTGATCACTTGGTATTTTAGCTCAACAAGTTGTCAAAGGATTGGTAGGAATTCTGTTGTTGTAATCCTAAATTTCTATCAAACAATGCAGGATAGCATTAATTTAGTAATGAGTTGCCTTTTTGTTAGGCAATATTGTCTTTCAAAATAACACTGCACTTAAATTGAGGAATGTTGTTTAAAGTGAACACTAAAAATAGGTCTGAAGGGAAAATTTCATGACAATATTGATGATCATAATCAAAGCAAAATCCTGCTCATTTGAAAATATTTCAGTTTAACTAATGAAGGTGATCTGAAAAATAATATAATCTTGAATTTAAATTACAGTGATTGTGAAATGGAAGTTAGATAGGTATAAGAAATGCAAATTAGATCTTAAGTGGCAATCAGTAATTGAATCTGTAATCAATCTAGTAAAGAGCAGTTAAGGTCATTTCTGAAAAAACAATACTTTGTGGCGGTCTCTTGCCCTTTGTCAGTGAATGGGGCCAGAGCAAGGGTTAAGCGACACTGATTGTAGATTTGGACTTCAATTCAGGTTTATGATGATGTGTTCTAGTTTCTAGTTCTAATTCTGTTCACTCCTTTTTTTGTTACTACTTCTGAGTGATTTTTGAATTGGGACAGACTGCAGATAATGAACACTGAACTGAACTTAAATATGCTTTTTGATTTTGTGCTTTCTATTCGGTGTTTTTGCTCATTTCATTTTGGTGCCATTTGTGCAGTTTTGTTTTGCGCGTGGGGGTGGGGGAAAGGGTTTGATGTTGATGTTATTCTTTGAACGGGTTGGTTTCCTGGTTCTTTGTTTTGTGACTATCTGTGGGGAAGACAAATTTCTGGGTTGTAAACTGCATACATACCTTGATGATAAATACTCTCTGAATCGTTGAAATAGAATTAGAAATGTTTAGACAGATGTCAAACTTTATTACCCATGTCTACTGGGTAAAGCACATTTGCCACAATGTTCAACTGGAGCTCAAGAACAGCTTCTCCAAGTGTATTCTGGTTGAACCAGTTCAGACCCTGCCTGTTTTCTGTGAAACTGAAAGGAGAGGTTAGATTTCAGTAGCATTCGTGATACTATTAAGAACCCCAGATAGCTGTTCTTTTTTTGGTGAACATAAATCTTTGTTTCTAAGCTGTGTTTTCTTTTAAATTATCAATGTACCCCCAAATTTCTTGCTTTTACAAGCTTAAGTAATAGTTGGAAAACTTGTTTCCTTCCAGTAATCAGAAAAATCAGAACACATGTTCATATCTTTATACTTTTACCAATTTCATTCTTAATAGCACAATAATAATATTAAAGTGGCATGACTGCCGCAAAAATATTTCTTGCCTGTCGGTTGCCATGTATAAGGTTGTTCCCAGAGCTTGTATTCCAGTTTTCTCAGCATTTTAAACATAGCAACTCAGTCCTGGCCTTTCTTTCCAAAATTATACACAGCTATTTACATTTTATGTTTGCATGATTTTAGCTGATGTGTATGTTCTTAAAATGATGGGTCCTTGCTGCTCAGTTCAAGACATTATTTTGTGTGGCTGGGTGTTTCTTTTAGATTTTTTTGTGCTAGAATTCATTGGTATATGTATTCTTGATTATTGATAAGAAGGGCCAACAGTAGCAGTTATCATGTTGGTCTCCATTTGTGTTCTTCTGCATTGGTTTTAAGATTTAAAGCACCAGATTTATGCTGCAGAACATTGTGGGTTATCATCCAGTATCTGGCAAACCACCTAGACTCATCTCACCAGTTGTGCTCTACTAGGAGTATGCTTTTTCTTCTGAAATGCTTCCAGTTACATCTTCTGATGGGAGGCCAGGCCCAAAGTTCCCATCTGGTCAACAATAAATAGTGCAGTACAGAACTTTTCCAACTGTAAGTGATTGACTCTTCCCTAAAATAGAGATATCAGTTGTGATTGAATGGTAGAGCAGACTTAATGGGCCTTGTGGCCTAATTCTGGTTTTCTATCTGATGACTTTGCGTATGAGGTTGAGAAAGTACAGAATTTGCAGAAGGATTTAGATAGAATGGGCAAAGAAGTGGCAGATGGCATACAGTGTAGGGAAGTGTGTGGTCATGCATTTTTGTAGAAGAAATAAAGGTGTGAACTATTTTCTAAATAAGGACCAAATTCAGAAATTAGTGATAAAGGGACTTGGGAGGCCTTGTGCAGGATTCCCTAAAAGCTAACTTGCAAGTTGAGTCAGTGGTAAGGAAGATAAACGCAATGTGTTTCAAGTGCACTAGAATATAAAAGCAAGGATATAATGTTGAGGCTGTAAAAGGCATTGGACAGACTGCTCTTGGAGTATTGTGAGTAGTTTTAGGCCGTTATTTAAAAAAGGATGTGCTGGCATTGGAGAATTTACATAGGAGGTTCATGAGTATGATACCAAGAATGAAAGGGTTAATGTATGAGGACCATTTGATAGCTTTGGGCCTTTACTTTCTGGAGTCTAAAGGAATGAGGTGAATCTCACTGAAACCTATTTGGAGAACATATTTCCTTTAGTGGAGGTTTCTAAGACCAGAGGACACAGCGCAGAATAGAAGAACAGTTCTTTAGAACAGAGATGAGAAAGGACTGTCTTTAGAAAGATAGTGAATCTGTGGAATTCATTGCCACAGAGAGCTGTGGAGGCTGTCATTGGGTATATTTAAAGTGGTGGCTGATAAGTTCATGATTAGTAAGGGCATCAAAAATTACGAGGAGAAGGCAAGAGAATGGGACTGAAAGGGATAATAAATCAGCTATGATGGAATGTTAGAGTAGACTTGATGGGCTCCTTTTCTTATGGTCCTATTTTTATTCAACCTCGTGATGCTCCAACCCCATGTTCAGCTGATACTTAGGTAATTTGGATCCACTGCTACTCATGTAATACTTTGCTTGATTTGAAAGGAAGATTTAAATGGACTTCATGACGTTTTAGGTCCTAGATGCTTGTTTCTGGGGTCACCACTGTTTATGTGGTCTGCTTCTGGTGTCACCAATTGCCACACCCCAAAATCTGCACATTCCCATTTGTACTTGAAAACAAACCAAAACCTCTGAGAGACAATTCAGGGTACACAAACATTGTATGAGGTGCTTCCAAATAATGACTTTCCAAATTGAAAGAGTGCATTTGATCCTTTATTGTGAAACCAGCAAAGACAAATGATCAAGAGCAATTAAACAAAAAAAAAGTTAAATTATATCCAAAACTAACAAAGTTAAGTTTCAGATATAACAGTCTAACTTGCAGTCTAATAGTGATATTGGCATTCAAAGAGTGTAACTAAACAGTCCAAGAGTCCCAATTAACGATCTAATTAGCATCCCATTAATGATATTAGCACAACTAATTAGCATATCTAGGCATTCCAATAACATCCTAATTAGTGGTCATTAAAATAATATCATTCCTCTTGCCTCAACCCCTCTCCACTAGACAACTAAATGAAGACAAAGCATCAATATGTAACTCTGCTCATTTGCTTTTACCACGCCCAATCCATGTGACAGATTGCCATAATATACATGCCATAAAATATAATATAGACAGAAAATAGATATTTGGCTCCATTGGATACAAAACAGATATGTGGCTCCTACACCATTGTTTAACTCAAAGAAGATAGCTCTGGAGGACTACATTTTTCCTTTTAGTTACTTAGCTCAGGAACTCGGGTCCTGATAAAAGGTCAACTGTAATCTTTTCCATAGATGCTGCTTGGCATGCTGAGTTCCTCCAGCATTTTGTGTGTGTTGGTTGGATTTCCAAAATCTACAGATTTCTTCTTTGTCTATGCCTGGGATGGGTTAGGTCAGATGTCCAGAAACTACAAATGTGACACTATTCATCCAGGAACCTCAGCTCACATTAGTGCTGTTTAATCCTGCAGTTAGGCAATTTTTTTAATGTTGCGTAGCATTTGAATAGATAAAAGATAATGTGTAGGTCCCTCTTGAATGGATAAGTGGAAGATAGGCAGACATGAATGTTAGCCAGTTCATTTGTCTTATGATCTGAAAGAGTCAGTTTTTGCTGACCGCCAAGGGTATCTTCTGGTACACAGTCATAAAGTTGGTCCTATTGTTTGCATCATTGAGGGAAATTGAACTTGTTTAAAATCTAACCAGAAATCTTAAGTTTTAAGATAGCTGCAGTAAGGATTAGTATAGACCTTGTGGGAGACTATTAAATTGGAGCAAGGCAAATTACGAGAGAATTGAGCAGGAACTAGGGATAGTTAATTGGGAACAGCTGCTTTTGGGCAAGTCCACATCTGACATGTGTAGTGTGTTTAAAGACTAACTGCACAGAGCACAGGACAGGTATGTTCCAGTAATAAGGAAGGACAAGGATGGCAAAGTAAGAGAACCTTGCATGTTGAGAGAGGTAATGAATTTAGTCAGGAAGAATAAGGTATTGTAAAGCTTACGAATCAAACTTGATTATAATGAAGAGAACTCAAAAAGGGAATTAGAAAAGCAAGGAGAGGCCATGAAAAGTTCTTGGTAAGTAGCATTAAAGAAAATCCAAAGGTATACTATACAAGAATAAGAGGATAGGACGAGGGAGAGGTTAGGACCTCCCAAGGATAAAGGGGGGAACATTTTCTTGGATGCAGAGGATGCGGGTGAGGTCCTTAATGAGTACTTTACCTCATTATTTACCAAGAAAGTAAATGTGGAAGATAGGTGCTGAGCGAATTGAAAGGGTAGGGCATTTAGAGGTAAAGGAGGAGATAATATTTAGTTTCTTAAAGAGTATAAAAATGGGTAAGTCCCTGGGGCCTGATGGGATATATCCCAGGTTATTGAGAGAAGGAAGAGAAGAGATTGCTGGGGCCTTGACCAATATCTTCATGTCCTCTCAGGCCACAGGCAAGGTCCTGAAGGACTGGTGAATAGCTAATGTTGTTCCATTATTCAAGAAATGTACTAGGAATAATCCTGGAAATACCGGTGAGTCTCATGCCAGTGGTAGGGAAGTTACTGGAGAGAATTCTGAGGAGTATGATTTGAAAAATCATGGCCTAATAAGGAAGCATCACCATGGCTTTGTGTGGGCACTTCATTGAGGTTTTGACAAGATGATTGATGAAGGATGTTGTCCATGTGGATTTTAGTAAGTTGTTTGACAAAGACCCTCATGGGAGGCTTATCTAGAAGATTAAGGTGCATGGGATCTATGGTGAATTGGGCATTTGGATTCAGAACTGGTTTGCCCATAGAAGAGAGGGTAGTGGTCAAAGGGTCTTATTCTAGTCTGTCATTAATGGTGTTCTGCAGGATCTGTACTGGGACCTCTGTTTTTTGTGATGTACATAGGTAACCTGGATGATAATATAGAAGGGTAGGTTAGTAAGTTTGCATGTGCAAAACCTTGGTTGGACCCCACTTGGAGTACTGTGTTCATTTCTGGTTACTTCATTACAGGAGGGATGTGGATGCTATAGAGAGAGTGCAGAGGGGATTTACAAGTATGTTGTTTGGATTGGACAGTATGTCTCATGAGAATAGGTTGAGTGAACTTGACCTTTTCTCCTTGGAGCGATGGAGGATTAGAGGTGGCCTGATAGAGGCTGAAAGATGATGAGAGGCATTGTTCGTGTGGATAGCTGGAGGCTTTTCACTAGGCCTCAAATGACTAGCATGAGGGGGCATAGGTTTAAGGTGCTTGGAAGTAAGTACAAGGAGGATGTCAGGGGTAAGTTTTTCACACAGAAAGTGGTGGGTGCGTGGAATGCACTGCCAGCGAAGATAGTAGAGGTGGATACAATAGGGTCTTTTAAGAGACTCTTAGATGGAGGTTAGAAAACTAGAGGGCTATGCAGTAGGGAAATTCTAGGCAGCTTCTAGGGTAGGTTACATGGTCGCATAACGTTGTGGGCCGAAGAGCCTGCAATATGCTGTAGATTTCAAAGATTGTGGTGGTGTTGTGGATAGTGTAGAAGACTGGCAAAGAGTACAATGGGATATAGATCAATTGCAGATATGGATGGAGAAATGGCAGATGGAGTTTAACCTGGCTAAATATGAAGTGTTGTAGTTTGGTAGGTCAAATGTAAAGAGACAGTACACTATTAAGAGCAGGACTTTAAACTGTTGATGAGCTGAAGGATCTTGGAATCCAAGTTTATAGCTCTTAAAAAGTGACTACAGGTTGATAGGATGGTTAAAAATGCATTTGGCATGCTTGCCATTGTGGGTTGAGGTACTGAGTTTAAAAGTCAGTAAGTTATATTACAGCTTTATAAAACTCGAGTTGGGCTGCATCTTGAGTATTGTAGACAACTCTAGTCACCTCATTATACAAAAGTTGCCGAGGCTTTGGAAAGCGTGCAGAAGAGGTTTACTGGGTTTGCTGCCTGGATTAGAGGCCATGTGCTGTAATGAGAGATTGGAGAGGCTTGGGCTTTTTTTTTCTCTGGAGTGGCGGTGTCTAAGGGGATATTTATAAGATTATGAGGGGCATAGCTAAGAGTAGACAGGGAGTATCTTTTTCTTAGGGTTGAAATGTCTAATATCAAAGGGCATGCATTTAAGGTGAGATGGAGAAATTTGAAAGGAGATATGGGGGCAAATGTTGTACGCAAAGTGTTGGATGTCTGGAATGCGCTACCTGAAGTGGTGGTAGAAGCAGATACATTTGAGACTTTTAAGAGACATTTAGATAGGCGTATGAATGTGAGGAAAATGGAAGAATTGGACATTGTGAAGGCAGAAGAGTGTAATCTAGTTCACCTTTTGATTACTAATTTAATTGGTTCAGCACAGTATTGTGGGCTGAAGGACCTGTTCCTGATTCTATGTCCTATGAATCTGTTATTGCTATTGTAATTTGCTTGGCTTGTGCTTGATTTGATCCAGTGCTTCAACTTGTTGTCTATAGCCTGTCCAAGCCTCTCTTTTCTGGGACAGGAAGTGGAATGTTTATCTCACTTGCCCTCTGCACCCTAGAGTTCAGTGGTCTTGATGGCATCGTAGTGAGGTGGTTTATCCACAACTGCCTCACTTTTTGAAGCTGAGAAAGCTGGGATCAGAACTTAGCCACCATAAAAGACATGAAAATGTGGTCTGACTTTTTCTTTGATACTTGAAACGAAACAAGTTTTCCAATTATTATTTAGGTTGTATTAATATGAAAATTTTGGATAAATTTTAATTAAGAAATTATTTAGTAACACAGCTTAGTGTTGGTAATTATATGTCTCATAATAAGATGTATGTTTACAAAGAGTGTTATTTGATAAATTCATTTTGTAGCTGACGTTGTAAAGATGTCTTCATAAGTACAATTTTCCTGAAAGGAAGTATTAACATGAAGCATTGAGGCACTCCTTTGGATGGGATTGATCATGGATGTTGTGTCCTAGCTGTCATATGCAAGCCAGGGCAGTATGATATGGAGAGCAAGTTGTTGCCCACATAGCAGGTTCCACTGCTCAGTGCAGCTGATGAATCCAAATGAACAGCAGAGACCAATACAGTTTTGCACTGGCAGCATCGCAGGAGTTGCCAGTCAGCTTTGAACTCAATGTAGGACTGCCTTAGGGACTCCAGCTCCAGTTTTTTACCCTTGGGGTTCACTCCCAAGCCTTCCCTGTGAATGGGGCTAGTCACAAGGCAACTGAGGTTTGAGATCAGAGTTTTCCTTCTCCTAGATGAGCTGCCAATCACGGCTCACAAGCTCCATCTGCCCGAAGCATTATTTATTATATGAAACCTATAGCCAGCTCTTTTGGGCTTTTTGAGTGTTGCAAGCTGAAGCACACACATTTGAAGCTGTTAATAAATTACCAACAACATTGATTCAGTAAAAAAAAAAGACAGCTTCATATTTGTACTCAGCCTGAGCAGTGTAGTCTTGGCACCTTGCAGCTGTATGAAGCTCTTTCTTTTGCAGTCTCTATATTTTTCTCAGTTAAACGTTCTGTAATGTTTTAATAGCTTCCAAATCATTCATGATTGTTTTGCTTCTTGCAAGGAGTACTAATGTCAGCTTATTTAACAAGTCTAATATGTGATGTGCTCACTCAGTTAGGTATAAGACCGGTTTTTTAAGCACTATGTGTCTCCTTTTAACTTATAATGTATATTTATTAACACTGTGCTCTCAGTATGAAAATGGTTCAAGATTTCAGAGTGAATTGCATTAGAATTATACAGCACAGCAGGAGCATTCAAACACATGTTGCCAGTGCAAGCTTTCTGAAAACCTATCTAATTTGCCTACAAGCTTCAAGTGTAGTTTTAATTTATTCTTGTGTTGAGGTGTTGTTATTACAGTCAATTTGATACTCACATCCTAACTGCCTCTGAACCAGTAGCCATTTCAGAGAGGTAGATTTGAGAGTGGCAAAGAATGGTGAGCCAGTGTTATTTTTTAATGTAAAGCAGTCTGCTACCTTTGTGCTAATAATCACTATTACTTACCTTCCCTTTAAATTATATAGTGTTGGATTTGATCTTAATAGTCCATGGCATCCATATTCAATTCTCATTTCACAAATGCTGTTTAAGCTGTATGATACAAGCTGGCATGCCATCCTTGTTTATCTTCTCCCCTGACACTGGAAGTAGCTACTCCTATTTATACAAGTACATGTCTGATATCTAATGTGATGTTCTGCATGCTGTATTGTATAGTTTAAAACTATAGTTTGGGTCATGGGGTGGAGCTATGTCTCTAGGAAAAGAGCTACAAGGCACTCCTTCCTTCCTTTAGCCTGCAGGTCACCCTTGGGCAAGGTGTAGCACCTGCTTATCTCCCCCACCGATCAGGATCACATGAAGCCATGAGAACAGGTGGCGGATGGTTGTATGACCAGCTGGTGCATATCACAAATCCTGGTTATGCAACCACTGTTGCCAGGCAGACAATCTCCAAAGGCTATTGATAATGGCTAAGGTCATCTGTCGTG